>NW_028262345.1:6791769-7123731 GCF_047370975.1 Nipponia nippon
AGATTTGAAATTCCACAGGCATAGGGCTTGGCTGGAGAGAAGGGGACCTGATGCTTTTTTCTTTAGAGAAGATGAATTGAAATTTGAAAAAAGAACAGACCGTTGCTAAAGCGAATGCTTTCAATCTTCTCAAAGAATAGCAGTTGGGATTTGCAGCACATTGGCAGAGTACTTGTAGTTTTATTGTAGTATCTCTTAATCACCTTTCCCACTTATCTCTCATAGTTACCAGCTTCTCTGTAGTCTTTACAGATACGCTGCACTTCATCCTAAACCAGCTTTCTAAATGCTGCTCGGTTCAAACTGGTAAGATGGAAATTGCTACCACTCCCATGATATCGCGGTGAACCTGAACTGAAGTTACTTGCCCATGATCACAAAGCGGTTTAAGAAAAGTGCATGAATAAAGCATAAAGATAAAGTTCAAAATACAGAAGCTTATAGTTCACACTGCCGCAGAAAGCGGTACATCAAGCTCCAACCCTGCTGCGTGAAGTTTGGAGACCCCGTGTCTTAGGGAATCGGCCAGCAAGCAAAAATTCACCGGGGACCTCAGGTCCTGTTCTCCAGCCCGGGAGGGTTGGAGTCCCCTTTCTCTGTCCCTGCGTCTGCACCCCGAGGGGAACGCTGACTCGGGAGAGCAGCAGCTCCACGGGCACTCTACGTGCCACTTGCAAAGGACGTGGCTGCAGGCACTTTGCAAAACCAGTCGCCCGCCCCATGCTTTCTCCTCCGCAGCCCCTTCTGGTCCCCGCGGGCTGCTGGCCAGCTGTACTCACCCACGCACAGCAGGAGCCCCAGGAAAGGCAGGGACCGCTCCAACCTCATCCTTGTGTTCCTCCTTCTCTTGCTCTTCCCTACCACATCAGACTGGCATCGCAGAGGCTGGCTGCGAGGGAAGAAAGAACACATCGGCTTTTCAAGTTCTCGCTTACAAGAAAGAGGCCCAAGATTTTTTTCCCAGAATTGTGCACGGCGACGAACTGAGCGGCGCTGGGGAGACTCACTGTTTCCAGCGAAACCTGCAGGCAGCCAAGGAAGGCACAGAACACGTATGATAAAATAAGCCCATGTCAGGAAGTACGGAGGCTCAAAACGTCTTCGCGGAACGTCACTGACGGCAAGGGGTGGCTGCTCTGCACCAGCCCAGCTCGAGTCTCCAGAGACCTGTTGTAACTGCCCGAGGAGCAGCAGGAGAGATAAAGGAGCCTGGGTCGCATTTGCTGCCAGGACATTGCTAGCAATTTTTCAACGCGAGTGCGTCTGAAGTTCAAACTACTGCAAGCAACTTAACAGAGGAGGGAATAAACAAAGCAACCAGAAACGCTAGGCTCAGCTCAGCACCTAGAGGCACTCTATGGCCCGCAGAAATGAGCCTGTAAGTGCCAGGCTGTAAAACCTGGGGGATTCAGTCCCTGTGATGCAGGCCGGACTCTGCTCTTGTTATTTTGCTCTAACACAACCCATTTATTCCTGCTGCCTCTTCAAGAGCGGCGTTTGCCAGCTCCTCACCCAGAATCTCCCCTGCACACGTGCTGACGGCGAGGAGCGCAGCGAAAGCGGTGGCTGAGCACCGCAGCCCCTGCTGCGAGCCTCCCGCCTGCAGCTAACGCTCTGCTCCCGGCAGATACTCCGTGCCACGCTCTCCCGTCAGGAGGGAACTTGCTTAACTGCGGTGCTGGTTCCCTTCAGTTTCAATACGAGACCGCAAAAGCAATTCTACGTTTTCGCGCGGCGGTCGTACTCGCGTTACGAATCGCGCCTACAGTACAATCGGCTTTATTTCTTTAAATCACGTTTAACAGAGTCATAGAATGATAGAATACCAGGCTGGACGGGACCTCGGGGATCATCGGGTCCGACCTTTCTGGCACAACCTGGACGAGGTGGCCCGGCGCCATGTCCAGCTGCGTCGTAAACGTGCTCAGCGTAGCGGAATTTAGGCCTGCCTGCTGAGCAGTCTAGCCACGCTGACGGACGGGAAGGGCTGGGGGACGGCCACGGCTCCTCGGGGAAAGCCTGGGTCCCACGGGCAGAAGCAGAAGGGAAGGCGGCGGGGCAAACCCGCCCCGAAAGGCCGAGGCACCCGCGCGGCCGGGAGCCGGGCAGCGCTGCCCCGGCGCCGCTAGAGGGGGCCCGGGCCCTGCCCCTGCGGGGCGCGCCGCCGCCGGCCCCGGCCGGGCACCGCTCCCTTCCCCGCCGGCACCGAGGCGGGCGAGGGCCCCCACGGGCCGGGGGCCTCGCCGAGCCTTGCTTCCAGCAGGGATGAAGTGGGAACACGCCGGCCCTCCGCCTCCCTCGGCTTGCAGCCTGCCGAGGTGGCGGGGCTGCTCCTGCGGTTGCGGGGAGAGCGGGGACCGGAGGGCTCGTGTCCAGCGCAGGGGCTGCGGAGCCAGCCCAGGCTCCCTCCTTCCGCAAGGGCCCGCCGCGCTTCTGCGCCATCGCCAGGGACCCCTCCGCGGATGCCTGGAAGGATGGAACCGGCTTCTTGCTCCGTCCCGAGAGCTCGCCCTCGAATGACATGGCCAATGACAACGTTGGGGGCTGCCTTCATTTATTGCGGGGCTCGCTCTAGCTGTCAGATCTTTCTTTTACTTATTTCTGTTTCAGAATGAAAAACGAGCGAATTTATGGTACCAGTAAGGGCGCCGGGGACATGGTCGTCTCTTAAGGGCTGGAGCCAGCACGTTTTGAAACAAGATGTTAAAGGCTGGTAAACGTCCACAAGTAAAGCTCCCGGTCCTGTGCGTTACACGAACGTGGTCCTAAGCGAGAGCCGGGAGCGGCGCGGCGCGGCCGGAGCGGCCAAAGGGCAGCTACGGCGAGAAACGCTCTCGTCCTGCTGGGCTCCGCGGGGGCTGCCCGGGGACGAGCAGCGGCTGCCGGGCAGAAGGAGAGGCTTCGGCGGCGGCAGCAAGCCGGCTGCTGAGCACCGCCTGCCAGGCACTTGCAACAGAGTCGGAAAGGGCAAAAGTATCTTCTGTTCGCAAAACAAACAAACCAGCCAACCCAGCCTCATAAATATTTACGGTGGCAATGAAAGAAATGGAAATGATGTTTTGGAAGAGTAACTGAGTGGAAATCTGGGGAGAGGCAGTGATGAAGGGTTAACGCAGGGCCAGATTATTCCCGTGAAAACTGAGATGCCTGGTGTGTCAGAGCTATCAGCAGAGACACGTTAGCAGAGAGGAGATTCTCTGTGCCGTTCTGCGGACGATCCGTGAGACTGATGGCCTCGGTGCTTTTTTACATTGCCAAACTTGTAACTTGAAGTTTAAAAGTTAAAAATAAATTCAGTATTCTCCTCAGAAATTGCCGCAAGGATGTTACAACAGCAGACGGGAGGAGAGGTGTCCACATGCTTGCTGACGAGGAGGGAGTCCTGCTGCTGTCCGCTTTCGGCCAAAACCTCGTTCTGCCCGGTTCTGGCACCCCCTCAGCGCGCCCCAGGCAATCCGACACACCCCAGCGGGAGCGTGCCCTCGCTCTGCTCCCCAGCTCTGAGCTGAAGGGGGCCCTTCAAAACCCCGGCCGGGGTTAGGGCATCCTCCCCGTCCCTGCCTTGCCACCGCTGCCAGGAGAATTAGCATCAGTCGCAATGAAAGCTCATAACCCGGGATGACTGCTTGGAACTAGACCAGGGACCAGACACAAACACAGCCACGGCCAGCAGCAGGTTCTGCTGTTAGTGTGATTTATGGTCTTCGAAGGCAAACATCCTTATTTTGCCAACGCACGTGCACGCCTCGGTTTCGTGCTCTCACAACTGCCACGTGCCACCAGGGAAATATTTTGTGTCGCCCTGAGTTTCTCCAGTGCCTTGCGCCGCTTGTGAAGCACGGGGGGTTTCCCCAGCTGTGCCCGGACTACCACCGGGCTGGACCCGTGGCCAGCGTGATTGTCTCCCGACTCTCCCGAGAACTTCACGAGCACCAGTTAACGCAGCCTCCCAGTTCTTCCGCGGGACGGCTGCAGCCACGTAACGTTATAACGATCGCTTCATTTTACTGTAGGCATCTGCGTTTCAGCAGGACACTTCCAGCCACTGGATGTGTGCCCACACTGCTACCGCAGACTGTCTGTTTTGGCTCGCTTTTTTTGGACTGTTTGCTGCTTTTTGCCAAAGAAATGGCCCTCGTTCCTTCAGGCTACCTATAAACACCTGCAGGCAAATTTTCTTTTAGGAGGAAAACTACCTCCCACAAGAGGGGAGTGGTTTCAGGTGGAGGCTGGGAGGAGGGATGATTGCAACACAAAAGAGCAAAGGAAGATGGGAGGCAGAAGAAATTAATCTTGCCTCGAAAATGTCCCCGTTTTACCCCCAGAAGTGAGCTGGGCTGGCCACACCTTGCCTTCCCGTGCAAGGGCAGGGAGTGCTGCTCTCTGACTCAAGCAGGAGGGAGCACTCACGCTGCCTGGCAGGCCAAGCAGACAGAGAGAAAGGAATTTGCTTTTCTGTGCTGGCAAGGCTTGGAGAAACTCCTCTTTCACCCGGTTATCGAGAACCCGACGTGAATCTCTCTTTCCGGCGCTGCTCGGCCCGTGGAGTGCGGATTTGTCTCCCCAATGGGTGGCCCCAGCTGGCTGGGTGCTGTGCTCGTCCTTGGGGTACAGCTCCGAGGTAAGGAAACCTGGTTCTGTCTGGCCTCAGCTCCCGTCTTGACTTTCTTCTTCTGATCCCTTAACGATCACCCTCGTTAAGGCAGCGACGTTATAGGAGTCTCGGATACTGTTGTGGACGATTGCTGCGCTTCTTTCGGTCCGGGGTTCCCTGGAAGTGACACGAAGAGATTGAGTTTCTTCGACAAACAGGTTTAGGTGTGTTCAGGCGGAAGAACACCCCTGATCTCATTCCGAGCTCTGGTTACACGTCTTTTCCCCTCCCGCCAGGAGTCTGGACTTTACTCCGAGACGGTTTTTTTTCCACTATCTTTGTTACTAGACAATCCGAGCTTGTTAAGCAGCGCTGGGTTTCGATCCTTTACGCAGCAACGATTCCAGACCGACAATAAACTCACTTGAATTTTCAGTGGTTTATATCGATATGGCTGGAATCTAAGAACACCGTGTCCTCCTTTCCCAAATGCCTCCGCACACGGATGCGCTGGGTAATCTGTCTTGAAAAAAGAATTTTACGCTGGTTTCCCACAGTCGTTCTTTTAAAGGAGTTTAACATGAAAAGATTTGACACTGAATCTTTGGATGAGAAACACAATCTCTGCCAGTGACGTTTTTCAAATGTGAACACCTTCGATGTTTTGGCATTTCAAATATTTTCTCCTTTGAGAAAAGAAATTCTCTGGAAAGGAAGCCTTTGGTTATAAATGACTTTCAAATACAGGAAATGTATTCATTGTCTTTGCTATGAAGCCCTGTTTTACAACCCCAGATAAGCTTTTTTTTTTTTTTTTTTTTTTTGCTTGAATCACACTGGGGCAAGTTAACTCGTCTTCCTGACTTGTCAGGATATTATTAATATTTTCTTTTTGTGCTGGGTTAGTTTGACCAGTGAGGAAAAGGAAACCAATGGGAGCTCATGATGAGGAACGGGGAGGACTGTCCCTCTCAGCAGCAGCGAGGCGGTGAGCTCCGCACTGCTGGTTTGCAGAAGCTAACCCTCGAACTGGGAGAGCTACAGCCGTCGGGCACGCAGCACGGCGGCTGCGGGGAAAAAAGTGAGGACTTGCAGCCCCGCCGTTTTGGTAGCGATTGAACTCCGCCTGGACTGGCAGGGCAAGCCAGAGGACAGCTAGGGCTCAGGCGGGAGAGGCGTCTTCGCCAGCAGCCCTTTGGTTTTCTTTCCTGTTTTTTGTTTTTCTTCTTTCTGTGTCTTGATGCTCGCTCTCTCGCTCGCTGATTGCCTCTCTGTCAGGGGAGCATCGAGTTAGTGATGCTAACTTATTTTTAAAGCAGCAGCTGTGGTGGTTTGGTTAAGGGAGGATGTTTCTTTGACAAACAAATGCTTACAGATTTACCTCGAGAATTTCCTGTAGAGTCCCTCAGCCTGACTATATTTGAGTGTAGTTGTCCAGCTGGGCTATTAACCTTCTAACAGGCACTTCTTGCATCGCTAAGAGCAGTTTTCACCACGGTGTCAGGCTGATAAGCGTCTAAAGGAAAGTTCTAGCATGGGAAATAGCAATCGTTTATTGGGGCTGGGCTACTTGAAAGGGCAGGACTGCTTTTCTGAAGAAATCTGCTTGGGCAGTTGAGTGCAGTGGAGCGTAATCGCTCGTGGAAACGTGACCAGAGCAAGCCCGTGAAAAGTGATACGGTGTCTTTGGTGCCAGGCAGGACCAAGCGTGTATTTAAGGAGGGGTGGCATTTACAACAGCATTGCACCTCCTAGATGCCAAGTTTGCTCATGCCTGAAGGGAGGCGTTTCCCCCCAAAACGAAGTCTATTGTCCCTATAGGCAAGTCCTTCTCAGTTGTCCTTTCTCAGCCAGTTATCAGATCTGTTAGTGTTTAACTGTGCAGACACAAAACCACAAAGCAAGCGCTGTACCAGCAGTTCGGACGAACGCAGACTCCCTTGAAACCAGCACCGTGCAGCTTGCAGGTCGACTGGCAAAATCCACAAAGCACAGGGCATCTCTTGGACCCTGGAGAGGCAGGATCACCTCCCTCGGTAATTACATCTGCTGCTTGTGACTGTCCGGTTAAACGTTGACAGATAAGGCAGGCTCCTGCATAGACTAAATGCAGATAAGGAAAAGGGATGAGCTTACTCCTAGACAGTAGTTTTCTTTATCTCTAACCCCCGCTGTTTTCCCTGCAGCACTGTGGCCTGCGGCAGCCGTGGAAGTTCATACTTCCAAGGAGGTGGATGCTGTGAACGGCACTAACCTGCGGTTAAAATGCACCTTTTCCAGCAGCAGCCCTATTAGCCCGGACCTGTCGGTGACCTGGAACTTCCAGCCTGAGGACCTGAGCTCTCACGAGCCGGTACGTGAGACTTTTATGCCCCATTTCATTGATGCACGCTTGCCCAAACAAACCAGTCCCAAGGCCCGGTGCTGGGTAAGCCCGGCGCCTGCAGAAATCCCAGGCGTGGGTATGGGCAAGCGCGGCTGAAACGCGCAAGGCGCCATCTTTTGAAATGGCCTCAGAGCTCATCCGAGAGCGCCTGGGCCAAGGCGGCTCTCCTCCGCTCCGGCCGCGTGCCTCAGCCGGTGCCGCTCCGCTTCCGCGCGCTGCTTCTGTCACAAAGGCTGCGCGGTGCGCGGGAACGACAGCTTCCTTTTTCTTGTAGGTATTTTATTACCTGAAGGAGCCCTACATGTGGCCCGCTGGACGGTTTAAAGAGCGGGTCACCTGGGATGGGAATATTGAGCGAAATGACGTTTCCATCGTCATCTGGGATCTGCAGCCCACTGACAACGGGACGTTCACCTGCCAGGTGAAGAACCCACCAGATGTTGGTGGCACAATTGGCGAAGTGCGACTCAGAGTTGTGCAGAAAGGTGAGAGGCCAAGAACCCCACCAGAGGTCATGTCGATGTAGCCAGTGCGAAGCATTGGCAGGTCTTCCCCCACATTTGGGAAAATATGTGGGAGAAAAGGGATTATAAAGAGAAAGCATGAGGGTAGTTAACGGATACAAGGAAAAAAGGAGCCTGCGGAAAGGTTATATGCCCCGATACAGGTTCCCAGCCTCACCAAGAGCCCTCTGTGTGTCCCTCTTGTTCATTTATCTGTTTCTCTCCACGCAGTGCGTTTCTCGGAAATCCACTTCTTGGCGGTGGCCATTGGGTCTGCCTGTGTTCTGATGATCATTGTGGTGACAGTTGTGATTATCTGTCGACACCATCAGAAGAAAGCGCAAGAGAAGACGACTGAGGTGGCAGACACTGAACTGTAAGGACAGAGGAGAGAGAGAGAGACGGGCTTTGGGGGAAGTATGTCAAATACATCTTTGTAGCTATTCTGAATCATTGGCTTGGACCTTACCCTAAGCATCTGCAATGCAAAACTGCCAGCGCAATTAGCAATAAGTGGCTGCTTACTTGCAGGCAGAACAGAGCCCCGGGATGAACAAGCTTTGGAGTCATCGTCTTGCTCTTGCCCTTCAGAGCGGCTCCTCGCTCGGAGGGGGACCCAGCTGTTGAGGTGTAGCTGGCAGATGCCCACTCTTCTTTCCTCCGTGAACCTGACGCTGGCCACCGTGCGTGCAGCGTGCTTATTAGCTTATCCTATAGCTGTTTTTTATATATTATGTATGTTATGTGTAACTCGGAAGGTGTCTCTGCTGCTCAGAATATCGGACGCTGATTTGGGCTTTTTTTTTTTTCTTTTCTTATGTCAGTAGAGAAAGGGAGAACCTGAAGATCAGAGAAGAAAAGGAAGCCAGTCCATTGGAAGACTAGAGGTCTTTGATGGTATATACAATGCAGGTACCCGTTCAAACTTTCTCTCATTAATGTCTCGGCGTTACCGCAGACTTTCTAAGACAGTTTTACCTAGGTATTTCTCTTCTATGGCCGCGGTAGCCGTAAACAGAAACAACCGAGACCGCAGTCACGCTTTGCTCTTGAGGAGCCTCAGAGAGACTGACAGGCAGCGGAGGCAGAACTGCCTCTTCGCTGCGGAGCAGATTTCTCCACCCGAGTGTTGAGGACCACCGGCAGGAAAGCCGTTCTCGCTGCTGTCCGTGACATGCCTGCTTTGTGGATAGAGAGGAATGAATTAACTTCCTTTCACCAGTTCTGAATCTGCTTTTCGATTCGTTTAATCTTTATTGTTTTACAGCTGCTACGGGAAGACTGCAACTGTTTGCAGATTTGCTGGCTTTGCTGAAACACTTCAGCGTAATTTTTACCCGCCCGATTTCTGAGGTCAGCAGTTGCCTCTAGTATTTTTGTTTTCAGCAATACCCTGAGTAATGAATCTGTTTTGTTTTTCTTATAACCTTTCTTCTTAGGTACTTCTAATGCAGATGGTGAAGGCTTGTAATTTTGGGTGTTGGAACAAAGCTGAATGACAGACGCCCCACGCTGCGCGCGCGGTGTCCCTGCTCAGCCCGACCCGCTCGCGCGGGAAGAGCAGGACGTTAACCGAGGTCCTCGGTTTCCTTCCCTCGGGCAAAGCAGGAGGGAGGAGGAACTTCCCTTCATCTCTGCACCTGCAGAATGGGAAGAAAGCTGCTCTGCAGGTGAAAAAACGCCAAAAGATTTGAACAAAATGCCAAGATCGCTGACTGAACCGAGGTTTTCAAAGCGTCTGAGCAGACATACTCTTGCACCTCAAAAATTGCAAGGTGCATATGCGTTGCCCTATTTTACCTCCCTCAAAATCCTCTTTGACGTTGTGAAAAGGAAGGCTGACTCTGTGAAGGATCAGAGGAGCAGCCAGTCGCTACAACATGCTTTAAAACTCTTTGCTACTTTAAATGGGAAGTATTACAGTTCGGGAATGTATGCCGTTTCTTATTAGGGAGAACCTTTACCGGTGGCTGTGTTTTTCGTATCGCTCTCTTGCGGCTTCAGTAGGCTTTGTAGCTACGGTAGCTGGGGATGCTGCCTGCCGCTGCGCAGCTCCTTTTCCCGCTCCGCCGCTGTGTCCCAAGGCCGCCCTCCCTTTCCCTCGGCTCCCCGGCCCCCATCCCCTCCGAGGGAGCGCGCCCTGCCAGGCGGGACGCTCCTTCCCGCCGCGGGCGCCCCGAAACCCGCCGCTTCGGCCCCATGCTGCCGTCCGCTGTGGGAGCCGCGCTCGATGGCTGCTGGCACGGTATCGGGCTTCCGACGACGCCAGCGCTATCCCGCTTTCTCCAGCTGCCGTTCGCTCCCCGGGCGACCACCGGCGCGTCTCTCCCCCGCGTCGGCTGCCCTCGCTTACCCCGTGCCCTGCGCTCCCGTAGGCTCCATCTAAGGCAAACCAAGCCCCAGATCACTGAAACGGTTCCGGTATTTAACCAGCACCACATCAAAACGCCAGCCCGTTTGTTTAAAAATAATCTTTATGACTTTATAACTCTCCCTGTAATGTGCGGGCCGCATTATCTGTTTGTATGTTTTCGTGTCTCGATCGCCCATGTCATAAATAAAGACGCCTGGTGGAGAGCAGCGAGGGTGTTACGCAAGCGCGGCCCTGCCGCGCCCTCGGCGCCTCAAATGAGGGCGTTATAGAGATAGATAGATAGATAGATAGATAGATAGATAGATAGATAGATAGATAGATAGATAGATAGATAGATAGATATAAAGGACGGAAAGGTTTGGCTGGGGGGAGCCCCGCCGGGGGCCCGGGGCCCGCCGCTCCCCGGGAGGGCAGGGAGCCCCCGCCCAGGTGCGAGGCCGCCCCGGCGGCCATTTTGGGGCCGCCCCCGCCCCCGCCCTCACCTGCGCCGCCCGCAGGTGCGCCGCCATGTTGCGGGGCTGAGCGCAGCCGGGATGCGGCGCGGCGCGGCGGCGGCGGCGGGCGGCGGCTCCCTCCTCCTTCCGCGGGGGGCCCTGCTGCTGCTCGGTAACGGGGGCGCGCCGGCGGCCGGGCGGGGCGGGGCGGGAGCGGCGCGGCGCGGCGCGGCTCGCTGGGAGCCCCGCACGGGAGCCGGGCTGGGGACGGCCGGGAGGCGGCCCCGGGGCGGCGGCCCCCGCAGCCCGCACGCTCCGCGGGGAGGCGGCGGGCTCGGAGCCGCGGGGAAGGGCCGTGCCGGGGCCGGGCGGGGGGGCTGCCGGCCGCGGACCGCTCCGGGCCCCGGCTCCGCTGCGGGGTCCCCGGGGCTCGCTGGCTGCGCGGAGCGGGTCCGGGGCGGTGCGGGAAGCGGCGGCGGGGGAAGGCCCTCGAGCGGGGCCCGGCGCGGCCGGCGGCCTCGCTTCCCTCCCTCCCGCGCCCGGGCACGGCCGCGCTTGGCCCCCCTCCGCCCGCTTGGCTGCGGTCCGGCAGCCCCGCTGGAGGCCTCCAGCCTCCCGGAGCGTTGTCACGACCCCCGCGTTGCCTATCGGCAGCTGCGGAGCAGCTGAGCAGCGCCAGAAGCTGGCGGGGGAAGGGGGAAACGCCAACAGAACTGTGTGCCTGCCCCTCCTGAGCCTGCCCGGCCCCGCAGCCGGCTGTGCTTCGGCAGGGCTTCGGGCAGAGCATCGCCGCAATCGGTCCTCGTCGGCCGGCAGCAGGAGGTTTGTGAAGGGGAGGATTGGAGCGGTGCTCCTGCTGGACGCTGGGCACGCTGACCTCGTCCCTGGCTGGAGCGTCGCAGTAGGCGAAGGAGGCAGGAGTTGTTGCGCACGTGGAAAACGAGAAGTAAGAGGACTTGCAGCTGAGGGGTGACTCTGGACCCGGTCCGTACGGAGGTCCCTGGCTGCATCACCTTGGGGCGAGACACGCAGAGCCAGAACTGCCTTGAAGTGGTCTAAAGCTGGCACTTTGCAACTCGTCAGAGAGCCAGCTGATTCAGTTTCTCAGCTCTTTATCTCCATATCCAAGTATCTGTAGGGTCTTGCTGGTGTTTTCCAGATAAATACTTTAATTGGGGCTAGTTCCAATCCCACAGAGAATAGGCTAGGGAAGTTGCCTGCTTTTCTTTAAATTTCGTTACGGGGGAGGTGGTCGCTACCGTGCTTCAGTCTTTGGACTGCGGTTGAGCTGGACGTGCATCGATACCTTTGGGACACCGTCACTGCTGCGCCTCACAGATAACAAGAATCTAATCCTTGCCGTTTGTGCTTGTTCCCTCAGGTGTCTGCAATGCTCTTTCCCTGGAAATTAAAGCCAGTCCTAAAGTGCGAGCTTTCGTTGGTGAACGAGTATCGCTGAAATGCTCATTCAGATCCAGCTCTCCCATCACTGAGAGCCTGACGGTAGACTGGACGTACCAGCCTGTCACAGGTGGTCAGATGGAGACGGTAAGTGGAACAGGGAGTCTCGTTCTAGTGGAGACTGACCAGGCCTCTGGGCTTGCTGAAAATCTGATGGGATTTTTTCTGTTTGCCTTGCTGCGCAGCTTCGTCACTGTGGGGTTTGGGACTCTCGTCGTCGCCTTCTTTCCCATGTGAAGTTGCTTTAGTGTTCTTTGGGCTGAAAATATTCTCTGTAAATGCATAATAGCAAGATGATGATAAAAGCAGATAAACTCTGGGTTTTGACACAAGTGCCGCATCGTATGCCGTAGCCGTGTATAGGATGACTGTAAAGCGTTTGCTTGGTAGCTTTCTTGAAGGCAGCTGTACCCTAGGAGTTGTGTCGTGCAGTCTGCTGCTGCTGTATCTCGGAGTGGTAAGAACACGTGTGCAGTGACGGTCTGAAGACAGTGATGACGACAGCCTCCAGGGCTTAGGGGCTGCTGCTTGCTCTTTTGTTGGCAGCATTTTGAAACGTAAGTGTAAATACGTAAGTCTGAGAGCCCACTGGAAATCTCTCATTCAGGGTGGAAGCAGAAAATGCACATCTTTGCAGATGGTCAGTGACACCTGCTGCCTGAAGAGTTTGAACTCTTAGGAGTGTCCTTGTATCTGGAACAAAAGGGCGGTGCTTGCATGAAGTGAGGTCTGCTAAGTCTCTACTCGTAGGACAGCGAGAGCAAAAATGCAGGAAGAAAAGCTGATGAACTGCAGCGTTCTGTCTTGCACAAGACAAGAAGCCTGCTCCGCTTCTCGACTGCAGATGTGCGGAAGGGAACAAGTTGGTCAGAATGGTGATGGTGACACCTGAGAGCTGAGGCTGGTAGATAAAAGCATTGGAGATCTAATCGGGGGGGACTGACTCAGAGTGGTCAAATAGGAACTTGAAAAGGTCTCCTCTACGAGCAGTATTCTTTCTGACTTCTTAACGTGTGTTCCTTTACGTTTACCATCCAAAAAGCAGTTTGCTTTGCTTTCTTACATGAGTGTTTTCTTGGCGCAATGAGTGTCTTTGCTTCCTTTTAGATTTTTCATTATCAGTCTGTTCCGTACCCAACAACAGTGGGAAAGTTCAAAGACAGGATATCCTGGACTGGGAATGTTGCCAAGGGCGATGCTTCCGTTGCTATCCAAAGCCCAGCGATGAGTGACAACGGGACGTTCATCTGCAGCGTGAAGAATCCCCCGGACGTGTACCATAACATTCCCCAGACAATGCTGGTAGTTACGGAGAGGGGTAAGCCTCCGTTGCAACAGCACGTCCTCACCTATGTGCTACAGCTGCCTTGCAGCTTTGTCGGAACCGTAGAAGTCTGAGCATCACACGTGAAATAGGTTCCCTGGAGTTCCGCCTTAGAATTTCAGCCAGAGTCACCTCAGCCCTTCTTTCGGAGCTGAACACGTTGAGAACTATTGAATTTCTTGGGGGCAGGAAGGCGCAGAGGACGCTGTGGTAATAACAAAAATCAAAAGTGTGCCTTTGTTCAGGAGTTCCGGTCTCCACGCATTGCAGCAGCAGAACAAGTTAAATGTTTAGGAAGTGCTGGTCTAAATGAACTGTCGCGTCGCAAACGCTGATTCTCAGCAATACTCGATTTCCCTGCCCTGCGTGCGAGACCTGCCCCAAATTCGCAGCTTAGACGTGCTGCTAGAACTACGTCGTGACCTGCCTTCCTTTGTAATTTTTTGCTACAAAAAATAGGCGTTGGCTATGCGATAGGAGTCCTACAGATTCAGTGACAAGCTGTTTCAAATCTGCTCTGTGCTTTATATGAAAAGACCAGCAACCTGTGTCCTGGGTGAACGTTTGTCACAGAGGCTTCAGAAAGCCGTATTTTATTCCTGGTACAGCTGGCTGCTCTTTGTCTTTCCTGCAGGCCTTTCCTTCCAGCTAACTTCAGCGGTGCTGCTGTCCATTTTAGTATTTCTCCCGTCCGTCATTGTGGTCATCCTGCTGTTGGTAAGGATGGGAAGGAAATTTGGAGTGCTAAAGGAGAAAAAAAAGCCTGGCTGTAAGAAGTCCTCCATCGAAGTGTCTGATGAGTAAGTTCTGGCTGGAACCCGACGCCTGTATTTCTGCTTTGGCCTGTTGAGACAGGCCAAAGGACAGTTCCTCCGCTGCTCTTCCTTTCATAGCGCTCAGCCTCTGCAGTTCGGTCATGAAATCTGCTTCTCCGTGAGCATAATTTAGGCAGCGGTCAGAGAGCTTTGGAAAATCCCCATGTTGGAGCGTAAACTAAGTGCTGTACGTCCCCCTCTTTCTGTCCTTCGTGTGAGGCCGTGGAACTGAAGCCGTTCAGGGTTAGACAGTCTTTCACTTCTGTAATTTACTTCAGCTGAAATCAGCAAGATATTTTGCTTATGTGGGCTTCATGTGCTGCATTTTGGTATGAAGTATCCATAACAACAAAACAAACCGAATGACGCTGACTGGTTCCCCTGCGATGGCCTGAGCAGAGATGCCAGGTACTGAATGAGCCTTGGAGACGGGATTCCCTGCTGGCCCGGGGGGATTCTGTTCTGGAGAGGTTCGGCAGTGGGAACGGCGAGGCAACGCTGCTGCCGCCGGAGCTGCACCTGGTTTTGCAATGAGCTCAGCGCCACAATTTCTCGCAGAATGGGTTTTTAATACAATGTTCTGATTAGCGTCGTAAGGTTTGCCAGCCAAACAGCAGCTCTTGTTGTGTTCTTCCTGGCACTTAAGCGAAATGTCTGCCTTCAGAATAAGGGCTCTGACGTTTTTGTATTCTTTTTGGCGTTGCTGTGCAGAGTCCAAGGCTTTTCATCGCGATGCAAAGCCTTCGATTCAGCGCGGTAGAAGTAGAATTCAGGGTCCGTAGGAGGTAGTAGTACGTGTGTTGGGGAAAAGTCCAGCCTAATCCCATGCTTTTTCTGCAGGCCTGAACACACCGAGACAGACAGCTGCTTGGGGAAGCTCAGAAACTGGTGTCTGAACTGTGTGGTAAGTGAAAGCTGGTGTTTTCATAAGTGGTTTTGTCAACTTTGGTGCTCAGAGGAGGTGCTAAGAGCAGGAGGTAGAGCTTGTCATAACACCTCTGGATGTCAAAGCAGCGTCCCAAATGCCTAGGCTTGTGCTCCTTGGCGTTTCCCACGTACGGGCTATAGGGGGTGCGAACTGCTGGCCCTGCTGCATCGCTGGGGCGAAGTTGTCTGGAGGTCCACCGGTCCTGCTGAACTCTCGTGGTTTGTTTGTTTCTGGCTTTTTGTTTGGTTTGATGCGTGACGTGCTGCTCCTCTTTTGTTCGGTCGCTGCCCTATGAGCAAGCTGCTGTTCATCAGACCCGTCCTGCCGGGACTACTCGGTGGTTTTGCCGCCTGCTGTGCTTGTTCTGTAGAATGCGCCTCTGAAGTTCTGCTGGCGTTAGCAGCCACAGCCCCAAGCGTGGCGCGTTCCAGAGCAAGCTCGCTAATCGGCCTAATTTGAGAGTGTTTTCACGTTTTCCTGATGTCCTGCAGAGCAAGCTTACCTCAGATGCGCCTTTACGCGTTTTGTACGCGGTCAGGAAGTACACGAAGGCGGGTTTAAATGCGTGTAGCTTGATTCGCTATCCTGATGTCAGTGATTTAAAATGTGCTAAGTGCCTGAGCCGTCAGACAGGTGTGCGCTGATGGTTTCTGGGCTGTATTGGACACAGAATGAAAAACAAACAATTACGGGAGTTACATAGCAAATATTTACAATTCCAGATAAGACACGACAGTTACAATGTAGCAGTATCGGGAAAAGGAGTTTTGGGAAAGCGGAGGATGCTCTGTGCGGAAGCCAGAGCTGCCACGGGAGGTGGAGGGCTGCTGGCAGCGACGCGCTGGGGAGCGGGGAGGCACCGCTGCTTGGCGGCGGGGGGCGAGGTGGGAAAGGGCGGGAGCCCCCGCTCGCCGAGACGCACGCTGCCAGGCAGCCGCAGATTTTAACAGTTGAGAAACGTCCTCTCATCCTTTGAGAGAAGGCAAATTTGAGTGCTGTAATCCTGCTGCTTTCATATTGAGTATTTTGTCCTCCGTTTGATACGTTGCTCTCCGATATCGAAATATTTGGGTTACCAGGTCTCGCAACATCCTGCCTCGCTCACTTTAGTGACTCTCTATTTTTGAGGTTTCTGTAATGTACTTTTTCGTGCTTAATATGCTACCACATAATTAAAATTGCAAAGCAGTGAAAACCTGTTTGGACTGAAAATGGCTGGAAGGTTAGTGAGGTTTCCCTTATGGAGCTGTTACGTTTGAGGTTCTGTCAAGTTGAGAGCTGCAGAGCTGGATTGTGGGGACGGCATCAGATGGTTACTGTGGCTAAAACAATAGACGATGGGGATCTGAAAGCGTGTGGTTGCTTGCAGCTGACAAACAACAACTTGTGCTGCTCCCGACCTTCTCTGTAGGGACTGGAGGTGCTTTTTAAGAAGATGGCCATCTGCACTTTATGGTTCGTCTTTTGCTTGAGCTTTAGCTGCTGCTTCTCTAAAACACACGTCACGTGTTGGCTCTACGGTGGCAATTTGTCTGCGTATCTGCGATAAGTCAAACAGATTTAGCTGCGAGTGCGTATACGACTACAAGTCCTATGGCTTATCCAAGCACAGCAGCGTTTTGGAAAGCATTTAAGCTCTTGTCAGAAGCCCCAGCAGACCCAAACTTTTACTGAACTCGTAACTTGGTTCGTGTCTTCGTACATAGTCTCAACTTCTCTCTTCATGCTCCCTGTTTAGGACACGGACGAGGAAGACCCATACTGATGAAAGACTAAAGCTATGGATAAAGAACAAAATTGCAGCACTGAAAATCATGGCTAAATAGGTGCGAAGGCTGCTGGATAACCCGTGCAGATTGAAGGACCTGCTTTAATCTTGGGAGGTTGGAAGAATAATGCCGGTGGGATAACTCACTTTTATTTGAGTGCAAAATAATGATTTTGGAACTCTTTCTAATTTATTGGGAAAAAAAAAACCCTCTTAACCTCACTTTTCTAGTGCCTACAGAAACCTCAGTGCCTACAGCTGTACAGCCCGTCTCCTGCCAGCGCTCCGACAGCGCACGTTTCTTAGCTTACTCGCAAGTTCGTCTCCTTTATTACTGGTGATATCCCTCCTTTCCTGTGCCCCTGAATTGGAATTGCCTGAGGCGCAGGCTACTCCAGAGGGGTGTCAGCTCTCTGAGGTGGTCATCAGTTTTCTTCTCAATGTTTTTGGAACGTGCTTGCTAAGGACTTAACAGCTTGAGTAAGTTGGTATATGGCACCCTTTGTCTTGGAGCGAAGAGAACCTGCTGCTTTTTCACTCTTTATTGCCTTAATCTGCCACCGAATTACAGGACCACCATTTTGTTCCTGCTGCTTTCTGGTTCGGTTTTTAAGTCACCAGCTGCACAGTAGCGTTACCTTACACTGCTGAGTTTTAGCTTTCCTTTTTTTTAATTACTCGTCCAACAGCTGCATTACTGGGTACATATCCTTCTACTTGTAGAAGTGAAGCACAATTCATATAAAACTACTCCTTTTAAATCAGAAATGCGAATGGGGACTCTGTGTCTGGGGAAACATAACCCCATCTACCTCAACCATTGGCTCCAGCAGCGTCCAAAGGAACGTTCTGTGCTCGGAAGAGCAGGCGTGTTCTTCCCCTCTTCTCCTAGGCGCCATTTGAGGGAAACAGCCAAACGTGCGTCGTTACTGCCTGGTAAGGAAGAGGACTTTCTCTTTCACCAACCTCGTCCAGTAACGGATGGCGGAGGGCAGTGGAATTCAGGTCTGCTCAATGCCTGAAGAGCTGCTGTTTTCTGCTTCCTTGCTGTGCGCGGCATTGGTCAAATAGTCTCCTTTTACACGTGTGTTACGAGTTTGCTGTTGACTTTTGACGTGCCATTGCCAATAAATTGCTTTGTGTCATCTGGGCTGTGGATTTCTTTATTTGGCTAAGTATAGTTGAACTCATAAAACAGCCATCCTGAGTTGTTGCTTAGCTACAGAAATGGTCATATGATGATGGGTGAAGGTGTTTAGGGAACGGATTTAACTCAAAAGGGACGGGTACCGAGTCTCCCTGTAGCAGCTCTGTGACGGCTGCCAGTTGCAGGTACGTTGAAGTTCCTGACTGCAAAGCAGGTTGGCTGTAGATCTGTGTCTCCGGATAAAGAAATGTATTTTTCTCCTGTCTACTCTGAAGTAATACTTAAAAAGCTTGTGCTTCCTCCTGGCACCGTGTCTCTCCCAGCCAAAGCTTCCCTGAGGAAGGATGTTGGTGGCACACGGAGCCTGGAGGAAGTGGCTTTGTTGTTCCGCTTTCAGCAATAACACATCACGCCAGTTCTTTGTTGCAATGAACGGCTCTTGTTTTCTGCAAAATGGTTGCCTTCAGCTGCGCCTCCTTTGCGAACGGTGGGCTAGATCCTGGGCCAGTCTGCCTGGTGCAAAGCTGAATTGCCACCCTGAAGCTGATAGCATCCTGGATTGTGAATGGTGTTGAGCATGAGCAAGACTTCACTTGCTCTTCTCTTGCTGGCTGTAAGGAAATTGCTCTGTGCACCATTAAGACCACTGATACTGGGGTAGAGAACAGTGATTCCTGTGGTGTTCCAGAGGAAGAGGAAGGCTGAAAACGCACTTTCAAAGGGACTGGGGGGAGGGTGCGCCAGCCGAAAGCGGTCCAGGCTGCGTACCTTGTATGCGTTTCGAAAGGGAGCAGCTGGCTACGCGGTGAAGAGCGCGGTGACGGTGGCCCTTGTGCCCCTAGGGTGCCTGCTAACCTGTGGCCCCTGCTAGCGCCGGCGGAAAGGCTCAGCAAAGGTACTCGGTGCCGCTTGCTGCGGCTACCTCAGCTGGTGCTTTAACCAGCTCTGATCCCCAGAAACAAACCGGGAGGGAGCGCAGGCCGCAGGAGGCTTGCCTGCCAAGAATCTGTCCGTTCTTGACTCCCCACGTAACGATGGACCGGATCCATCTGCCACGGTAGAAGGACCGGGACTGAGCCGCATCTGGTACCCGCGAAGCGTCTTCTCCTTGTGAAGCTGCGCGCCCTTCACCTGCTCGCAGGCGTAGGCACCTGCAGCCCTTCCCGCCGCTCCGCACCAGTCCGTTCTGCGTTCTGGTCTGTCGGCGTCTCGCGCTAGCTCTTCACTTCCTCCTGCGAGTTGAAAGTGACCACCAAAGTGAACCTGAAATAAGACACCCGAAACCAAAGGCTGGTAAGTAACACAAACATCTTGCACATACAACCTCAAAATGATTTAGCGACATCAGATGCTCTGAATTAGTCACGGAAGAACCCTTCACGCAAGAGACAAGCTGGCTGCCCCAAGCCACGCTGGGTGAATACTTTTTGCCATAACGGTTACTTTTGGTTGGTTGGTTTTCCTGAAAAGAGAACTAAGGAAACCTAGAAGGGCTGAGGATTCAGATACCATGTGCAGGAGCAGGAAAATGGGAAGGCGGTACGGTATCTACGTACTTTTTTCCCAATCTGTTTAGTCAAGGCGATTATCCTGCAGAAGGATTTTGATACGCCAGCACCGTAATGTGCATAACAGCCTGGGCGAGTGGGTGCTGTCTTCAGCTGGCTCGCGCGCAGCACCCACTCGCTGGTGCGTGTTGCAGCGGGAGACCCTGCAAAAATGCGGTCCCAGACAGGACCAGGATTTATTCTGAGAAACAGGGTAACGTGCCCAGGAAGGATCTGATGGCAGATAAGGACCAGAGCCTCAGCAGCTCAGCTGCAGAGACCTTTCCAAGTTCCGACTGCGGCTATCCCAGTACGCGGGCTTCTGTGGGCTGCAGGCTTTTTTTTTTAAGCTGGCTCCTATTTTGGGTCCTGCACGGGGGTGGTGCCGGGAGGGTGTCGCTCTGCTGGGGTTCTACGGCTTTTGGCAGCAGAGCTGGCAAGTAGGATGCTCTGGCCTGCTGCACTGAGGCACGCTGCAGCAGCTGAGCGCTTGGGAGCCAAGCTTTGCTGTTTGCAGGTCGTGTGTGCACAAGCGCGGGTGGTACAGCAAACTGTGTCACGGCAGAGCTGCAAACAGCGCAGTCAAAGAGCACAGCTCTCCTCTCCGCCTCCAAAAGACCCAACCCCCAAGCGGGTCATGGTTTTTTGAAAGGCGGATCCGAGAGAATTCCAGAAGGCTGGCTGCCCCTTTTCAGGATTTCGTTTGTGGAAAGGGGAGGGCGATGGAGGGCAGAGGTGGCTTTACATCATGGACTGCAGGCAGAAATGCCTCGCGCTCCCTGGAAAGCCGTAGTGACTGTTTCTCAGCCTAGAACAGACCCGTGGTCCTCCAGCAGCTAATTCTGGGGCCGTAATCCCCGTCTGAGCCTGTCTCAGGGTGTTTCTGAGCTTCCTTCGCTGAGAAAAATGCCTTTGGAAAGAAAAAGGAATTAGCAGACGTGTCTGGCCACGTAAAGAGATGGAAGCTTTCTTAGGGGGTGAGCCGCGGTGGGTAGGAGGCCTTCCCCGCTCCCTGCCCGCTCTCTGTTCCTGCCGTTCCTGCCGCGCCAGGGCGCGTGCGCGGAGCTGGCGCATCCCCCGTCGCCTCCCCGCTGCCCGCGCCGTCCCCTTGCTCCTGGCCTTGCTGTCACCATCGGCTCTGCCCGGAGCGCCAAGGACGCAGGCGCTGCCCGGGAGACTCGGTCTCCCAGGACCACGGGTCCGTCGCGGTGGCTTTCTGCCCCGCAGCACTGAAGGGAGCAGGGGATCTCCGAGAGCGATAAGAATAAGGGCAGGTGTTTACCTTACACACTTACTCGAACTCCTCTCGTGGCTGTTTCTTGGGGAGAAATATCTGGGACCTTTTCCCTTTCCAAGCCTTACTGAAGCTGGTCTAGAGATTCTATGGCTTGCACGACTGAGGAGAAATGAGAGAAGCTAGCAAGATTGCAGAGATGATTCGGCTCTTGTTGTTTTCCTATTTCTGCAGCCAAAGCGCGTGTATTGGAAAACATGTGCTGGTAACGGCAGCCTCAAATTCTACTGTAGTGTGCAGGTTCTGCAAGTGGGAGGGCTTCTCTCAACTTTTTGCCCTTAAATACGTTTATCGGTTTTGAACGGGCACGGCTTTGAATCACGGAGCGGAGACGCAGCAAGCAGGGTACTGGCTTGCGCCTTCCCGTGATCCGTGCGTGAACGCCGGCCGGCATGTTCCTGACGGTAACAGCCAGTCCTTCCTTGGGCCGCAGGGTAGGTCTACAAGGTGTAGAAAGGAGACGTGGCTTTATTTGGTGGGATGGGCAGCAGCTCAGACTGAACGCAGTGGCCAAATATGGCACTTTCTGAACAGACTCTGAAGGGCTGCAGCAGTAGGTCTCACCAAGTGCAGCACCCTGGAGCAAGGCGGGTATCTCTAGAGTAAGGGGTCTGTGGTGTTAGGACCTGTACCCAAACTTCTCTGAGCGTGTAGCAGAAAAAACGCCTCGTTGCTTTCTGAGCAGAGTTCAGGTTTGTGAACATCTCGGTTCAGATGCTAGAGACTCGACCCCCAAACCGCCGGAATGATTCGTTACTCAGGGGAAAATGCAAAGGTGCTTCAGGCTGAGCCCTCCCCCCGCTCACTCTCTCTTCCTTTTGAGGGCTCGCAGCGGTCTCAAACCAGAGACGAGCCTGACATCCGTGCTTCGCCGGGTTTCAGGCTCCCAGCTGGGACAGTGGCCAACTCGAGAGGCTGAACATCCAGGCAGCAAAGACTGTGGCCCTCTCCGAAGAACTGAAGGAAGTCTTTTTCTGACCTCGGGGTTCGGTTGGGTTGCAAGCTGTCGGTGTCCTGCCCCAGGGGAAACCGATGCGTGCGTTCACCTCTGCTGTTCTTTTTAGAGTAAGATGAAGGCGTTGCTGAGCCTGACTCTGGTGCTGACATGGCTGGGTAAGCTGGAACTCCTTCTGGTGGGTTTATTTACCTTGCCTGCTTTCCCCTCTGCCTTTGCCGAAAGACCCGCTGGTTCCCCTCGTCCTGCGCTCAGAACCCCTCGGGGTTTCGCAGGCGCACGGAGCTGGCGGCAGTGAGGGGGCGCCTGGGTCCCAGTGGCTCCTCTGGGTGCTGCGTGTTCCCCTCCTGCAGAGCTCGTCCGTAGAGGCTTCCAACTGCAACAGCATCCCCGATGGAGACCTATACTTATTCTGCCAGACTGCAAGGCTTTGAGAGAAGTAGAACTGCTTTGTCCAGTCTAAATACAGGGAAAGGTTTCCAAGGTATTGATTTTGGCTCTGCTCGAGGCGACTGGCTCCCTTGGTCTTCTCCGCTGGCAAATGTTTGTCATTTTCAACTCCGCAGCTGGTCAAGACCTAAAGAAACCTGTTTGGGAAGCTGGAGCACTTTGCATTTATTATTTACGGGGCATCAGACAAGTCCTTGGTGCTCTGCCAGGGCCCAGCCCTCAGGGGCTTGCGGACGGGGTGAGCAGAGTGGCTAAGACACCAGGAAAAGTCTACCTGTCTGAGCAGCTCCCCGCGGAATCGGCTCGCCTAGTTCTTGACAAACAAGTGCCAGAGCCTCCGCCGCTGCTCTTGCTGGGTTTTGCCAGCGCAGGCTCCGGGGCACGCAGGGTTTCTCTCCACGAGCTCCAGGGACGTTTTCTGCCCCACTTGTTTCCCCTTCCTGCCGTACGCTTTGCAGCCTGCCGTGTCGGCAGCTGCTTCGGCCTGGTTATGTCAGCTCGGTGCTCTTTGATGTTCCTCTATTTTGGTTTTTTTTCCCCACCGCCTGGCTTCTCTAGAAACCCTAAGCAGTAGTTATGTGGCCAGACAAATCCAAGGCCAGGTCAGGAGCCTGTGAGCAAGGGGTAAGGAAGCCAAACGGGCAGGTTGTGAAAGAGGAACCGAAGTCTGCGTGAAGCAGTCGAATTGCCCCTGGCCCGGTGTAGATGAGCGGCGCTGGTTCTCCCAGCCAGTGACTCACTGGAACAGCCCTGCAGGAGCCGCAGCCTTTGGCTTGGAGACGCAGAGGGCTGGGGTTGTGCTTCCCCACTTCCCTTCCCCGTGGCCTGTTCAGCGAGCGCAGCAGCCCTCGGTCTGGAGGCTGGGAGGATGTGCTGCCCCGCATCCCGGGCACGCCAAAGGCAGGGGTCAGGGAGGGGGAGCAGGGCCTCCCCGTTGCGCTCCGGACTGGTCAGTGCCGTTAGCCCCGGCCTTACCTGGAGAGGAGATATCTATGGGGACAGGCAGGCTGCATCTGGCCGTCCTCCCTGGACTCATCCTGCTGTCCTTGTCCCTGGCAGAGCGATGCAGCGGGTCGGCTGGCTGGGTGTTCGTGGAGCCTCAGCTCCAAGCCAGCGCTGGGGACTCTGTCCTGCTGCGGTGCCTCTTCCTAGACCCGGTGGCCAAGGGCTGGACGATGGCCAAAGTGGACTGGCTGCGCACGGCAGTAGCCGACACGCAGAAGGTGGGTCGGGACCAGGGGGTGGGCGGTGGAGCAGGGCGCGGGGGCAGGCGGCAGGGGAGGGCGAGCGAGGCAGCCCTGCTGCCCTTGGGAGGCTGCGGGGAAGCCCGCCCGCCTGGCCCAGGCCAGGAAGGGAGAGGAGGAAGGTTCCCCCACGTTGTGGCGGGGAACCTCCACCGCTCCCCATGGCCCCGCACCGCAGGGGAAGCGCAGCGCTGGGTGCTGCGTCCTGGGGCTTTCCAAGAGAGCGTGGGAGTGAGCTGGGCCCGCGTGCGTGGCGAGCGCTCCACGGGGAGAGGGAGAGAGCACGGCTCGGAGCAGGGAAGGCGCACAGGGCAGTGCCCTTCCACTGGGCTCCCTTCACCTGATGCTGTCTGTGCCCTGGCAGGAGGAGATGGTGTTTTATTACTACAGCAACCATAGCATCCCCGTGGGCCGTTTCCGGGACCGGGCGCAGTGGCAAGGGGACGTCTCCCGCTGGGATGGCTCCATCCAGCTGCAGGACGTGCAGGTGAACGACAGCGGCACGTACGTGTGTGAGATCCGGCTGCTCCAGCGCAGCAGTGTCTTCAAGAACCACACGGTGCTGCATGTCCGCCCCACGAGAGAGAGAGGTACGTGCCCTCTGACCGCTCCCCTCTCCTGTCCCCCTGCTCGCCCCACGCAGAAGGGCTGCGGAGGCTCCAGGAGGCTCTCGGACCTGCCACCACGATTCCTCGGGAGCGGGGCCGGCGTCGCTGTGTGTACCATCCCCTGCCTTGGTGTCTCCCCAGCAGGACGAGCAGCGGCAGGCGCCCAGGACGCTGCGGCCCCGGGAGGCGCTGGGTTTTGGCCTGTGACTGTGGGCTGCGGCTGTGTGGCCATTGTGTTGGCTTTCCTGGCCGGATTCAGCCTGAGGAAGAGGTACCAACGCTAGCTCTGGGCTTACGGGGCTGAGCAAAGCACCTCCCTGCAGCCGTCCCGCGCTGTCCTCCCTGGCCAAGCGCTGGCCAAGCGCTGGCCTGAGCCGCCCCAAGCGGGGCTGGAGCTGCGGGGAGCGGAGGGTTCCCCTCCCCGGGTAATGCCGCGGCCCGCAGCGGGGTGCAGGCTCCTGCTGCCCTCTAGTGTCACGCTGCCCTGGCCCGTCCCCCCTTTGCTCCCAAACCCCCTGGGCTCCCGGCACGCCAGCAGCAGGGACGGCCTGGCCCAGGCACGGGCGAAGGGATCCCGGTGTCCCGGGAGAAGGGAGGGCAGGGACAGGAGGAGCAGGCGATGCTTCTCGCCAGAGGTGACACCGCCGTGGCCTTCCCTCAAGGTCTGCAGCCAACACGGCCCTGGAGAGGAGTGGAAATGGTGGCAGCAAGAGCAAAGCAGAGGTGAGAGCTGAGGCGCGTGTGCGCCTGCCCTGGGACATCGCCACGACCCGCGGGAACCGAAGAGAGGGAGGAGAGGCGGAGACGGGGAGGGACGGGGCGCGCAGGGCGGCAGGCGAGGGGACGGGCGCCCGCAGCGGGCCATGCCCTCGCGTGGCTAGGCACCCCCAGCGAGGGACGTGGCGTGGCACGCGCGGGAGAGCCGCGGGCTCCTTGCTGTGCCGCCGGCTGCCTGTGTGGGCGGCGGCTGGAACGAGCCCCAGGTCCCTCCGTTTCATTTGGCTCGCAGTTAAGAGGAGGTGCTGATGGAGCAAATGCTCCCGCAGCAGCCCGATGCCTGGGAGCCGAGAGGCTTGGCAGGGGGAGACGGGGGCCTGGGCCACAGCCTCCCCGGGAGGCTGGGGCCAGGGTTGTCCTCACGCAGGTCGGTTGCGGTCTCGTCACCAGCTAAGGCTGCGTGTCCTCAGGACACGGAGGGATCGCTGACGTGGGGTGTATGGGGCACGGGGCTGGGGAGGCTGAGGGAGGGGATTCCGCACTGGCCAGGCATTAGGTGCTGTTTGCTGGCCGGCCGTGGCCGTGGCTCTCGGTGCTAGTCCTATGACAGGGGTAAGAAGGCCCTCACGTATTTGGGGACTACTCGTTTCCAAGCGTCCTGATCTCCCTCTCATAGGAAGCGCTTTACTGCTCGCTCCCTGGAGCCGAGGTACCCAAGGCTGAGCAGGATGCAGGGAAGAAGAAGAGAGCCGAGGAGACCTACATAACCATGGTGAGGAGGCGAGCAGCTGCCCCGAGCTGTGGCAGGCACGGGCAGGGCGTGCAGCTGCGGGTGGTGTGACCCCCTACATCACCAGCCCCCCCAGGGTGATGGCATCCAGGGCCTGACCCCTCGCTCCCACGCCGGACAGCAGCATCCCTTGCCTCTGGTCCCGTCCAAACGGGCCCCGATACCTGCGGCGAGACTCACGCCCTCTCCTTTGCTCCTTGCAGCACCCCACTCCCTTCCAGGAGAATGGCATCTACGTGGAGCTGGCCAAGAGGGTGATCCCGGCAGAATGGATGGCAGAGGGGCGACAGGGTGATGGACAAAGCGAGGAACCCTACGGCAGACCAGAGGCCACCCTTCCCTGGGCTCCGGAGGGGGAGAAATAGCCGTGCTGGGGGGCCTAAGCCCCTTAGCCAGCAGGTGCGTGCGAGACGGCTTTGCTCCTTTGGGCAGGCCAGCATTCTGCTGCTGTCAGCCCTTCCTCTAAGAAGCGGTGCCGCTTCACCGCGTGCTCCGTGCCAGAGCCGCTGCCGGGGCACGTCCCAGCCCGGCTGCCTGCCGGCGGACCGGGGGAGATGCGTCTCTCTGGCTCTCGTCTCCTGGTCTCTGGAGGGGGGCACAGAGGGCACAGCCTCTGCGCTCCAGCTTTGATCCTGGTCCGTGCAGCTCCAGGTCCCGAGATGCCGATCTCCAAGGAGAGCCTGGCAGGGGGAGGAAGCGGAAGATGCAGCAGGAGCCATGCAGACGTGCCAATGGTGTCTTCTGAAGATAATAAAACGGAGGGAGTCTTCCCTCTTCCTGGCTTCCTTTTGCCTCCTGCTTAAGCGCGTGATGTCCGAGCGTGCCAAAGGCTGCCTGGCCCGCGCCTGCCCCGCTGGCTCCGGGGAGCAGCAAAGCCAAATGGGCTGCGCAGGGGGTCCCTTTGCAGCAGGAGGGGGCCCACCTGGGCTGTACCGAGCCCCCCGGCTCTGCCGGGGATGGAGGGGAGCGGGGCAGGCTCCGCGGGCAGCGGGGTCCCCCCACGTGCGCGTGCTCGCGCGTCTCCCGTGCACCAGCTGCTCGCCGTGGGTGAGCACCTCCACGTGCACCCCACACCTGGGCCTCGCTGCCCTGGCCGGGGGGAGCCCAGCAACCCCTCCCGGGCCTCCGGGGCAGCGTCTCGCCGTGGGCTGGCTCTTCTCCTGCCCTATATATAGATGTTTGACACCTCCAGGTGCGGAGCGGGGCGCGCTGGGGACCACCTCCGGCTCTGCTGGATGGGAGACTGCAGCGCAGGCTGCTCCGGGCTGCAGTCCTTGGTTTCACGTTGACACCCTACTCTCTTTTCCTGGATGAAGCCAAGAAATGCGGTTACAGGAGGCACTGGCAACCAGAGCTGGTTTCGGGGTGTCAGGGCTTATATATGACCTCCGCTGCCTTTGTGGGGTCGTGGGACCCGTTCCAGCAGAGCAGAGTGTGGTTGGGAAACTGTGCTGTGTGCGCAGCGAGTGCGTTTGCTAAGCGTTTTGCCTGTGTTCACCCTGGCGCTTCTCTGATGCCTTCCCCCCGGGCTGCCCCGTTTCCCCTCCTGGAGCTGGTTGGGGAGCAGAGCACCCCTGCATCCCTCTGGCCTCCCCGTTGCCCCATCCCTTCCTCCCCGGGGGTCCGGTGCACGGGAACTGAGATGTGCTCCGGCTCCAGGGCACCCCTCGCCGTGCTCCTCACTGATGCTGCCGCAGCAAACCCCGCCGTCCTGCGTCCCGCAGGTGGCTGAGCAGCTGCTGCCACTGGCTTTTCTGGTCTCCGGGAGGTCTCGTGTCGTCTCTGTCCTGCGCCGGTCTCTGCAGCCAGAATCCAAGCTTAGAGTCCGTGGCCCGATGGCGTGAAGGGGACCAAAGACCTTCTCCAGCCCTGTTACTGCTGGGCAGAGCTTCCCCATCCCGAGGGCTGGATGGAGAGAGGGCGCTGCCCTGGGATAGCATGCCGCTGGGGAAGGGGGAAGGTGCCGGCAGAGTCTGGCACCCCGGGAAGCGATGGGGCTGCCCTCGCATCAGCGTGGGATCAGGCAGGCAGACTGGGAGCGCTTCTACCCGCTGCAGGCTGCCTGCCCGTGGCCGTGCCTCCTCCAGGACTGCTGTGCAGGCCGCCCGCTTGGGACCCTCTGCCCTTCCCAGGCCAGATCAGCCCCTCTGCTCTCTGCCTGGCTTCGGGGGGGCATTTCTGATGTTCCTGGGCCTGCAAGAGTGGGAATTGCTGCTGTGAACGGCACGAGCAAGGCTGGGTTGCCAGCCTCCGGCAGGGCAGAGGTGACACATCTGCATGGCCCCACTGCAATCAGGGGGCTGCAGGGGCCATGGGAACCCCCAGGCACCGGCTGCGTCCCCCGGCTCTTGGCCTCCCGGGGGGAAGAGGAGCCCTGAGCGCCGCTTGCTCCGACGACAAGTTCGCACGGCCAGAGGGATTCCCAGCAGAAGCCCGCTCCTCGGCTGCCCTGGGCTCAGCACGCTGCAGGAGACGCTCTGCCACACAGCCCACGACCGGATCCCGGAGCAGGAGCAGCAGGAGCGGTCGCCTTCTGTTCAGGGGAAAATTTTTCTGCCCTCCCACTTCCCCTGCTCAAATCCACCAACCATAGCATTTACTGATTTTTTGGATCCCGCACCGCTCCAGCCAGCCATATTGGGCTGTGGAAATAAAGCAGCTCTAATGTTATATGTCACCTGCAAATAACCCGGGCGTTCGAAAAAAGCAAACCACCACCACCAAAATCCACACCAACACCAGGTCCTCTCCATACACAAAAATCCTTCAAAATGAGCCTGGAAGCTTGGCTCCCGCAGCTCACCTTGTTCCTCACTGGCCTCAGCTTGCTGCTCTCGCTGGGTAAGTGTCGACTTGACCCCTTGCATGCACACGGCTGCCAGGGGCGAGCACCCAGGCTGGGGAGAAACACCCTCTCTGGCCAGGAGCCCCCTCCCCACGCCCCAGCCCCGAGAAGCCCCTCCTGCCCCCGGGGAAGCAGCGAGCCGGCGAGAGATGCTGTGCCGCAGGGACGGGGACGGAGGTGGTCCGCTATGCACCCTTCTGAAATCCGCCAGCCAGGGTGACCTGCTTTCAGGCAGGATGGGGGCTATGTTGCAACCGCAGCTTCTCTTAAAACAGCCGTGCATCCTGCTCGCTGGAGGTTTTGTCTGAGCGCGAGGCTGTTTGCATGCTAGGCAGCGGTGTGGGCTGCAGCGGGGAGAGGGGGCAGTTCTGGCTTTGCCTCGCTGGGAGGGCGGCGGCGGGTGGGCTACGGGCTTGCGACTGGCCTTTGGTTTGCGGCTGGCTGCTGGGGCGGCGGGCTCTGGGCTGACGGCGCTGCACGGGGCGGCGGGGAGCTGTGGTCTCTGCATTTCTGCCCTGCCCCGAGCCAGCAGCGTGTGTCAGCAGGTTTGGGTCTGTATTGATTGGAAACGGGAACGCATCACCTCTGTGGAGTGCTGTTCGCACTGTCCTGGAGCTCCCGGTGGGCTGCCTTTGCTTTAGGAGAGAGCCTGGGAAACGGAGGATAAAAAGCCTAGCGAGGTCTGCTTTAGAGGCTGCGTGTCATTTTACCTCCCGGGCGCAGGGTGTAGTGTGACAGAGCGCTGGGGAGTCTGCGCAGCGCCGAAGGACGCAGCCGGGACGGTCGGTGCCAGGGATTTTAGTGGTTTCCTTCCCCACCTCTGTCCTCCCCCGGTGCTGGGCGCCCGGGCAACGGCAGGGTTTGGACCCGCGCACGTAGGTGCTCCCGGGGCACGTGCCTATCGCGTGCTGGCTGCCCGCGAGGCCCCTCCGGCTGCAGTGTCGTCCCGCCGCACCAGACGGCAGGGAAAAGCCCTGGCCGGGGCTGCCCCGTCGCTGCAGAGCCTGGGAGAGCTCCTGGTGGCACCTCAGCCCCCTGCAGAGCCCTGGGGCGCCCCGAGGACGCAGCACAAAGCCACGCCAGCCAAGCGCGGGCACGCAGGGCATAGCGCGAGGGCTGCCGGGCACTCAAGCCAGCGCCTCTGTGCGGGGACCCCTCCAACCAGGCCTGCTGGGCTGGGTCTGTGAAGGAGCCTCCCGGGACAGGCAGGCTCCCGGCTCTTCTCTCTCAGCCCTACCAGCTTTTCTTGAAAGCGTCTAAGGGGGTGGGCTGCGATGGGGCAGCAGGGCTGGGTCCCCAGCTCAGACACGGACGCTTCTTCCCTTGGGTGCCACGACTGGTCCCCATGCGCCAGCTCTCCCCATCCCCGCCTCCCAGCACCCTGGGGGAGCCCTCCCTGCGCTGGGGCTGGATGGAGGGTGCTCGTCATGGCTGCCCAGCTGCCAGCACGAGCAGGGAGCCGTCTCCGGGGGCTTGGCCGTACCTGGAGGGCACCCCTCTGCCTCCAGAGCGCTGGCTTCAGGATGCTGCTGGTTCGCACCTTGCGGCAAGACCTGTGGCTCGAAACAGCCGTATCTGCAGCTTGGAAAAGCCTCTTTTCCCTGGCCGCAGAGCCTGGCCCCTTTCCTGCCCTGCTTGCAGACGGAGCGGATTAGCCAGCGGAGCAGCCTTGACATGCATCCAGCTCGGCCACAGGGCTGGACTCAGGAGCACCTCAGGAAGAAGGTTTGAGAGCAAAGAGCAGCAGCCAAAGGGGAGAGGTGAGGTGATCGGAAAAGCACCTGCTGCCAGTGCCACTGGCCCTGCCCTGCGGGTGCCACAGCCCCCCTTCGCAGCGTCGTCCCTCCCAGCAGCCCTTCCAGGGCTCTCCATCCCTCTGCTTCTCGGGGCTTAGCCTTGGAGTTTGCAGCTAGGCGGCTGTACAGGAGCCTGCCTCAGCGTGCGCACCCTCCCCTTTGCAGGCTGGGGGGAACGTGCTGGATGCAGGCGCTGGGTTTCGGGTGCTGCTGGGGCAGCCAGCAGACGAGGGGAGCTGCAGGAAAGGAGCGGAAGAGGGAGCAGGGCACAGACACCCCAGCACTGCCCATGCCCCGAGTGAGCTGTCCTGCCCTGCGAGCTTGCCACAGCAAGGCCGGGGTGCAGGGACTGGCCTTGTCACCCCAGGAGCGACTGAGCTCTTGACCCGGTCGTTCCCAGCTGGAGAATCCTTGCGTGAACACCGCTGGGAGGCGGGGAGCATCTGCATTCCCCCTGCAGCCCCCGGGGGCTGGCCCTGGCAGATCCCAGCCCTCGCCGCTGTAGTGCATCCTGCCGGGAATGAAATCTGATGAGCGCAGCCATAAATTTCTCAGCGGATGTGGCGCCGAGCCCTGCATGCTAATGCTGCATTCAGCCCTTTGCATAGCGCTACCACTTCTGCAGCAGGCAAACCTCATTTAAGTGGCGAGGAGCAGGGCTTGCCCGGAGCCAGCAGAATTTAGCGCTGGGCGCGATCAGGCCAGGCTTGGCAGAGAGGGGTCATCAGCCCTTGCAGAGCAGGGCTGATGTTCTCTCTCTCCAGCTGAGGGATAGTGCCAGGGCTGGGGCTGCTTCCCCCTTGTCCCCGTCACTGCTGCGCAGGGAAGCCCCGGTCCTGGCTGGCCGCAGCGTGGTCTGCGCGTGGACGTGCCTGAAAGGCAACCCCAGGCCACGGGGCGAGCTCTGTGCGGCCAGCTGGCCGCGGGGTGGGATGGCGAGGCCGGCTCAGCCAGCAGGATGGCTGCTCGTGCCCCCTTGCTAACTCAGCTGCATTTCTGCTCTTGCTCTCTCTGCCTGCGGCAGCGCCCACGGGATTGGGCATGGAGGTCATGGCTCCCGCCACCATCAACGCCTTGAATGGCTCCTCCGTGAAGCTCTCCTGCACCTTCAACTCCTGCTACAAGGTGGAGAACAAGCAGTTCTCCCTCAACTGGACGTACCAGGAGTGCAGCAACTGCTCCGAGGAGCTGGTGAGTCTCGCCGGGGCTAGGGGTCTGCTGGGAGGTCCCGGGACCAGCTTGAAGTAGTCGAGTGCGTTCATGGGGTCCTGAGCCTTCTCCTTAGGTCTGCTCCTGCTGTCCGGCCCTCCTCCGCCACGGGGAAAATTAGCGACCAACTGCGTAAAGAACCAGGGGTCAGGGCAGCCGCCCCGCTGCGGCAGGACAGGCGGGTGCGAGTGGGGAGAGGTGCCGGCAGTGCTGCCCCGCGAGGAGGCCCTGGCCCCGGGCACTGCGGCGGCCGGAGCTGAGCGGGGGCGAGCGTGCAGCGGGGGCGCGCCCGGGGCAGTACGTGCCCGGGAGGGGGACGCCTGGCCGGGGGAGGCGAGCGCGCGGGGGGCCAAACGCTCTCTCACCTCCTCTCCCACGCGGGCTGCCCAGTTCCTGCAGTTCCGGATGAAGATCATGAATAAGCAGCTGGACCGCTTTGGGAACCGAGTGGAGTTCACCGGGAACCCCACCAAGTACGATGTCTCCTTCACCCTCAAAAATGTGCAGCTGGAGGACGAGGGCACCTACAATTGCTATGTCCTGAACCCTCCAGACCGGCAGCGGGGCCACGCCAGCATCAGCCTGAAGGTGCTCACCAAAGGTAAGTGGTAGAGCAGTCCCCTCCGCTGTCGGGCACCCATGGGTGCTGGCTGGCTCTCTGCTCCACCCCCTGCCCTGTCTTCACCGGGCATTACGTGCGCAGGCTTCGCTCCCCGGCGGTGGGAGCAAGCTCTGCCTGTTCCCTGTCGCTCCCGCTGGCTGCCCCAGCTGGGGGCTGCGTGCCCTGAGCCCGTGCCCTGTCTCCCCAGAGCCCCCGAAGCACGACTCGACAGTGGCTGTCATCGTGGGCGCCTCTGTAGGTGGCTTCTTGGCCGTGGTGATCCTGGTGCTGATGGTGGTGAAATGCGTGCGCCGGAAAAAGCAGCAGAGGCTGAACACGGACGACCAGAAGACGGAGGAGGAAGGGAAGACGGACGGCGAAGGCAACCCGGACGAGGGCACCAAGTAACGCCCCCCTGCCCGCCCCTCCCTCTTCACCCCTGTACAGCGTGACCCCCTCGGTGTGCTTCCCAGAGCAAGGATTTCTGTCTCCCCAGAGCATCCCTCCTTCCATCTAAATACCCAACCCAGCCTGGAGCAGGGCGCGGAGAGGAGAAGGTCCCCGGAGCCTGGCCGCAGCGGGCAGGGCTGGGGAGGGTGGCTGAAGCGCATCCAGGCTGCCCCTGAGGCTGAGCTGGGACCGGCTTGTCCCCTGCTCCCGCTGGGCACGCTCCGAGTGCCGGAGCCCTGCGTGGGGCCGCGGGGAGCTGTTGGGGACAGGTGGCACGGCAGAGGGGGGAAGAGCACCGTCCCCACGCAGGGAGGGGCTGCAGGGGGTGCCAGGAGGGGCAGAGGGGGGCCGGGCAGCCCCGTGCCCAGATGTCCGCGCCCTGTCCCGCTAGAAAAAGAGAGCAGACGCCAGCGGCCAGCAGCTGTCTGCCCTTGGGGCCACGTCTCACCCCCAAGGCGCTTCTGCTGTGCCCGGGGCACGGGCGCTGGTGTGCCCGTCCCCAAGGGACCCTCGTTAGCTGCCTGTCTCCTCCTTGCAAGTCCTGTGCGCCAGTGCTGAGGGTGCTGCGACAAGAAGCTCGCGCTCCTTGGGAACTGTCCCAGCCTGCTCGGAAGCCGCTGGCCGGGTAATGACCGTTAGCCCACGTGCTGTCTCTGAGTTTTGCTGGGTTTTGGAGCCGCTAATGGCTCCTGGTGTGTAACAGATGTACCCTTCTGCCTCTCGGGCTATTTTTGGGCCTGAGCATCTCAGCCAAAGGTGCTGGGCTGACTTTTTTGTGCTCGTTTCTTTCTTGGGGAGGGTAATTCTAATGGACAATGTTCTGCTGGTGTGCCAAACAGCGGTGGTGGGGAGCAGCGGGGTGCGGCTGCTAGGGATGAAGAGCTGCTGGGAGGAAGAGGAGTTTTTGGGCGCTTGCTGGGAAGGACTGGGCACAACCGCGGGCCCAGAGGCAGGACAGCTCTGTCACCCCCAAGCAGCCCTGTGATGCTGAGGCCGCCTCCTCCAGCCTCCCCGCAGAGCACTGCACAATCCGTAACTGCCACGGCAATGCACTGCCAGCCTCAGCCCTGTCCACGGGCCAGCACCCGCCTGCTTGCGGCAGCTCCCTCAGCGCACCCCCGGAGCTGCCCTGCCTGCTCCGCAGTTCCTTATTAGCAGTGGCCCGGGCAGCTTGCGGGGGGCGAGGGCAGGCGTGAGCAAGTGGTGACCCCGGCTGGTCCCACCCCGCTGCGGTGCAGGGGGATGCGGCGAGCCCCAGGGTTGGGAACCGGCGGTCCTGCCGGCCTCGGGCGCTCCACCCGGCCTCGGGCAAGCCCCTCGCCCCCTGCACCAGACCTGGCAGGTGAGCTGTGCTGGTGGGAGCGTGCGGGGAGCTCGCCCTGGGGCCTCTTGCAGGTCAGACAGGGAAAATGACCCGGGGAGGCGTCCCCTGCCGTGCCGTGCCCGGGCTTTTCTTCTCCCATGGCAGGAGAGGGGCAACGCACGGAGCCCCAGGGGACACTGCCCAGCGCCCGGTGACGGAGGTCCCCTCTCACCCACGGGCAGCCCTGCCAGGGGAGAAGGGAGACCTTCGCCGCACCACCCGCCGCCCAGCACTGCCGCGTCCCTGTGCAGGTGCCATCCTGGCAGCGCCACAGGCGATGCCACCAGGCCCCGGGGATGACGGGATGGCCGTGCGCTCCCTGCTCTGCCCCCATCACTTTCTGCCCTGGCCCTGCGTGCCCTCTCCACCCCGCTCGACCTCGCTGGGCGCTGCGCCGCTCCCCTTCCCGTCTGCAGCAGGAATGCGCCGTGTCTCGCCGTGTGGCTTCCCCCTCTCCCAGGGGCTTTCCTGCCCAGGGAGGGCTGGGCTGAGGCCGCCTGCCCCCGCGCGCCCCCGTGCCCACGCCGGATGGATTTCCCCGCACGGTGCCGGTGGGGAGCCGGCCGCAAGGCCGCTTCCCCGGGACCGCCTGCTGCTCGAAGCTGGGCTGTGAGCGGCTCCACGCGGGACTGAGCTGGCAACTTTGCGGCCAAAGGCCTCTGACTGTTGCACATGACCAGTCTTGCATCTGCCTTTCATTTCTTTCATGCACTATCCTTGGATTGCAACTCGCCAATGCATCTGTATGTACATAGCTGTACACAACAGAGAGAACCTCTACAAATATATATATACCCACAGGAGGCGCCGTTAGCGGTCATGACTATAGTTTTGGGTTTGCGCCTGCTGATGGGTTTCTTTTGCCAAACACTCTGCCGAGTGTAGGATGTTTTTATTGCTCTTTGTACAGTTAAACAAACAAAAGAACAACAAAACGCAAACTTTGCACTCGATGCTTCCCTGCCGCTGCCTGCCGGAGGGGCAGGACGGGGTCCCTTGTCTCTGCTCTGCCAGGGGGATGAGAAGGCTCCTGCGTGCCGGAGCTCGGTCCCGCTGCGGCACCAGGTTTGCTTCGGGTGCCGAGGGAGCCCAGGGCAGCCCGCGCTTCCGCAGCTCAGTCCCCAGGAGCTGCCGCAGGGCCAGGTGCAGGCAGGGCAGCGCTGGGGGCCGGGGAGCGGCCGGTGCTGCCCGAGCCCTCACGCACCGAGATTTCGGGGGTGCTCGGCATGCACTGCGGGGGCTCCAGCTGGGCCGCAGGGAGCTGCGCCCTGCCGACCTCCCCACCTCTGCTCCGCAGAGAGCCGGGGACGGCGGCGGCTCGGGGCACGGCAGGTAAGGCTCAGCAGGCTCCGGCGGAGCCCGGGGCACGCGCTGGGTGATGGACACCCGGAACCGGGCTGCTGTCCGACTTAGCAATCCAGCAACGCCGCGCAGATGCACCAGAGCGGCGCGGCACAACCGGGGCAGAGTTAATAGGCACGTCCATCAATTTACCCACCGCGGAGACACGAGGGCGAGGGGAGCTCTGACAGCCGCCCTCAGCTGTGCCTCTCCCAGCTGCCCTTCAACCCGGGCCGCTGAAAGCCTGCGCGTCCCAAATCCGCACACAAGCAAGGTCTGGCCAGCACACCGCTCCTACGGAGGTACGGAGACTGCCTCTTTCCTGGGCTAACGCTGCCTGCCTGCCCTGCCTTACCCACTCGCCAGCGGCCCCACCTCACCCAGCCTACTGCTGCTCCAAGCAGCAGGGTGCCGGCGAGCAGCACCAGCAGCCTCAGCTCTTCCCCAGGGGCTGCGCCCTGCACGCCTCGCCGTGTGCCTGTGGGGTTAACTCCGTGGAAAACTCCCACCTCCCGCAGGCACCTCTCCCTCCCTGGAGGAAGGGCACAAAAATCACCTCCAAAGCTCTGCCGGGTGCCGGGGGGTACAGCCCAGCCGGGCTGCCATCTCTACCTGGCCCGTGGCAGGGAACAGCTTCGCCGCTGCAGAAAGGAGCAGCTCTCTGGAGGGGGGCGCGCGGGTGTCCGCCCACCCAGCTTCAGGAGTCGGCCCGACGGAGGGGTGGATACAGCCATGGGCAAAGGGGACGGGGACCCGCAGGCTGGCAGTTTGGGGGCGCCTCTGCGAGAGCTGCTGCCAAGAAACTCGTGAGGAAGGCAGGCGCTGTGGGATCACGGAGGAGAGCCCTGCGGGACACGACGAGGGTGAGTTTTCATCACCGCAACAGACCGAGGGCAGTGACTGCAATCCCCCAGCGCCGGGGCTTCACGGATCCTCCAGAAGCAGGGACAGGAACTTTTGCAGACCACATACATTTCCTTGGACTGGGTGGGATTAGAGGCGTTGAAGAGCAAGGGAGCAGGTCAGGAGGTGGCGGGGGGGCCCTCCCTGGGCTGGGGAGACCTCTGCTCAGCGCTGCGCAGAGCCGCGGGGGACCGCGATGCTGCCTGCAGCCTGGCCGCCCTGTTCGCGGGGCCGGGAAGTAACGAGGGGGGATCTGGAAAAGGGGGGAGCCCGGGGCAGTGAACTGCGGGGAGCTGAGGGGTGTGAAGGGCCGCGCGGGAGAGCCGGAGCCGGGGCTGGGGAGGGTCTGGCAGGGGTGGCCTCAAGCTGTGCCGGGCCAAGAAGGAAGTTTCTCCCGGGACACCCGACAGTTGCCTCAGTGGTCCTTGCAGATGCCTCTGCAGTGGCTGCCCGGGGACACCGCTGTTTCCCTGCTTGCATTAAAGGGCCCGTGGAAGGGGGCGAGGAACCTGCCCTCCCCGGCGAGCCCTCACCAGCTCTGCTGGCAGTGCCGAGGAGGCAGCGGGCAGGACGAGGCAGCAGGCAGGACGGCTCTGCGCTGGGAGAGGGAGGCAGGGAGAGGGGAAAGCGTTGCTCCGCGGGAGAGCTGCAGGCAAGGGAGGGCTGAGAATGACAAAGGCAGCCAAGCACTCACCCGCAGTCCGTGTGCCCGGGGCCCCTCGCTCAGCGCCCAGCCCGGCGCGCCTGGCCCAGCCGGGAAGGTCCTGCAGAGCGTCTGATCGCTGCGAGCGCCTCCTGCTCGCTGCCAGCTCCCGGGCTGCCAGGCCGCCTTGTCTTTTAAAGGTCACAGCCAGAGGACCTTGCAGTAAATATAAGGTGCTGATGGGAGGCTCTGTTCCCGCGTCGCCACCTCCTCCGTCGGCAGGAGGGCTCTGCCTGCTCCTGGTCTGGGAGCCCGGCATCCCCCGGCTCTGGGAGGTTTGGGAGGGGGCCGGGGCCGTCCTCGTGTTGCTGCTGGGAGCGGGGCTGGGGCTGCCCCTGGCAAGATGCTCCAGGGCAGCCGGGGCCAGCGCAGCGCCTGCTGCATTGAGCTGGGAGGCTGCATCCCAACTGCTCTGCTCAGCCCTACCCTGCTCGGTACCCACGTGGAGGGAAGCAGGAGCCCTCCTCGGAGAGCAGCCGGGCATTTTAACCCTCCCAGCTCCGTTAGTGCAAGGTGAGAGGGAGCGAGGGGCACACAGGGGCCTGGCAGCCTCTCTGCCCCCCCCGGCAGGCTGTGAGCCAGCTGGCAGGACCCTGAGCCCTTCCTCCTGTCCCCCCGGGGAGGTGACAGTGTCCGAGCAGCGGGTGCCCGCCTTCCCTGAAACCGGACACAGCAGCCTTGTGCTGGACTCAGCAGAACAAGTTTCCGCTGAGCCACAGTACCCCCGGGTCCCATGCCGGACATCTCAGCATGGTGCCAAAATCCCAGGGCCGGCTGCCGTGAGTGCCCTTCCCGGCCGTGGCACACACCACTCACCGAGGCCGGGCTGCGGGAGAGCAGAGCATTTCCCAGGCCCACGGCAACGGCAGATGTCTCACAAGATCAGTCGGCCGAGGAGACCGGCCAGAGCTGCCAAGTGTGCCAGCTCCATCAGGCCCCTGTGACAGGCAGCATCCCGCTCCGAGCCCCGGGGCTGTGTGGCCAGGAGGCCACGGCTGGCCCCGAGCGGGCAGCGGGAGCGGGCAGCGCGGCGCCAGGCTCGCCGCCTCTCCCCGGCGGGGCACGCAGAGCCCTGCCTCTGCAGAGTTGCTCAGCAGGGAGATAGCGGCCGCAGGGGCACGTCGCCGCGGAAGAAGCTGCGTGCCTGCCCAGCGCACCCGGTTCGTGCCAGTGCCCGCAGGAGCCCCTTTGTATTTGCTGGGTGGTGCTGCTATTCCCAACCTCCCTGCCTCCAAAAGGATTTAGGGTTCTGCTGGGGGGATTCACGACGGCAGTTTGGCCAAACCCATCCCAACTTCACCCACCTTTTGGGAAGCAAACTTGACAGACACCTGAGCATCCTGGGAAGGAGTCCGCCACCCATAGCGGCCTTTCCCTGCAGCAGGGTACGGGCGTTACTGTTTCAGGTCCCCAGCGCTGCGGGTCTCTGTGGTCCTGCTCACAGGATGCTGGAGGCGCCAGCCTCAGCCTCATCTGCCCCCCGCTTCAGCGCCTGTGACCGTGGCCCAGAGGCCCCAGCATGGGCTCTTTGACACCTAGCAGCCATCATGCACCCTTGCAGGGATGACAGGCGTCCCTCCACCCCTCCGCACCTCTCTGCCGAGCTGCTCCTCAGAAGTGTGTCCCCCCCCCCATTAGCAAGGCTCCAGCAGATGCAGCGCTCCTCCTCCTGTCTCAGCACACCGCTGCCTGGTCGCCAGCGCCTGCAGCTCCGCTCACCAAGCCGGATCCATCACCAAGCCGGATCCATCACCTAGCTGTATCCATCGCAGCCGCCCGCCGAGGCACCTTCTGCTGCATCAGCAGTACTCTGCACGCTGCTCCCGCAGCGCCGGCTGCCAGCGCTGCCCAGCCCGCTCTGCCTGTACTTTTCCTGTCTCTGCTGCCAGCTCTGCAGCCCTAGCTCCTCAACCCGCAGGCGCTGCTGGCATCCTCTCGGGGTCCCCTGGGATGCCGCTGTGCCCTGCGAAGCCTCCTGCTTTCCCCTTCCCTCCTGCTTCGTGCTCCTCGCCAGGTGGGAAGGAGACTGAGCTGCAAAGGGGGCTGGAGTGGGGCTGAGGAGTCTCCCAAAGCGCCGTGGAGCTGACAGGCCGTGGCAGCCCGGACACGCGGTCAGGGCCCTGGGCAGCATCGCTGCGGGCGAGCTGCTTTCACACCCAAAAAGCAGCAATCCTGCTGAAGCCATGCCGTAGTGCTGTACCCGGCAAAGGAGGTGCAGCCTCGCCCGGCCCCTGGGGTGAGCTTTGCCGGGACACGTGCCTTGTGCCAGCAAGGACTGCAGCCCGGAGAAACCATCAGTGCTGTTCCCGCACCGCGAGCACCGCAGCACCTCCTCCCCCTTCCTGCCATGCCTGTTCTCAGAACGCGTCACCTCCAGCAAACCGCTGCTCTGCGCAGGGTCTGGCTGCCTAATGGACCTGGGTGCCAAGGTGAAGCTCTATCTTTGCGCGCCACGTCATCGGAGGCCTCCGTTAGGAGGGCCCTGCCAGCACCTTTTTGGATGTGGTCTGCTGGAGGTTAGGTCTAATGGATGCGATGGCGAGGAAAGGTTGTGGAGACGGGAACTTATGTGCAGCCAATTATCCTGGAACAAGCTCACAGCGAGAAAAATAAGTTTTCCAAGTGTTCCCCTTGGTGCCGGGCAGATTCCCCCTGCAGCCTTGCCCACCGGTGTCCGGCTCTGCGTCCCCGTCTGCGGCTGCAGAGCTGTCTGGTGTCCGCCCGGGGGTAGAGGGGTGCTGGCAGCTACACGGGGAGGGAGGGTGGGGAGCCTGGTGGCGTCACCCTGCCGAGGTGCACCGAAGGAGAGCTGAGCCCCAGCCTCGGCCCGCTCTCTTGTCCCCCCCGGCAGCGGCAGGGGCAGCCACCGGCCTTCGCGATGCTTCGCCCCTTTCCAAGGCCGGCCCCGGCGCAGCCCCGCAGGGGGCTCTCCCCCAGCCCTCCCCGCAGGGGGCCCTCCCGCACCCCTCCCTGCGGGCCCCGCTGCGGCTCAGCTCCGCGCCGCGCCCGGGGGCACCGGCCGCGGACACGCCATCGGTGCCGGGGCCCGGCCGGGCGGGAGCAGGGGCAGCCTCCGGGGCGGGGGAGCTGCGAGGGCAACGGCCCGAGGGCGGGGAGGGGACGCGGCGGGGCGGCCCGGCCGGCGCGGAGCGGCGCGGCGCGGCGCGGCGCGGCGGAGGATGCGCGGCGCGGCGCAGCGCGGAGGAGGGCGCGGCGCGGAGCAGCGCGGAGGAGGGCGCAGCGCGGCCCCGCCCGGCGCGGCGCGGCCCCGCCCGGCCCCGCTCGCCCTCGGCGGGGGCGACCAGAGCCGGGCCGCTGCGGGTCAGGAGGGACCGCGCCGCCCCGCTCCGCGCCGCAGCCATGGCCCGGGGCTCGCCCGCCGCCCGCCGCCGCGCCGCGCCGCGCCTGCTGGCAGCGCTCCTGGGTAAGGGGCGCGGGGGCCGGGGGGCTCCGGGCGGCCGGGGGGCGCCTCCCCGGGGACCCGCGGGCACCTCCGGCAGCCCGGGGCGGGGCGGCACGGCGGGGCCCCCGGCTCCCGGCCGCCCCCGGCTCCCGGCCGCCCCCTCGGCTCGCCGCGGCGGGGTGACCCTCGCTAAGTCGGCCTCCCTCCGCGCTCGGCTGCTTTGCCTCTGGCCCGCCGGCACCGCAAGGAGTCGGACGCTGCCGCTCGGGTGGATCTCCCGTCCGCGGGCGCTGATGCGATTGTCTCTGCTCCGCAGCCGGAGAGGCCGAAGCACTGAGGATAAGTGACTTGTCCAAGGTGACTTCGCAGCCGAGTCCGAGAGCGGACTCTGAAGTCCTGGCTCCAGCCCCCTGCCCTGCCCGCATCAGTCGCTAACATCGCCAGAGCTTTCTTCCGTGAGCACTGCGGCTGCATCCCGCTTTGCCCTGCTCCGCTCTGCTGCTCTGCGAGCAGGGACCGCTGCTACCTGCCTGCTAACGGGAACCAGGGGAATAGCCGTAGGGAAGCAATGCACTGCTTCAACGCAGCCGCCAGCACGCCCGCCGACAGGTCATTCTTTTTTACGGTTCCTTTTGTAAGACACCATTTGCATGCGCTTCTCCCCAGCGCGGGGACGAGCCCACGCTGCAGGGCCGCCGCTTGGAGCACGACGCCCAGACCTGTGTCCGGGGGTGCCTGCGACCCCCCAGCTGCAGGGTGGAGGAGGGAGTTTGCGGCCGCCCCCTCCCCGCTGCAGCCCCTGGGGCTGGTGCCAAGCCACCTGCATCAGCCCTCGCGCACCGGCTGCGCTTCTGCTCGCGTAGGTCATCCTTGTGTCGACGGGCACAGGGAGCCTGAAACCGAGGGCGGCCTTTGCAGCACTTGCTGGTGGGAAACTCCCTTGAGAGGCGTTTTAGAGGGCATAGTTCTTAAGTTTGTTTCAAGTGAGCTGGAGACGCGAAAGGACACGTAAGTACCGGGCTCCCTGCAGGATTTGGGTGCTGGTCCCTGGTTCAAAGTGCCTCCTCGGCTAGCTGCAGTGCAAGCTGCTTTCGGCACGGGGCTGGCAGCGGGGTGGGGGAGGGACTCGGAGACGCTGGAGACCTTGGGGGTCTGGGGTCCGGGGCGTGGAGGCGGGAACCCTCTCCCCCAGGTCGCTCGGGTGGGCTGGGAGCCCAGAGGCGAGGGGGAAGGGGAGAGTTTCTGGGCAGGTCTCTCTCTCTGTGCGTTTCGGGGATGCTGTGCTCTCCAGGGAGGGGCAGCGGGCTCCTGGCTGCACCAGAGAGCCACGGCACAGCTTTTTCCATCGGTGCCTGCAGGAAGGGCAGGGCCCGGGTGTCCTGTCCCAGAGCACATCGTGCCGGGGCTCAGGCTGGCCCGGGAGCTCTTCCCTTCCAGCCTCGGTGGAGAGGAGCCGGGCCAGCCCGCCAGGCATGGCTTGCTGTCCGTGCCAGGAGGTCAGATTGATTTTTACGGGCAATGAAAGATTTTATGGAGCAGCTTTCTGACGGATGGTGGGGGCGTCCCGTGGCTTTTCAGGTGAATCCTGTGCCCTTTCCATTAGGGCAGTGATTCCCAGACGGCGTTCCTGACAGGCCGCAGGAAAAGCGGGGGACTGCCAGCAGCCTGTGGGGGGAAAGGCTTGCTCTGGGCCCCGGCCCGGGCTGGAGGGCTATCGCTGCCGTCGCCGGGGCTGGGTCCCGGGTCGCACGCCCAGCCCCGCTGCACGGAGCTCAGTGGCTCTGGGACCCCTCAGCGGGGGGCTTGCCCCGGGTGCTCACCCTCTGCGAGAGCAAAGAGCGGGCAGCCAAGGCTCTGGCGGCAGCAGGAGCGGCTGCTCCCCGGTCCCCCTTCCCTGCCTCTTGGGGAAAGCTTGTGCCTGCAGGCGTGGGAGGCAGCCGGGAGCCCCCGGAGGGGCTTGCCCTGCGCCCTGACGGCCGGGGCTCTGGCGGTACGAAGTGCAGCAGCTTTGGGCGTACGGAACAGTAGCGGTGGCAGCTGGTGTGGCAGGTTTAGTCAGTAATCTCCCAGCCTCCCGATGTGCTTTATTTAGTGGTAACATATCACTTCTCTCTTCCTGAGACCACAGCATGACAGGAACAAGATCAGCCTCCGTTTACCCCACGCGTTCAATTCAGATTACGTTCATGACATTATAACGGTGGCAGACAGGATTAAAAGTGTTACAGGCTGCAAGGAATCGTCTTTCCTGTAGGCGACTGCCCCCTTGCAGCACCCTGCCCGCTCAGGCATACCTGCAGAGCCAGGCATCCCTCCGCTAAGTCGTGCTCCAGGTCGCAGCTCACGATTCCCCCGGGACGCTCCTGGCTGTGAAGTCCCCTCTGTGGCATCCCCAGGGCTGGTCTTGGCGCCCGACAACCGCAGGAGGCCTCCATCTGGGGGGAACCACTCCCGGGCGTTGGCTGAAGCCCCTCATGCAAAATGAAAAGTGCTTCTTTGTAAACTTGAATAACTCCTTCCCTGCAGTGCTTGCAATGCAGCACTGCAGCAGGGCCCGAAGCCCAGGATGCGGGGCTCTCGGGCTTGGCTTGGGCTGCGACGTGCCTGGGGAGTTGTTAGCGCGGGCATGTGTGGGAGAGTAAATCAGCAGCTGAAGCGGCTGCAGAGAGATGCGAATCTGAAGCTGAGGGCAGGGTGTCCAAGTGAAGGTGTCAGTGGAGCTGGGGGCCAGCTTGTAGCTCTGGGAAGAGCCGTGTCCCCTTGGTTTGGTTGTCGGAGCGCCCAGGGAAAGCTTTGTAGGGACGCTTGGGTCCCTTCGGTGGCTGAGGTCTGGGAAGGGGGGGGACAGTGCTTTGCTGGGCTGTATTGCATCTTGGCCGTGCCACGGCACACGAGCGGGACAGGGTCCCGATGTGATGGGGATGGAGAGTGGGGCTGCGCCCCAGGCCCGCAGCAAAGCGTCCCTGTGCCCCCCGGGAAGGGCTCGTGTGGGCACTGCTGGCCCAGCCCAGTGCAGAGGGGTGCAGTGCCAGGCCCCCGCATGGGACCCCGGAGCTTTCAGGCACGCTCTCGGCTCTTGCAGCCGGGCTCATACCGGCTCCTCGATGCGTCCCTCCCTGCTAACGGGGAGGAGAGGAGCGGGAGAGCTGCGTTCTGCGGTTTGAAGGTCATCCGTCAGCTACAGCGGGAGCCGAAGCTCTCTGCCAGGCAGGCGTGAGGGGTGCCGCCCCGGGGGTCTGCCCAGGCCTCAGGGAGCCCGCTGTGCCGGCTGGCTGCGAGAGCCCTGCCTGGGGTGGGGGACGGGCGGAGTGGCAGGCGTCCAGGACAGCAATGCTAATTACTGCTCCAGCTGGCTGCTTGAAGAACAGAGCGCTCTGCTTTGCTTTGGGCTTTTTTTTTTCCCCCCTTTAAGGTTTAGCCGAAGGCCTTCTGGATAACATGCAAATCAGGGCTTTCATTTGCATGCGTTATTCGTGGTGATATTATGGTTCCCTTTGAATCCCCGCTGCCTCTGTGGGTGCCAGCCCGCCCCTGCCCTTCCTCCAGGAGCAGGTCCCTTATCTCTGCCGAGCTGTCCTGGGGCTGGGGCCGGCGTCAGGCGCGTGTGCTCCGGCCACGCCGCTGTGGCAGCCTGCGGTGCCAAAGGGGCCGGGGGGTAACAAACCCGTCCCTGGGCTCTGGGAGGGGAGGAGGGCTGCGTTCGTGCCCCCTGTGCTGAGGCTGCAGGGAGGAGGAGGAGGAGGAGGAGGATGCCGTGGGTCCCTGCCGGTGCCAGGAGTGGGACCTCGGGGGGCAATGGCTGAGCCCCGCTGCCCCCCAGCTCCCTGGGAGGGGATCCCCGCTGCGGCTGATGCTCCAGCCGGAGGCCGGGCTGCAGGGGGGAGAAGGGGTCCCTCCCGTGCCCCGTTCTCCCCCCTGCCCCGTCTGCCCCAAGGGTGCGCGTCCGCAGCAGAGCCCGGCAGCAGGCTGCGCTCCGTCACGGCCCCGGGAAGGACCGGGCTGCAGCGGGCTGGGCTGCGTGCCGGCGCCGTGTCCTCACTCTCTCCTCCCTTCTCCCTGCCAGGTTTGCACGTCTTCGCCATCGCCTTCGCCTTGGAGGTGTCGGTGGGGAAGACCAACACTGTGATGGCTCTGAATAACTCCGACGTCCTGCTGCCCTGCACCTTCACCACCTGCATAGGCTTTCAGGACCTGGTCTTCACGTGGTATTTCAACTCGACAGAGATGGTGGGTGGCTCTCGGGGCTTTGCCGCTGTCTTCCTGGCGGGTCCGTTGGTACTTTCCCAGTGCAGACCAGCACTGCAGTTCTCACGGAGTTCCCGTGCTCCTCTGGCAGGGTGCCCTCCATCCGAGTGTCTCCAGCTCTGGAGGATGGGGCTGTGCAAACAGGGTGCCTCAAATACCCCGGCGCATCTGTGCTGCTGGCACAAAGCTGTTCTGCGTTTTCTGCGGCCCACAGGCTCATTTCTTTTCGTAAATGGGCTGTTCAGGTGCAAGGCTGCGCTTTGGGCAAAATATAGTTAACTTTCTCCTCCTGCGCTTGCTCTGAAATGCTAAAGGGATAGATTTGCTTCCTGCTGGGAATATTCTGCTCTTCGGCTCCATAGCAGGAGGGCTGGGCGAGAGCCGGTCTGGCCTCGCAGGCTGGCCAGCCCTGGATGGCCCTCGAGCAAAGGGACTCTCTCTGCCCTGGGCTTCTCCCATCTGTTGTGGGGTCTGTAACGTTGCTGCAGGGCAGGTCAGGCTGATCGGTTGCTTCCCCAGCGGGCTGTGCGTCAGGTCCCCATCGACGGCTGTTCCTGCTTTAATGGGGTGTGCCGGGACGCCTGGCCGTGTGTGTCTGTGCGTGCAGAGGTGGGGCAGGGCGCCGGCAGGAGAACTCGAGCCTTTCCCTCAGCTGGGGATGTCGGGAGCCCAGCTGACCCCGCGTCCTGCATCCCTGCCTCCGCAGATTTACCACGGCAAGATAAAGAGCAAAGCCTCGGAGCCCGTCCTCGTGGGACGCAACCCACGGGTCGAGTTCGTCGGCTCGACGACCGGGAAGGACAACAACATCTCCATCGTCCTGAAGAACGTGGAGTTCAGCGATGCTGGGAAATACACCTGCCACGTCAAGAACGCCAAGGAGAAGCACGCGCAGCACAACGCCACCATCTTCCTCACGGTGGTCCAGAAGAGTAAGTGCCGGCCGCGGGTCCCGTGCCCCGCGAGTGGCACCGGGGCAGTGGGGATGCAGACCCGGGCTGACCCCGCCCTGGCTCACGGTTGCGGCAGTGCACGGGGTGTTCCTGGCTTCTTGGAGGTAGTTGGCATCCCTGAAGGGCAAGGCTTGGCCTCGTGCCCCGCTGTGCCCTGGGCTGGTGGCTGGCGGAGGGGGTCGCTGCTTTTCGGGGGGGGGCGTGCAGCTGGAACTCCCTGCTCCCCTCCTGAGGCCCCTCAGCACCTTCTCTCCTGCAGTGGTGGAGACAGACAACACTGTGACGCTCATCATCGTGGGCGTTGTAGGGGGGCTTATCGGCCTCCTCATCCTCTTCATGCTCATCAAGAGGGTTGTCCTGTTCATCATCAAGAAGACCCAGGATGGGAAGTGAGTGCGGGTGCCGGTCCCGGCACCCTTCGGCCGGTGCTGCCGTGGGGCAGGGGGTGAGAGGGGCGGGGGGGGCGGGGGGCCGTCAGCTGGCCGTGTGCTCTCCCCCAGGAAGGAGTGCCTCGTGAGCTCATCGGGGAACGACAACACCGAGAACGGCCTGGCCGGCTCCAAGGCGGAACAAAAAGCACCGCCAAAGGCATGAAGCAGCGGCGCCCCGAGCCCCGGCCCGCCCGGCAGCGGGGAGGGTGGGCAGGGGGACAAGCCTTTCCCTTTTGTTTTCTTCCCAAACTGCCAACGCTTGAGACATGTTTCTATTACACACGTGCCTGCAACCTGCACTGCTTCTCAGAAAAGGCTTCGGCTGCCGTGGGGATTGGGAGCTTCTTGTGGACTCGGACTGGGACGCCGCCGGGACAGAGGGAGCCGCCTGCTCCGCCCTGAGCAAAGGCAAGCGGGTGCCGGCTGGGCAGGGAAGGGGCCGGGTGCCGGGGAGCGCCCCGGTCTGCAGCCGGGCGGGCGCTGGGCCACACGCGCTGCGCTCCCGGGGTGCGGGGTGGCGGGCGGCCGGGGGTCCCGACGTGCCGGGGGGGTAGAGGCCGCGAGGAGCTTGGGGCGTCTCGTCTGACTCTGGCGATGCTGAGCTGGGGCGGGCAGGAGCTGCCTGCCTCATGCAGAAGGTTTCTGGAGTGAAGCAAGGATGCACGAATCTTGCCGTAGAGACAGAGGCTCCTGCCTTCGCTGCGTTTCTCATGGGTCCGGCACAGGAGGAGGGGAGAAAGCAGGGCTGTCGCGACGGGGCTTGGCTTCAGCTCTCCTGTTAAGCACACCTGAGAACCAAATCGGCGAAAGGCCCGTTGCTGTCAGGGCTGTCATCTCTTCCCAGCAGGGGCTGGGCGCATGCTCCCGCGGGGCAGGCTGGCCCCGAGGTGCCTCGGTTCCTCCCGTGGCAGGGCTGGGGGGACCGGCGGCCGGGGCTGGCCGTGTCCCGGGGTCACTGCTGGCCCGCGGCGGGGTGAAACTCCGCTTTTCACACTCGCTTTGCCCCACACAGCGAGGGGCTTCTCCCCCAGCCAGCCTTCTCGGGGGGCTCTCCCTGGGTTTGTGCTGCTGCCGCTCGTACTCCTCCTCCCCTCTTTTTAAAGCTCGGCACTCAGAGCAGCGATGCTTTTGATGCTGACTCGCCAAGGCGTAACTCGTTACGCGGATGTTTTTTATATTGGACTCCAGTGGGAAAATGGCTGGTTGCGTTTCCCTTTCGCCCAAGGAAAACTGTGGCACTCCATCCGCGATGCAGGGAGGGAGCACGGTCAAGCCCCGGCGAGGGGAGCCGGGCTAGGGCTGCGCCAGCCCGCGCCCAGGCCTGCCACCGGCCCGCTGGGTGACCCTGGGCAAGTCGCTCTGCTGCTCCATGCCTCAGTTTCCCCGTCTGTAAAATGGGGATAATAATACTGCTCTACCTCACAGGGGTTGTTGTGAGGCTTCCTTGGCTAACATTTGGAAAGTGCTTTGAGATCCTCGGGCGAGGGGTGCCGCAGAAAGCCCTTTGCGAAGGGTACCCGCAGCGGGGACTCGGGCAACGCAGCCCCCTCCCAAGGGCTGTAGCAGGACGTGACACCAGAGGGGAATGAGCTGATCCTACAGCTGAAGCTGACATGTCCTTTACGAAGCGATTTGTTCCCTATTTCTCCTCTATTTGTGGGTGTCTGTCAGTGAAGCTGTAGGACAGGCAGCTCCCCGTCCCCACTCGAAACTGGGAATCAAAGCTGAGCCCTGACTTCCCTGGCCGTGGGGGCTTGCACCCCGACAGAGGGGCCGGAGTGGAAGGCAGGCGAGGATTTGGTGGGCAAGGCAAACAAGGAAAGGTGAGGTGCTACCTTCTCTGGAGACCGCTGTCGGAGAGGTCGGACCCCACCTGCCCGCTTGTGGGGACGGCGGCACGGGGAGCACCTTGCAGCCTCCGCCCGGGTGCACGGCCGGCTGGCCGCACCGGGACTGGGCTCCGGGGCACCCGCTGGAGCAGAGCCCTGCGTTTGGGACAGGAGACGGGTACAGGCACCCGGCCCCGGGCAGGTTTCCTTGGCTGCTGGTTAGACGGGCAAGTGGGAGTCAGGTCCGCGGGATCCCGGGCCCCTCTCTGAGGACCCGTGGGACCCTCAGGCAAATCACTTGATTTCTCTGTGCTTCGGTTTCCCCATCTGTGTAATGGGGACAGTAAATCTGACCTACCTCGCAGGAGGTGTCAGGCTCCCTGCATCGCTTCGCAAAGTGCTCCGAGATCCTGGGGCGAAAGGCACTCTGTAAAGGCCAAGTATCGTTAACAGGCGAGAGTCTGGGCAGGAAGGCGTGAGACCTGCCCGTTGCCCCAAGAGACCCCCCAGCCCATCCTTGGAGGAGACCTCCCATGGGAGAGGACAGCGAGGGAAGGGATTTTTTTAAAGAACTATTTTTAGCTGTCCTAACCTGTTGGCCTTTTTTAGACGGTATCTGGACACGGTTCCACTTACCACAGGATATGCAATGCCGTACTATGCATGGATTACTCCTCTGGCTTGATGGAAGAAGTCAACATAACCAGTTTTTGAAGTGTAACTCTCTCTATACACATATGTGTGCGGGCGCTGTACGCGGCACAGGGGGCTCTGGGGAGCGGGCTGGCTTGGGAGCGTGGGCCGGCTCCGACGGGGTCCCTGCCGTCCAAGGGCTCTGGGGGCTCTGCAAAGGCTTGCTGGGGCACGCGGGGGAGGGGGCCCTGCCGGAGGTGCGTGCTGCGGCAGACCCATATGTGTATAAGCATATATAAATACATGTAGGAGATACCTGCGAATAAGCACGGGATGTGTACAACATGCTGTGTGATGACTTACAGCACATTTTTGCACTGTAGAGGTTTAGTTAGCTTTGCCTTGAATGAAATAAAGTTTATGTTTACTAGAGAAACTCGCTCCAGTGTGGGCTGCCGTGGGTGTCTATTTAGGCTTACCGTGAACCCCCGGCGTGCACGCGCTGCCCTGCAAGCCCTGCTGCGAGGCAAAGAGCAGCAGCGTTTCCCTCGTGGGCCGAGCGCGGGCCGTGTCCGTCCTCTGTAGCTGCTTGTCCCGGGCGGATGACCGCCGCCGCTCTGCCTGCACCCTGCTGCTCCCTCCCGGACACCCCAGGGCGAGGGCATTGCCCGCTGGAGCCCAGGGGCTGCGGGTGCCTGCAGCCGGGGCTGCAGCCCGGCACGGGCCACGGGACGGGGCAGGTCACGTCTCCGTCCGCCGGCAGAGCGGGGCTGTAGAGCCGCCTTTGCAGGGACAGCGTTTGCAGGGTGCCTGCGGGCATTGCCCAGCGCAAAAGGCTCTCCGAGTCGCACGGGAGTGGCCCTGATTTCTACTGGGGCTGAAGCTATGCTAGAAAAAGTTGATTTAAAATAACGCCTAACATCCCTGTTTGTTTACGGTAATTTAAACTGACCCCGTTCTGATCAGCTTGTCTGACTGAGCGGCCGAGGTCCACCCGCACTTTCGTCCTTGCGTGCAGGAACAGCTTGTTCACAACAGCCAGCAAATAAACCCTCCCTTGCACTGGGAACGCAGCTCTGGCAAATAGCGCAGGGTATTGCGAAAAGTATCCCTGCAAGCAAGAGGGACAAAGCCTTCAGAGGCCGTGTGAAAAAACAAAGACTTTCTTTTAATGAGGATACTCTACAGCACAAACATCATTTCTCTCTGTATAACAGTAGTGAGCAAACAGCAGCTTTGCCCGCAGGAGCCTTCCTGCCACAGCAGGGTCGGCACAGGGCAATAAACTAATCTCTCTCCGGAAGGGAGCTTGAGCCGGTCAGATTCCTTCACGGTATCGGTGGCCGTCGCTCCAAGCCGCCCTTTGCCTCCTTGGCTGGCCTCTGGCGTGCTAAATCACAGCCTGCCAGCGAGGGTTCGGGAGGCACCGCTCACCTTCCGTGGCTTCAGATCCATTTCCCAGCTGCTGCCGGAGCCGAGACAGCCAAGCGCGTAGGGACGGGGAGGGAGGCTTGGGGAGAGGGGAGGGAACTGTCAGGCAGGTCTCAGAGCTCCGACTGGAAGGAGAGAAAGGGGGAGAGAAGAAATTGCAAGCTTTGAAAGGGCAGCTGAAACCAGGAGGCAAACGAGTTGCATCCTTAAGGAGCCGGCTCGGCTCCCGCGCAGAGCCAAAGGGGCTTGGCTGGCCGCAGCCCCGCAGCCCCATCCCTGCGCCTGCCCTGCAGCGATGCTGCGCTCCGCCGGTGCGGTTCTCCTCTGTGCAGAGCCGCCGAGGGGGCCCTGACCCTTCCCACCGCCCCCCAGAACCTGCGCGATAGAGCAGCCGTGCGCGTTGCTGCAGCGGTCTCAGCAGGACGGCACTGACCCTCCGGATGGCGTAGATCCAGTTGAGGTAGGCGCGGACGCTGGTGTAGACGCCGGGCGTGCTGGGGGTCCCGCAGCCCTGGCCCCAGCTGACGATGCCCACCACCTGCCAGTGCCCGCCCGAGTACAGCAGGGGCCCGCCGCTGTCCCCCTGCGAAGGACAAACCGTCTGAGCGGGGGCTGCGGAGCCCCCCGGCCCCCAGCACGCTGGGTGCCGCTGCTCACAGCTGCAGCTCGCGGCCGTTGCCAGGAGGACAGCTCTTCCCTGAAAGGGGCTCTTTCCTTGATAGGTGCCCACCCAGCCACCCCCTCCTGCTGGACCGGCCGCCCCCACCTGGCAGGTGTCCACCCCGCCTTGGGGCAGGCCGGCACACAGCATCTTCTCGGTGACCTCCCCGTGGTAGGCGGCCCGGTTGCAGCTCTCCCTGTCTATGAGTTTCACCTCCGCCTGTTGCAGGGTCTCCGACAGTTTGCCTGCGTGAAACGTGGCGGTTCAGAGGGACCCCCAGCAGCCCTGGGCGAGCAGGGAGCCCACCGGCCCCGTCTCCACCCGCACACGGTGCTGGGGGGGGACTCTGCCCTTGTCTCACCCCTGCGCTGTCCCGCTCACCGTGCTCCTGCGTGTAGCCCCAGCCTGTCACCCACAGGGATGTGCCTGGCACCAGCTCCTCATCGAAATAGGGCAGGCAGATGGGCTTGCTGCTCTCTGGAAGGGAGAGGTGAGGCGCAGGAGATGTCTGGGGAGGCTCGCGGGGAAGGTGCCCCTCTCCGGACTGGCCAGGGCCACGCGCCGGCCGGGCACCCAGCTCCCCGCCGCGCTCTCGGTAAGGCACCGCTCACGCCTGGCCCTCTCCGCACCGCTGCTCGGTGCCTAGCGAGCTTTGCCTTTGCGAGCTCTGGCTCCGAGGAGGCGTGTGCCACGTCTCACCTGAGACATGTAGGGGAGACCGCAGCTTCACCAGGGCGATGTCATTGTCCTTGGGAGACGCGGGCGTCACCTGAGCCAGGAAGACCTTCTCCACAGCGAGGGTGGCCGTGCCCGAGAGGAGGTCGGAGCCAGCCTTCACGTGCCAGCTCTCAACGATGGGGTTGTTCCTGTGCACAGACATGTCTGTTACTGCTCCCCTCGTTCCCTTCCACGACTGCTGCGGGGACAGGCAGCAAAGCCCTGCCTACCCGCTGCCCTGCTCAGCATCAGTCAGCTGCATCGGACCGAGGGGCACAAAGCCCTGCGCAGACGTGTTCATTATGGGACATTTAAGCAACACGTGGCTTAAACCCAGAGGACCTCAGCCTGGCCTCGAGGAGCCGACCCAGCCCTGGCAGGTCGGTGCTGGCTGACGGGTGCGCTGCAGCGGGGAGGTCGCCGACTCACTTGAAGCAGTGCGCTGCCGTCAGGACCCAGCTGGGGTCGATGATGCTGCCGCCGCAGATGTGCTCCTTCTTGTACTGCAAGCTGACCTGCCACGGCCAAGCCTTGATGGTGGCCGGGCTCCCGCCCAGCACGCGCGGAGTCCTCGTGCTCTCCCCGCAGTCTTCTGCCAGGCGGTGGAGCAACGACAAAGCAACACGTTAGCTGCTGCGGCGGGGAGAGAAAGAGCACCCGCTCTGCCCGTCTCCGTCCTCGGGGGTGAGCGGGGACGGAGGCTCCCGCGCTTCCCAGGGAGGGGAGCGTGGCCCCCCGTGACGCTGCCTGTGTCACCCCTTCGTGGGCCACTTGGCACACCCCCTTTTGTCCTCTGTTTGCACATCGTCCCCAGGCTTGCTGAAACGGGTTCATCCGTTCCTTGCCTTCCCCAGCCCACCGGGCGGATTAGTTTAATCAGGGTAATTCATCAGCAAAAGTAAACCCATCCAGGCAGCCGGGTAAGCCTCTCTTAGGTGTTTCGTTTCTGGGAGGGTTATGCTGCCTTAACAAGAAGGTTAGCAGTAATTACATCCAACTTTTCTCATGCCAACAGCGCGGGAACCGGGGAGGGCCAGGGCTTGGGCCAGAGCCGAGCTCTTGTGGCCGCAGCGCAGCACACGGAGCTGCACCAGGAACGAGGACCTGGAGCAGCAGGAGGCCCTGTGTGCTCACAAGGTGCAAACAGCATCGTGCTACTTACTGGAACAAAAGAGCGAAACAACCGATCCAGAGAGACATTTCCTGGAAGGGGGAGGAAAAGGGCTGGATTCGGCGTGGGAGAGGCTCTGGCTCCGCGGCCAGGCCCAGCAGGCTCCTCTGCAGGGCGAGGGGCACGGCGGCCACTTCGGTGCTGCCCCACCACTCACCTGCCCGGCTCGGGCATCTGGAGGCTGCCGTTGCTCAGCACGACCTCGCGGGGAGGCAGGAGCTGCCCTGCGCCCACCTCCGCCGCCCGGAAAGCGGGGGTGCTGAAAGAGACGGGGGGCCGGGGGTCAGGAAGCGCGCGCTGGGGCGCGCAGCCCCAGGCACGCGACCAACGGGGCGCAGGTGCTGGGGGAGGACAGGCGCTGGTGCCTGAGCACCTCCGGCAGCCCGGAAGCTTGGTGGGTTTGGCTCAGACTGAGCCAAAGGTGGTATAACCCAGTTGTGAAACTTTAGGGACTGAAGCTTTGCAAATAGGTCCGAAACGTTTGCCCATGGCCCCAACAAAGAGCTGGTGAGAGAGGGAGGAAGCAGGAGCCTAGGAAGGGAATGCGGACCCTGTGCCAGCGAGCAAGAGAAAGACCCCGTAGAAAAAGGGGGTTCCTTGGACAGGGACACAGGGATGCCAGAGGGAAGTGCCGCAGCCCTGAAGGGCTGGGGCAGGAGGGGGGGACTGGCCACTGAGCTCAGGAGCAGGGACCGGAGCGTGTCGAAGGGAGGGAGACTACTCCCGGCTGCTCAGGGAAGCCTGGGGCAGGCAGCTCCCAGGGGACCTCAGGGCGTCCCTGCTGTTGTGACTTTTGGGGGCCTGTGCTCAAAGCCTCGATCCCTGACTTTTTGGAACTGGAAAATACCATCTTGGGCTCAGCCTAGGCTCCTAGAGGGGCTCAAACAGCAGAACCCATCTCCCTAGTATACCCCTAACTCAAACCCTCCCTTAATCCAGGCCTGATACCAAACACACAGGGCTAGCGAGCTGTTTCCCCAGATCTCGGGTTTAACCAGCTTCAGCTGAATGCAGCACTACAAACTTGCTGCTAGCTCAGGGCAGTGCACGAGGCCGACACAGGTGGGTGAAATGGGCCTTCATCACAGCTGCGAGGACCCAGCCCTGCCCACAGCTGCGCAGCATCACACCCCCGGCCAACTGCTGCTCTCCTGGGGCTTTAAAAGGGGAGCGTGGTCCCACGCCCCCCTTCCCAGAGCTCCGTGGGTGGCGAGGACCTGGGCTGGGCTCTGCATCTGCCCCCGCAGGGGCTGCTCTGGTGAGGTGAGTCCGTGCGTGCTTGCTGTTGGGCGCTGCAGGACAGCCCTGCTGCGTGGGTGGCTGCAGGTGGGTGGGGGTGAGGTGAGGTGAGGGGTAGGAGCAGGGCGAGGTGCCCGGGGGCTGGGGATGGAGCGGGGGACGCTGGCGCAGCGCTGTGCTTGCATGGGAAGCTGCCAGGGCTTCTAGCACGGAGAGCAGCCAGCTCCCAGGGATACGCAGAGTGCTCTGCGCGGTGGGGATGGGCTGAAACCATTAGTGCAGAGCTCTGAGTGCTTTAAAAGTAAACAGAGCCCCACTCAAAAAGAGCTTTTATGGGAGAGGGATAGAGAAAGCAGCCGTGTACCTCCTGTAGCCCATTTGCTCGCAGGCTGCTTTTGCCAGCACCAGGTCGAAGTGGTCGTGGCAGACGCAGGACCAGGCTCCGGTGTTTCTGTTAAGCACCTGCAGGATGGATCTGTCTTTGGAAACACGGGCTGGAGACAGACACAAAGTCAGCGTTGCCGCAGGTGACTCTAGCAGGCGGAGGCTTGCTGCAGCAGCCCAGCCCCTCTGGAGCTCTAGCAGGGTGTCCTGGACTCACCACCAGCTGGTGGCCCCTCAGGGACCCACTGGGGACAGTTGGCCTCATCCTCGCCCTGCAGACAGTCCACCTGCCCGTCACATACCTGCTGCAGCGGCACCAGCTTCAGGGGCTGTTTGCAGAAGAAGTAGTAGTAGTCCAGGTAAACCTTAACTGGAGGGAAAGGAGGAGCTCAGTGCTGAGCTTGTGGTGCTGGGCAGGCTCAGGGCTTGCGCGCGGGGGCTCAGCAAGAAAGCGGCAGAGCCAGTCCCGGCTGAGCCCTGGGTCCGGAGCTGCGTTTGCTGAGCCGTGGCTGTGCCCAGCAGCGGCAGGAGGAGGGGGGAGAGGAGAGCAGGAGCGGTACCCAGGAACCCGACCGTAGCCAGGCAGGTGAGGCTGAGCGCCGCTGCCAGGACGGGGATGCCGATCCGCTTGAAGGACTCCAGCGCCACGGAGGCTTTGCGTCTTCTGCTGGGACCTGCAACACAGAGGAGCGTGGCCCTGCGTCGGCAGGCTCAGCCTGGCAGCACCCGCGTCCCCAGCTCCCGTGGGTATTACCTGTGCCATTCAGCCGCTCGGAGGCTAAATCCTGCAAACCAGAGGGGAAAACAGTTACTGAGCTGAAACTTCAGCCAAAAAGCAGCCGGCAGGCGGGAAGAGTCTGTAGCGACGTGGCTAGCTGGCCCCGTGGTGACTCCCAGGCCAAGCGCACAGCTAACATGCTCAGCCACCCCGGGGAGGGCAGCCCAGAGACTGCGGAGGATCAGCTAAGCCTGGGCAGGCACAGAGGCTGCTGTGTCTTTGGCTTGCTCCAGGCTCACCAGGAGGATCAGGAGGGAAACTGCCCCAGCCTACAGCCGAGGTAGCTTTAGAGCTGCTGGGGACGGAGGCGGGGGGGTGGCACGTCCTGGTGCGACAACGCTTGGCTCTGCTGTCACCCGGGATCACCAGCTGCGTTGTTCCCACGGACGTCACCTGTGCCATTCCAGTAACTGGCTACTAATGTTACACAGGTGGTGCCTTTAATGCACCAGAGGCTTACGAAGTCACAGGCATTATGAAAGAGGCACTTTCTGATGTGCTAAGAAAGCCTGAGTCAAAATACACACGCCTGCAGGGCTGTGCCACCCAGGCATGCCACGATGGGGGTTATATTCTGCAGCTGGCCCAGTGCGCGGTCAGAAACCGAGTGGCGCGGCCCGAGTCCTCCCTGACAGACTGCCGGAGCCGCTGGAGAAACCAGCCCGGCCCATGGGAACAAGTGCTCCCGGGGCGGGGAGGGAGGGCTGTGCCGCTGCTAGGGCACACAGTAAACACAGCCTCGGCAGCAGGCAGTGCTGGAGCAAGTGATGAATAAGGCATTGGTGCCGCTTGATCTCTTCAAATTACTTTCCTGTAATAGCTTCTCGTAAGGGAGATGCCTAACTGCAGCAGGAAAGGTCCCGTGAGCTGCACCAGCCAGCCGTCGCCCCCCTCCTCGGTGGGTGGCTTGGTGCTGGGCAAAGATCAGAGCCCCTTTGGGGGGGGTTCGGTGGACACTGTACCTTCTGTTGCCCTGTTTTGCAGCCCCGCTGGTGCCCCGCTGTTGAGCTGCTTCCTGGCAGCTTGCTGTTTGAAAGCGTGCTCCTGCCCTGCTGAGGCTGTGGAAAGCAGCACGCTTGCCGCTCCCTTGAACGCCCTTCCAGCCGCGAGCGAGCTCTTTTCCTTTCCTGTTGCTTCTGGACTCCACCACGACAGGTAAGACGGGCTTCTTTGCAGGGCCTGTACCCAGCACGAGTAGAGGTAAGGAGGATGTGGTGCTTAGGGACGTGGTTTAGTGGTGGACTTGGCAGCACTAGGTTAACAGTTGGACTTGATGATCTTAAAGGTCTTTTCCAACCTAAAGGATTCTATGGTTCTGTAAGATTGAAAACACCGCAATAAACCCGCAGATCCAGGAGCACGATTCGGGAGAGTCTGGAGTTGAGAAGCCTTTACTCCTTTGGCTGCCGAGCTTCGGGAGCAGCGCGCTTTCCCCTGGGCAGCAGAGGGCTGGAGATGGCTGCATTCGTTGTCTCAAATGAGAGCAGATGTCCCCACGCAGCCTCAGGGCTCGGAGGCTGGGGCTTTGAAGACCAGCGGTGCAGTGAGACCAGGGACGCGGTAAGGCCGTAAGGGGGCTGTGCTCCAGCCCGAGGCGGGTAGGAGGGAGTGGTGCAGCCCTCCCTCTCTGGGCCACGGTGTTTGGGCATGGTTAGCCATGCACAAAGACTCTACCAGTAGGATTTTACAGGCGAGTGCCAAGCCACTATTTGTGGGTTAACACACAAAGATAGCGTGCATTTAATGTGCTGCTAGCTCCGCCGTCGCTGCCCCTCGCCCAGCCAGGAAATGTTGCCTCCCCAGCCCTGCTGCCTGGCTTGGGCTGCCAGTTTCGGCTGCTCCCGAGCCCGGGAGCAAGATGTGACCTGCGCAGTGGAGGACCGGATCCTGCCTGGTGCTGGCGGGGCTGCGGGCATGTGGCTGTGCCCCAGCATGCAGCCGTCTGGCTCATTTGAGGAATTGCCAGGGGCCTTTCTCCGAGCAGCTGGGCTTGTCCAGCACCGATGCCGAGCGTAGGCAAGTCGGGGCGAGCGCCTGGCCCCTGGGTGGGTTCTGCACAGCCCCTCGGGTCTTTCTGGCTCCTGTGAGGACACTGCAGCGCTGCCAGGGGATGCCAGCTCCAGATCAGCTCCTGGGGGCACGGAGCCTGGCCCTTGGTCGCAGGGAGTCGGGGACCTGCTGGGAGCAGGAGGGCAGGGTGGGAAGGGGAGCGTGTCTCCTGGACCTCCCATCTCGGCTGCCCTTCCTGAGCTGCCTATCTGCGGCGCCCGGTGCCTGCAGGAGCCCTGGGAATTTTGTAATGCCAGCTCGGCTTGCTCCCAAACGCCACCTACGTCCTCCAGCGCAGCCAGCCGAGGGCACGTGGGGCTGGTCCTTCCTCATGCTGACCTCTTGTGTCACTGTGGGCCCGGGCCGGGCATGACCCGGGTAATGGGATCCTAACGGTTCCCCGCGGGAACGGTCCCAGGGCCCCGGCCGCGACGGCTCCTCCAGGCTGCGTGGCACAGCCGGGGCCCTGCGGCTGAGGGGCACGGCAGCTGCCCCTGCCTGCCCGCAAGCTGCCTGTACTTGTGCCCGTCACGTTGCCTGGTCTCGGGCTCCTTTTTGACAGCCCTGTGCAGGTCTGGTGTGGACGCAGGTGGGAAAGGTGATGCTGTGGTGCTGGCCACCTTCCCACACAGAGAAGGTATTGCCCGTTGTTGGTTGTTTGGGGTTTTTCTTGCATTTTCTTCAGTCCACGAACCTCCTCCGTTTCAAACGGATTCACGGCTTGGAGCTGCCCCAGAGGCTGCCTCTCCATGACTGCCCGCTTGCTCTCAAAACCACACTACAAGCAAGAGCTGCACTGGTTAAATTCAAAGCAAGGCAAGAGCTGCGCCAGCTCCTGGTGGAGTGGAAGCACATGATTTCCTGGAGAACTCAAGGCTGCCGGAACTAATTGAGCTCCCTTGCTGCGTTCTCTGGAAACACGCTAATGCCGCTATGGCCAGCCTGCCCTCCAGCTGTGCAAATGCCAGCCCCCGAGCCATGGACTCCCGATGAACTTCTGCGCCCACGCCATCTGAGCAGGCTTGGGCAGCTGGGGTGCAGTCGGGCTCTTGCCGTTTGCCCTCCGCAGCGTGCGGCCGAAAGGCTCCGTGGTGCCCTGAGTAGCTGTCCCAGCTGCTCCTGAACGAGGGAAGGTGGGATGTTCTGTGCAAAACCCGGCTTCAAAGGGTGCAGGGTGCTCAGATCTGGGGCTAGCTCCTTGGCTGCAGGGGGTTTAACCCGTGGGTGTGTGCAGCCGTTGCCGCCGTGCAGGGGGGCGAGTTCCCCGGCCCGGAGGGGATGATGCCCCCGTCTATCGCTGGTGGAGGGTTTTACGGTGCCCGGTGAGCTGGGCCATGTATGGCTGCCCTCTGTTAAGGAAACCTTTTCCTCCTAGGGAGGGACTGCGTGCCAGGCTGGGGTTTGGTTGCCATGGCTTTGCTTGCAAAAGGCACTGCAGGAAGCCGAGCCGAGCGCGTCCCTTGGGCTGAGCAGGGGGACCGGCCGGGCTCTTGCCCAGGCATCGCCGAAGAACCAGCCCCTTCTCGAGGAGGGGGTAAGACTCTCAGAAGGGTGCATTCCCCTTGGTGAGCAGACTTGCGAGACGCACTTGGCTGCTTCCTGGTCTGGGAGAGGGCCAAAGCAAGCCACAGAAATGCGGGAGCGAGAGCTCGTGGGGACAGCCAAGTGCCGTATCCAACAGCCATGGCGGGGTGTTGAGAGCGACGGGTAAAATCATTCCCCGCCTGGATGCTGCAGGGGGCTGGGGCCAGGGAGCGGCAGCTCTTTTGAGCCTGGGCTGCGAGCGCAGCCGGTGGCGGGGTGCCCGCTCCCGGGGCGAGGGGCTGGGGGCTGCCGTGCAGGGAGGGGGCAGAGCGGTGGGCACAGCTGTCGGTAACTCACCATGTTCCTCCAGCTCTGACGTGGTCTTCTGCCCGCAAAAACCCGGCAAATATCCTCCAGTCTGGGACACGGGGAGGCTGTGGGTGCCCCGATGCCCAGGGAGCCCGGGCCGGCGATGCTCCCGCCGCCCCTGTGCCGCTCTGCCTGCGCTGTACTAACACTGGGGCCGGACCGCCCAAGCGCTCCTTAAAACGCACAGCAGGACTTGTGAAACAGGAATTATGATTTGTATTGTAATATAACACCGGTCTATCAGCACCACCATCGCCCGCAACAATCTCCTGAGCATCTGCCACTGGAGGGTGACTCACCTGCGGAGCCGCTGTCACCAAATAGCTTATCAGGAGTGAACTGACTGACAGAGCAAGATTTTTCCTGCTCCTCTCCTGATGATAAGAGGAACCGCAGCCGTCCCGCTCTTTGTCTCTCTTCCGCATTGCAGCGGGTTGTTTTTAAGCAGAGGTTTTAGTAGGTGGAGGAGGAAAGGAGAAGAGTTTACGCGTGAGGTTACCGGGCCATGATATGCTCCTGCCTCTCGGGTCACCCGGTCTGTGTGTCCCCGCGCAGCCCCGGGTCACGGCTGGCAGGCGCTCCTGGCAGCACCGGAGTGAGGTTCAAAGGAAAGCGAGCGGGTGCCCGTGGCAGGTTACCTCTGGGGTTGCCATGTGGGCTGGGGGCGCGGGCAGGGCTGTGCGGGGTAGCGGGTGGCCTGGGCAGGCTGTATGAAGCCGTTGCTCCCCGGTGGGAGCGGGGTGCCCAGCCCCTGCCCGGCGATGGTAACAGCAGGTGCCCTGGCAAGCTGGGCAGGGCAGGGGTTTGAGCGTGGCCCCTCCAGACTCCCTTTCCTGCCCTCTGGGACGAACATCCCTCTTTCTCCTCGGCTTTGGTTGAACTCATTGATGTTGCACGAGATGGGGCTGGCAGGGGTGGGTGGGGAGGGGGGCTCTCACAGCCCTCGAGCCCTGTTTTGGGAAAGTGCTGTGCCTGTAGGCACATCCTGAGGCTGCTCGTGGAGCTGCGTGTGTCTGATGCAAAGCTGGGCTACGCGTCCAGGAATAATCGCTCTGGGATGAAGAGCGGCTCGCTTTAGCCTGCTGCGGGCAGCGCTGCCGGGCAGGATGGGCATTTAGCTTTAGGCGTGCAGGAGCCGCTCGCTCCGGCTGGGCGAGGGCTGGTGCAGGGAGCGGGCTGGGGTCAGGGAGGCTGCGGGCTGTGGTCGGCCCCGCTGGCAGCTGGCTGGAAAGCCTGGCCTTGTGCAGACTCACGCTGGAAGTGGTGGGTGTGCAGGATTTGCCGAGCAGCTAATTACCCTCTCCTCCTTTTGTAATCGAGCTTTCCCAACGGTCGGGGAGAGCTGCTGCTGCCAGGTGTGTGCGCTGTGCCCGTGGGGAGACGGCGGAGCGTGCCGGCCGTGCAGCTCCTCGGCCGGGGAGCTGTGCTGTCGCTGTGCCAGCTCGCCCCTGCCACAGCAGGGACCCTGCCGGCTCTGGGGAGAGCAGGCAGCGCAACCTGGTAGCCTGACCAGGGATCCTGGCATCTGCATGTGGCTTTGCAGGTAAGGGACACCCTCCTGGCATTCACTGGTGAGGATGCAGCCCCCCTGGGGTGCGTGGGGACCCGTCGGGCTGCAGTCTTGGCTCCCGCCCACGTGGTCTGTGCGATGCCCAGAGGCCATGGGATGGCGGGTGGGCAGCGGCGGTCGGCAGGTCCAGCCACACGCTTTGTGCAGGAGGGTGGTTGGTGCTACTGTGGGAGCTTGCAGCTTGCAAACTGGTTTAAGGGGCTGTGCAGAGGAGCTGGGCAGAGAGCTTGCATCCCTGGTGTGCTACAGTAGGTCCTGGCTGGGGCAGCACAGGCGAACGGCTGTGTGGGCGCCTGATGCGGCATGAGATGCAGCACGGTGGAGCAAGCTCCCCTGTTCAGTCTGGGCATGCCTGTCCCTTGTCAGGGAACAAACTGTGGCTTAAAAGCAAAAGCAGCTCAAGAGATGGGTGCTGCTGGGCCAGCAGGGATCTGAGTGAGCTCAGTCCCATGCATCCAGCACCACCTGAGCAGCTGCAGCCCTGTGCCGTGCCACAGAGACCCCCTCGCGGCCTGGGCTGCCTTCCCGGAGCATCCCCGTGCCAGCCCCGCACACCTCGCGGTCGGACCTGGCCCCGCTGCCACCGAACGGAGAGCGTCCCCGTGGTGGGAGGTGGCACAGCAGGGAGTGGCTCGTCCTCCTTTGAGGTTAAGCGAAGGCTTTGAGGAAGCAGCTGAGGTTTGCAGATGTCACAGCTCCGCACGCCTTCGGGGCTTTGCTTCCTGGAGCGCAGCTGTGTTTCCAGCCCGTCACCCTTCCCCGGCCTCTTGCGCGCGGCGCCCTGGCGTGACGCAGGCTTCTGGGAACCCTGGCTCTGTCTACGGCTAGGCAGGGCTGGCCCGCGGCTCGGAGCAGCTGCCAGCCTCCCCGAGCCACATGGACACGCACCCTGTCCCTTTCCTCTCCGCTGCCTGGCGAGGAGCAGTCCCGTCCTCTCTGCCACGTGCATCGTCCCCTCCGCATCCCGCCAGCTCTGCATCCCGCCCTTCCCTGGCCAGCCTCTCCACGCGTCCCAGGCGTCGCCTCTGCGTCTTGGTGCCGAGATGCTCGCTCCTGGGGAGGGCTGCCTGGGGCTTGGCTCCTGCCCTGCCCACTTGCACTGGGGCACAGCATAGTCGGAGGCTGTGCCTGGCAAAGCGTGCACAAAGGGGAGGTTTCGGGGGGGGGGGGGGGGGGAGGGATTTTGCCCCTGGCTGCCCAGTTTCCAAGGTCTTAATGGTTATCCCTGTTTGCTACCTTCTACCTGCAGCCACGGGAGACGGTTTCCCCCTCTGTCTGCAAGCAGGCGGTGCTTGCCACCTAGCCCTGCGGCTCACGGCTTTGAGAAGATGATCCAATACAGCTGTAAGTGCACCGCACCGGGAGGTGTCTGTGGCTGGGGGCAGCGGGTGGGTGACACCCTGTCACCCTGGGGTCCTGCCCTCCCCGTGGGTGCCCTCGCCCTGCACAGGGCCGTAACTTTTGTGGGCATCCCCAAACGCCCAAGCCCAGGCTTGTTGTAGGACCCTGCCTGACTCCTGGCTGCTGCTGTTTGCCAGGAGGTGGCAGTCGGAGGACAGAGCCACTCAGGCACCTTGCCAGGGCTGGACACCCCTGTGTCCAGGGTGTCCCTGCCCCTTGGGCTCCCCGCGCTACCAGTTCAGCCTCTGCCAGGGCTCCTGTCCCTGCCAGCGGCGGGAGGGCAGAGCTGCCCGCGTGGGCAGGCATCGCACCTACCCTGTGCGGGTGGGAGGCTGGGCTGGGAGCAGCCGTCCCGGGCTGGGGCACGGGCGGTGTGCCGTCCATCGCGTGAGTGATGTCTGCCGGAGCTCCTCTGCTTTCTCCCCTGGGAACCAGTTGAACCGGCAGGCGAGGAGCAGTGCCTGGCCCTGCTGCGGCACGGGCGGTGAGGCGGCTGTGTCACCGGGAGAGGAGGTGACGGGCAGGACGTGCCAGGCTCCGGCACTCACCGGGCTCTGCTGCAGCAGCTCCCAGCCTGGGCTGGCTGTGAGCAACTCCTGCGGCACGGTGCTGGGTGCCAGGAGATGGACCCCGGGGCAGGTGAGTAGGTGGCAATTTTCTCCCCTTACGGAGCAGAGATGGGGATGTTTTATGTTGGCTGTAGAGCTGGGGCTTGGGGCTCGGCTGCTGCTGTGGCTCTGCCCTGAGCAGGGCTGCTTGGAGGCATCTCGCTGGGATGTGAGGACGTCTGCTCCCGAGGGTGGCGGGGCAGGGAGTGCCTCCCACGTGCAGCATGGGACCGGGGCTGGGCACGACGCCGTCATCCTCCCACCAGCGGTGGGCGTGGGGAGAGGGCAGTTTCGGCAGCTGGCTGATTCAGGGAGGCTATTGCACCGTGCTCCTCCCGTCCCGCAGCTCCTGCTGCGTGAGTCACTCCTGCAGCAGACTCCCTGACCTCACCCATGCTGGTCCGTGCCGGGGCCTGGAGTCCCGGGGCTCCCAGTTCATCCCTGGCCCAGCAGAAGCAGGGTGCGTTGGCTGCCCATGTACCCTGGCCTCCTGAGCTCTGCCGCGAGGGCCCAGCAGCAGGGAAGGGCGGGCTGGTCCTGCTCGTCTGCCGCGCAACTTGGGAGCTGGCGGTGCGATGCTTTGCGGCTCCCTGGGTGTTTGCCAGATCCCATCAGGTAGAGCAAGTGCTGCGGGTTGCAGGATGACCTGGGACCTTGCTCGCTATGTAAACACTGTGACCACAGGGGAAATGTTCTCACTCCACTGGCATCTGTCTAAATTTAGCTGCTGTTAGGTCATCCTTTTCCGCTGCCTCCTCGCTCCCGATGCTGCAAGGCACGGCACCCTGTCTCCGTGCCGGGCGCTTGCCCCAAGCCCTCCGCGCGGGCAGGGGAGTGCTGCGGGGCTGACCGTGTGCCAGGGCAGTGGCCAAACCCTGCTGTCCCCTCCTGGCCATAGTAGCCACAGCAGCCCCCAGAGCTGTGCCCACCATCACCCTGCCTGCGTTTTGCTAATGGGGCCACACTGGGACTGACTGGGCGGCTTGCTGGTCAGGGAGGCTCCATGGGAGTGTGGGGATGCTGGCGTGCAGGCGGGTACACAAGAAGCTGTGCTGCCTGTGAGATGGGCTCACGCTGGAGCCCGCTGTGACAGCGGAGAAGGGTCCAGGATGGTGTTTGGGAGAGCAGGAGCTGGGAGCAGCTGGAGAGGTGTGATTCGCAGCCCTGTGCTGCACACTGCGTGAGATTTGCTCTGTGCAGCACGCAGCCTGTTGTCAGCAGAGAAATGGCTGCCCATCAGCTGCACCGTGCCTGCGCTCCTTGGCGTCCCCTTGACAGTGCCGGGAGCGTTGGCTGGCGCTGGGCTTCACCAGACCCTGCGGCGTGGACGGGAGGGACGGAGCGGGTGCAGAGCTCCCACGGAGGTCCTGCACGGCCCCATCGTCGCGCCGGCAGCAGGAGGCTGCTCGCCCTGACAAATGCATCCTCTAGAGGGAACTGACTGTCCAGAAATGGATCTGTGCGGCTGCGGGGACAGACCAGCGTATGGCACTGTGCGGCTGTGGGAGCACTGGGACAGCCAGCGCCAGTGCTGTGCTGCTCTTCTGGCTCCTCTCCGCTCAGCCGGGTGCTGCCAGGGCATGGCTGGCAAGATGCACCAGAGCTGCAGGACACCCAAGCTGCAGGAGGTGACAGCCAGTGAGTGACTCCTCAGCCCCAGCTCTGCTACCTCCCTGCTCTGCCTGCACTTTTGCTGCCGAACTTACAGCTAAATTGCACGGCTAAACCCTGCTGATTGCCAGCCGCTCCCCATGCAGCCGAGAAAGGTGCTTCACCCCAGAAGAGTGTGCGTGGGACCAGGAATGGGGATCCAGGCATCGTCAGGGTGGCCAGTTCCTTGTCCCCAGCACGATGTGATGGGCCCCAGGCACGGCCGAAAGCTGCCTGGGGTCTGGGTGAGCTCCCGGCGGGGCCAGGAGTGGGAACAGCAGGGGATCCTGCTGATGGGGAACGTGGGCTCCTGTGTACAGCCCTTCCCTTCCTGTTTAGGCTGAAGGCAGCGGGTTGCCCACACTCCCCTCTGGGCTCCCTTCCCGGGTCACCATCCTGCCCGCCAGCTCACCTGGGGACAGCAGAGGCGGTGGCTGTGCGACCAAGATCACAAGTCTCCAGCGTGGGGCTTTGGGGGTGGCAAAAATCTACGTGTCGCAACGCTCAACAGCCTCGTGGAGCGCAGTCCCTCCACGCCACAGGGACAGCACAGGGTGGAGGGACGTGTCCCAGCCCCACAGCTGTCCTGTCCACCCAGGGGATGACCGGAACCCCCAGCCGCCCGGAGGCGTTTGTCTGCAGAGCCCCTTCTCCCTCTGCTTTACAGGGCGAGAGCCCGTCAACGCACTTGGGGTCGTCATGGGTGTCGGGCTGGCCTTGCTGATCCTGGCGCTTTTTGGCTACGCCTTCGTCCAGTGGTACAAGAGGGGCCAGTGCTGGCGCCGTGAGTACAGGCAGAGCGGGGGGACAGGCAGCAGCAGGGCAGGGAGGGCTTAAAAGAAAAGGGCTGCAGGGCCTGGGATGCGGGGAGCGTCACATTTGCTGGTCCATCACCATCACCACCACGTTTGCTGGTCCCGGTGGCTGGGGAAACCCGCGTGCAGGGCGGCTCTGGGGCAAGCTGGGGGCATGCGGAGACCGAGGAGGGGGGTGCACAGTGACGTCCTGGTGCGGCTGGCTGTCCTGCCCGTCCCCACACCGCTTGCGAAGGCGAGTTCATGGCGCCACGTGGCTGACACCTCTCCTTCCCGCCTTCCCAGGACCCGACTTCATCTTCAACCTCTACCACACCTGGTGAGTGCCGCTGTGCAGGGACCCGGGGTGGGCTGGGTGCTCCCTTCGCACAGTGCTGAGGTGTCACAAACCCTTGCCAGCCCCAAACCCGCTGAGCTCTGCTGTTCGCAGGCGCTGCCTCCCTGGGACAGATGCCCTGGGGAGCCCCAGCCGTCCGGGAGCAGCACCCACCCCACGGGCTGGCAGGGACTGGAGGCGGGCAGGCAGCTCGCTGACATCTCTGCCTTCCCTGCAGCCGGCCGGGGGCGGTGGCGGTGGAGCTGGTGCCACCGTTCAGCATCAGCGGCTCGCTGAGCGAGGCAGGGAGCGGCTACGTGGCTTTCCAGAACCGGGGGCTGTGAGGCGGGAGCTGGCCTGGCCCGCAGGTAGGACATCACCCTGCTCCTCCCTGCCTGGTGAGCGGGTCCCCGGCCGTGTACGTCCCCCGGCACAGCCCACAGCAGCAGCGGCGTGCAGCTGCCCCGCGGTGCCTGGGAGCAGCCAGCGCTCGGGGCAGCTGCAGCAGTGGGTGCCTCTGCGGGGAGCCCAGCGCTGGGCGAGAGTGCTGTGCCCCAGAGCCTCCGTGCCTCCTCGTAGCCCTGGTCGTCGCAGCTTTCCCTGGGATAGTCCCAAGGTTTTTTCCTGCAAAAATCCTCCCGATGCCTGGGGGGTATCAGGGGCTTTCCCTGGGCTCTGGTTTTGTTTCCCCCCATGCGGGCTTCGGTTTGCATTTCCTTCCCCATGCGCCGCTCTCCTTGGCCTGGGGCTGGGCATGTGGCTGGGGGTGAAGGCAGCTCCGGGCTGGGGCTGGAGCCCCTGTGCTCCCTGCGCAGCTTCCCCACGCTGCCTCACGCCCGCCTTCCAGCAGCGACAGAAAGAGCAACCAAAACCAGCCATGGGGGAATTCCTCTGTTCTCGCTTCTTTAAAAAACAGCCCCTGAATATGCTGGATCGCTACTGAAATTAACGGTGTGGTTTCTGTTTTTAAGAGAGCAGCTCCATCTGCTCCCCACAGCTGCGCTTCTCTTGCTGGCCCTCCCTGGCCACGGGCAGCATTGGAGGGTGCCTGGGGCTGGCTGCCATCCCCGTGCTGGTGCACTGGCCTAGCCTCCCCTTGCCTGAGACGGAGGAGGAGGGAGCTGCCTTATCCCAGGTTTCCTCGGCACGCATCCTGGAGAGAAAAGCTGCCTTCCCCGTGGCTCAGAGACACCCCGGCCCTCGGGACCGGCCGGCTGCACGCCCAGGAGACCTCGGGCCAGGCTGTTGGTAAACAGGGCAGTGGGAATGTGGAGAACAGCTAAAAAGGATGCCGATGAGCCACGGAACTGGATGGCTGGTTTTGTGCAATAGGGGAAAATGCCCGAAGGAAATGAGACTGCTTCAGACTTCCCTCCTCCGTCAAAGATCTGGACCAATGTGGAAATTTGTCCTCTGCACTGATAGTGCAAGCAAACACCTCAGAAAGCCCCTGTTTTCTCGTGGCTTTCTCGTGCCGGCTGCCTTCAGCCTCGGCAGAGCAACCAGCCATGGAAGTGCCTGGAGCGCGAGAGCAGCCCTGGCAAAGTGCACTGCTGCCCTCGGAGAGGGGCCCCTGCGTGGCAGCGGGGGCTTGGGCTGTTTCTTTGCAAACCGTTTTCTCAGAACGAAAAGGAAGAGAAACTCGGGAGACCATGTGACCGTGCGCGGGGAAACCGGTGGGGACGGAGCAGAGAGCCCCGCTCTGCACCCTGGCCCGCAAGGGCGCTGGCGGCCGGCTGCAAGCAGAGGCTGTGGGATCGCCGGGGACGGCCAAGGGGCTGGGCTGGAGTGGGGCGGCCGCGGGAGCCTGCCCGGCGGCCGGGAGCTCGGGCTCCGTGGCTTCGTGCCGCCTTCCTGTGCACGGCACCCTGAGCGCGGGGTGGCTCTGCAGGCTGCTGGGGTGGGTGAAATGGCCGTGCTCCCCCCGGCAGCACCCTGCCTGGGGAGGGATACTGCTGCCCGCGAAACACCAGCCCGTGCAAAGCCTGAGCAACCTGGGCACTTGCCTCTTGTGCTGTGTGCCAGCCTGCGGTGGGACAGACGGATCCCCTCCGCCGTCCCCCTCCCTTTTCCTTCCCCGTGCCCACTGCGCTGCTCCTCGCGGGGTTTGTGCAACGCTGGGGGCTTTGCAGCCCTGTCGTTGGAAATGCATTGGGAATATTTGCGTGGGCTGGTGCCGTGGAGGAAGGGTGTTTGCACGGGTGCAGCCCCGCGCTGGGGCGGCCGAGGTGCAGTGCTCCTGCTGCAAGGAGGAGCGGGAGGAGGAGAGCTGCTTGCAGGGGGAGCCAGAGCTGAGCATCCTCCGTGTGTTAGGCTGTGACTTAATTCAGAAAATGTGAGCATCTGGGATTTCCAGAGTCAGAGGGACTGTCTGTGCTCTTGGCTGTCGAAGCCAAAGTGCGTGGTCTATGGCTTTCTGGCCAACACCCCTGGTTTCATTGAAAGGAGAGCCCTGGCCGCTCGCAGGGAGCGGGGAAATGCCACCTCTCTTGGCCCTGGGTGCTGCCCCCGGGTGCTGCCGGCTGGAGCCTTTCGCAGCGAGCAGGAACCGGCAGCACCCAGCGCTGCGCAGGATCCGGCTGCAGCACTTGACGTCAGGAGCATTTAAAAGGGGAAAAAAAAAAAAAAAAAAAAGTCATGCTTAGTTTTGATGACTCTGTTTTTCAGAGGAAGTTGAAAAAAAAAAAAAAAGGCAAAAAAACCCCAACCCCCAAAATACCCAGAGGCAAAAGAGATGGTGGAAGTGGAAGGGCAGGAGGACGCCTGGCAGCAGGCACGTGGCTGGCATCGCAGTGCCGCTGCGGCGGGGTGCCCGCCGTGGCCAGCGGCCGGGCCCTCCGCGTGATGCAGGGAGCATGTCTGAAGCACGAGTAGCGTGACGTCAGACGTAACAGAAGGAAACACAGCAATGCATCAACAACCTGTCTCCTGACTGCGGTGATTCATGTTTTCACCTGAACAAAGTACTCCCCGAGCTGGGTTTCCACCAGCAGTTTTAACAGGACTATCCCACCGTGAAGGTTCTTGGAAACTAAGTGACTTTTGGAAAAACTCTCCAGTGACCTGGCAGTAGTCAAATGTAGATCATGGTAAGTCATTCCCATCTCATGCTTGTTTCTATTCTGACAGAAACTGTTCCCCCACCCCCCAGTTTCCACTTGTTCCTCTCTGCCCTGGGGGTGCTTCTGCCCTTCCCTGGTCCCCGACCCGCTGCCCTGTGGGACGCGCTGCACGCCCAGCGCGCCCCTGTGGAATCACCGCCAGCTGCCCAGGTCCTCCTCCGGTGCATGCTCCCACAACGCAACGCTCTCCTGGGGCAACTACCCTGGTCCTCGGATGAGTGTGAAGCTCTCAGTGGGCTGGCTTTGTTCTCCTTTTTTTCCAGTTGTGATGTGGAAACACTTTTCCCCATGTAAGGCAAAGGCACGTTGCCTTTTGCTGCAGGGGAAAGTCCATATCTGATAATGGAAAGCGCAACTTGACCTTAGAAGAGGATGTACAGATGAATGGACCAAATAAATAACACCACATCCTTTCTGTATTTACAAATTAAATAGAATAAATAATGTCTGTATGCAACAGTGGCAGAACGCGGACCATAGTGTGGGCAGGGCTGCCCTGGCCCATGCTGGGCTCATATGGCAGCTGCCGCACGCATCCTGCACCCCTTTGGACGTCGCCAGCGCCCCGGGTCTCCGCCATAGGGGCTGAATGCCGAAGGGTCTCTGTAGGGTCAGGAAAGTCCCTCGCTCCCTCCAAGCGAGGCCAGCCAGCGTGGGAGCTCCGCGCTCCCAGCAGCAGGACGGCTGACGTCAGGTTGCTCTTTGCTTTCCGTGTCTGTGTTGTGAAACGCTTGGACAGTATCGGCAGCGTGGACGTCAGCTGGAGAGCCCTGGCATTCGCCTGTGAAAGGGGGAAGTGGGGAGGGGAAGCGCAAGGCTGGTGCCAGCCCCAGCCCCGAGGGCGGCCCTGAGCCTGGGGGCTGCGTGCCCCGCGCTGGGCTGCTGGGGAGGGCAGACAAGGCAGGATCGCCCTTTGGAAACATCCTGGCGTGCGTCCTCGGGTTTGCTGGTCAGAGGAGGGGTGCTCCAGCGCAGCCCATCCCCGTGTCCGTTGGCTTTACGCTGGAGACTGGCTGGAGAGAAGGTGCAGGGCGCGCTGGGGGCTGGCCACAGCGGCACTGGGGCCAAAGCAGCCCCAGAAGCAGCTAAGCTGGTGCTCCTCGGGTGCGTCTCGGCCAGGGCACCACTCAGTTTGATGGGTTAACATTCAGGGGTCGGCGGTAGCTTATTGGAGTAGCTGCTCCCCGTGGGCAGTGGCTAGAAGAGGTAGTTGGGTCAGTGTGTGGGGCTGGCGGGCGCCCGCTCCCCAGCACGGGGACGGCTCACAGGCGGCTGTCCTTGCTGTCCCCATTGAGCAGGCTCAGGGGGTTGATTTGCAGCGTGAGCCAGTCGTTGGTGCTGAGGCTGGAGATGAGGGGCAGTGTCCCCAGGAGGTCAGTGTTGAAGATGCTCAGGTCAAAGGGAGTTTTCAGGAGCTCGGGGCCGGCTTTGGAGGTGAAGGGAGCACCCGGAGCCCCATAGCTCAGCAGAGTGGGGGCTCGGGGCCCCAGCTGGCTGGAAAAGTCCCAGACAGTGGGCTCCTGAGGGACTCCCCATGGAGCAAGGTCCTGCGCGTGGCTGCAGGGATGCTTGGGAGAGGACTGCTTCAAGTACCCTTTGGCCACAGCCAGCTCGGAGCACTCTACATCCAGCACAATGTCGGTGCTGCCCGGGCGCTGCGGGGATCCTGCGCAGCCCGAGAAGGGCACCCCCTTGGCTGGGTCCTGCCTTGGCTTCACTGTGCCCTTGGATTGCTGCAGGTAGCCGCGGAACTCCACGTCTTGCTGGCTGTCCTGGCCGGCGGCAAGGGAGAGGCTGAGCTCCCCTCCGTGGGGCAGCCTGGCCTCCGCGGGGCTGGCATTCCCGCTGCCGGAGGGGCACGTGGGGCAAGGGCAGGTGCTCTCCAAGCCCACGCCACTGTCGTCGCCGGTGGGCAGCTGCTGCTTGTAGCCCTGGGGCTCGGGGCCTGAGGAGTAGCTCAGTTCGGAGGAGGAGGTGTGCAGGCAAATGCCGCTGTCGGTGCTGGTGCAGCTGCTGTCTCTGCTCCCTGTGGCCCCCGGCCCCAGCAGGCGCACTTGGTCCTCGGGCCACTCTGGGAGCCTCCAGCCCTTCTCCAGGGGCAGCTGGGCTGTGCCGGTGCTGCTGTCCGGGCCGCCGTCCTGCTGGGGCTCCTTCTGGCACAGGAATAGCTGCTGGACAGGGTCTGTGACCAGGCTGCCCGAGGTTGAGGACTCCTGCTCTACCCAGAGCGAGCTCTGCTTTATGAAGGACTTCTGGGAGGGAGAGAAAAGAGAGGAGTGAGCCGTGCGTCGTCCCTGCTTCTTGCCTGCCTCTCCCAGCAGCTACCCAAGCCTGCACCCTCATGCCGGCCGCAAAGGGTGCTGCGTGCCCGGCTGCCTTACCAGGACGGAGGGCGGCCTCATGGGTTTCTTTATGTAGGTGCATGCGAGCAGAGCCCCCAGGAGGCCCAAGAACAACAGGGTGATGAAGGAGGAGCTGACGATGCTCAGGACAAGCTCTGCGCTCCCTGCAAGAGAGGACGTGCCCAGGTGAGGGGGGAAAGGCAGAGTCCTCGGTGCACATAGCACAGGGCCAGGAGGCTGAGGAGGATCCGCATCCCGCAAGACCCCCCTTCCCTGGCTCCCCCGCCACTCACTGTCTCTCTTGCCGATGGTGATGCACTGCTCGGCGGTGTGCATGGCGGGGGCGTGCCGGCTGGCCACATCGGGCTCCACGCTGATGCAGTACTCTGTGTCCCAGAAGAGGTTGCTGATGTTGAACTCCGGGGATTTCTCCACCAATTCGTACTGCAATGACCAGAGTGCGGGCTGGTACCCGAGAGCCCCCAGCTCCTGCGGGAGTGCTGGGCCCTGTGCTTCCCCCCCCCCTCCCCCCCATCACTGTCCTCTGGGGAAAGCCCCCAGGGTGCTTAGCAATACGGCTGACAGCGGCTAGACCCAAAATCCCAGTGAGAGTTGGGGAACCTACTGCAATAAAATGTGCAGAAAAATCTCTGCAACGTTGTGGCTGTGAGAAAGCTCAATGTCAAGTTTTACAGAAGGCTGTACTTTAAAAATGTGTTTTTCAACTTGAGCAGCACTGCGCGTGGCAGATGGGGACAGCATGGGACCAGCAACTCATCTCACCGTCCGATTGTCCTGTGCCCTCCTGACGAACACCCGGTATCGCCTCACGTACTTCTGTATGTGGTCGTATTTCACGGTGAGGTTGCCCGCCCTGAGGAGCAGCTGCAGCTCCACGTGGATGGTGTTGCCCGTCACAGAGAGGCTCTGGCCCGACAGGCGCAGGCTGGCTGGAAACAAGTGAGTTGGAAGAGCACGTTAGGGTTTTCTCCTGTTTGCGGCTCTAAGAGCCTTTACAGCAGTGGACTGAGCTGTGACTGTTCCTCGCAGCCAGTGCTGCCTGTCCTAGGCTTATCCCATCCCAGCCCGCAGCCCGGCTGCCCTCCAGGAAGGTGTGAAGAGAGAGAGACATCCCTGCTCTCCTCTGTCCCAAAGTTCTTCCCAAGCAGCTTGGCACCCTGACCTCTGCCATCCTCGAAGCCTCCCGCCCCAGCCGCAGGATGGAGGCAGACACCCGACCTACCGTCCCGCGGGGAGAAAGAGTTGGTCCTTTGCCACAGGGACGTGTGGTTTCCAGACGTGGCCCTGACCCGTGCGTAGTAGCGCAGGGCAGGATCCAGGGTGTAGTACGTGAGGTCGCAGGAGTACCCCGAGATCTTCACGCAGTTCGGGATGGCTGTCCAGGAGGAAATCGTGCCGTAGCTGCAGGGAGAAGCGCGTGGGGTGAGAGCAGTGCGGGCAGGTGCCAGGGACTCGGTTGTCACCGCCGTCGGTATCGGATCCCCCTGGCACCCCCGTGGCTGTACTCACACTTTGTACTCCACTTCGTAGCGGGCGTCACTGGAGTGGTTGTGTCCCGGCTCCCACAGCAGCAGGTGATGCGCTGTCTCCGCAGCAAAGCGCACGTGCGTGGGGCTTGCCAGCTTCTCACCTGCGGGACCGAAGGCGAGCGTTAGGTGAGGCTGGTTGGCATCCCGTCCCGTCCCCCCGGTGCCCGCAGGAGCTGGGCGGAGCTCCTTGCGATTGCCTCCTCGATGGCTCGCCTGGAGCTCGACCCCTGTGTTCAGCAGTGACCATCCACCCGAAAAGCGCAAGCATTTGCCCAGGCCTGTCCCACTTCCAAGTTTCAGTGTTTGCTCATCCCCCTCTTTCCCTTCCTCTCTCTTCTGGGCAGAGCCCAGCTCAGCCCAGCCGAGAGGATCTCGGTGCTTTTCTGGCCCAAGAAAGGAGCCTGCTGTGTTTACATCCCTGACCGCCCCTGCCGTTTCTAGTAGCTCTGTTTGGATTCAGCTTTCCTGTTTTGCTTATCTGCTGTCTGGAAGAAACGGGCTTTTCACACCTCCTGCCTGAATTTCGGTATTGTCACCTGGCAGCAAAGCGTGGCTAGATAACATCTGTCACCCTTTCTGTGCTGGTTTCCTCAGCAGCCGCTGCCTGCCGGCAAACACTAAGCCGCACCGTTGCCTGGGGAGGACGGCCGTCAGCAGAGCACCGCGCTAGCGACCGCAGCACAAGGCACCATGGTCCACGCTGGTGGAGGTAAGCAAGGCTGATGCCTGAGGACTGACGCAGCCTTTAGGCTCCCAAGCAGTGAAGAAAGGAAGGTGGCGAGCAGGGAGCCCTGGTCGTGTCCGGCTCCAGGCAGGCAGGAGCCTGCGGGCACCGCCAGCCTGAGCGCTGACCAGCCAGCGAAGGTGTCCGAACCGCAGCAGCTCCGCTCGCTGCCTGCCGGCATGCCTTCCCAGCCCGGTGCCGGGATCTCGGGTGCGGAGGGGAGCAGAGCAGCCTGCTGGGAGCCGTGGGGCTCAGCCACAGCAAGCGGGGAGCTGAGGGCCAACGCGGTGTGGGCAAGAGAGACTCACCGTCCGTCCGCTGGGCGAGGAGCAGTGCCACGCACAGTGCCAGGGCTGTGGCGGAGGGGGCCATGCTGGCTCAGCATCCTCTGAGGGCGCTGGGCTGGGTGAGCAGGGTGCCGAGCTCTGCTCTGGCGGGCTGCTGAACGCTTGTTTTTCCCCTGGAGGCTGGCTCAGTGACGTCTCGGAGGCGTTAGTGCAGTGGGAGGAAAGTCACTGTGTAGCGACTTCCACTTTTCTTTACTGTCCACCCACTCACCCACAGCTAATCTCTCAGCCCAGGCTGGGCATTTCCTGCAAGCAGCCTTAAAGGAAGAGCTTTGGGGGCTTTTCTGATCAAAGCGGTACACTGCTGAGAAAGGGAAAATAGGAGTGCATCACGTGTCTGCCTTTGCTCCTTCGTTATTAAATGAGATGGTAAAAGCACAGCACAGGGGGTAGCGTTAGCGCCTAGGATGACCCATCACAGGGATTTTACTGAGCACAGCGCTCGCCCAGCAGTGTCCCCTGGGGCCAACGTCCTGTCCTGCCAGCGGCTAAAGCCGGCCGGGTCACGGCCAGCCCTGGGGAGCCCTGGAGCCCCAGGAGGGGGTTCTTGCGTTCCCTTCCTTCGGGCTCAGCCCGTACCCTCCTGTTTCAGTCTGCAATTTGCCTTTCCCCATTTCTGGGGCTGAGTGTCAACCTCTGGGCTATTACGTGTCCTGCAAACGCCGATGCACGTGGGTGGCATCGCAAGCTCTGAAGTCGGGTGCGGCGGAGGGGGCTGTAGGCTGTCCCAGGGCTCTGGCAGCTGCCAGCCAGACCCGGGGCCCCGGTACGGCCGTGACGTACGTGGCTGCGGGGCTCTGGCCCCATGGCAATGTCCTGCCTGTCTGGTGATGCTGGCCTGAGGTGTTAGGACCTGAATTACCACCGAGCGGACTGCAGGTCCTCTGATTTGCCTTTTGGCAGGCTGAGTTACAACAGAGCTTGCTTGAGGGCTTTCCTGAGGCCTGTGCAAACCCAGGGGCCCTCATGTGATGGAGAGCGATTTTTCTCAAGAAGAGGAATTTCCCACTGGGGAATTAGTGGAAAGGACATGGATAAAAAGAGCAAGAGAAACAGAGAGTTTTCTCGGTTCTGAGGCTCTGGTCAGCCTCAGAAAGCTTCGGAGCAGTCCCTGGCTTGGCGGGTACAGAGGTGCAGGACCTCGGGTCCCTTTGCCACAGCAAAGTGGCTCCTCAAAGAGCCATATCAAATGCCCAAAGTAGGAGATTTCTGCTTTTTCCCCTGCCTCTGAACAGAGTCCGTCCCCTGACTCATCCTTCCTGCCAAAGCCCACAGGCTTCCACAAACTCGCAGCCTTGCCAGAGCACCAGCAATTCCATCAGCTGCCGGGTGGGTCCAGCGGTGCCACCGAGCCGTCCGCCGGTGCCTGGCACCAGGCCCTCGGGCACGGCATGGTGGCATGCGCGGTTCTCGTGGCACCCAGGGCCACGCGGGCTTCGGCTCTGCTCCGCCGGGGCCGTGGGGAAGACAGGCACGGGGCGGTGGTGCTGGGTGCCCGGCAGCAGGGAGAGGCCCTGCCTAGGGACGGGCAGGGGAAGACGGCTCCAGCAGCAGATCCCCTCGCTGGCTTCACCCCGGCTTGGCTTTATTCTCCCCTCTTTGGGGGACCAGCTGATGTCCTGCCACTCTGCTGTCAGTTCGTGAGTCAGATCTGGCAGCCACTGAATTTAGGAGTCCTGAGATGAAGCACAGCCCATCCCACACAAAGCCACAGCTCGTGTTTCATGTAAAGGAATGAAAATGAAAAGCAATGGGACCAAAAACGAGGAAGGAGGGAGCTTTGTGGAAAAGGCCCTGCGGGGCCGGTCCTGCGGTTGAGGCGGTTCAGAGGTTTGGGAGAAAAGGTTGGCAATTTAGGAGAAAATGAAACAGGCTGAGGAGAAATGACAGTTCTGTTGAACGCTCAGATCGTGAGCGGCACAGGCGCCCCGCGGTGCTGGTGCTGGCGCCCGAGCTGCTGCATGGATGCGGGCACCGCCAGGTGCCACGGGAGAAGCTGGTGCCGGGACAGCACCGCAGTGTGCCCACCCGCTGCCCGCTCCACGGCTTGTGGTGCCGATGCTGCCCAGGGTCCCTGTCTCGTCACTGCTTTCCCCTCATCCTCCATGAAACGCCGCTTGGCATCCTCGAGGCTGCACGCTTCACGTCTCTGTGCTACCTTTGCTGCCGCCAGCTCTGCAGCGAGGGGCCGCGGGGAGGGAGCCGCTGTCTCGCAGGGAAGGGAGGGCAGACCCGTCTTCCCTGCCCGGCACACAGCCCTGTCCCGCGGCCGCGCGCTGTGCTGAGGCACCCTGCAGCCCCAGCACAGGCAGGGGACCCAGCGATAAAGCGCAGACGAGCTTTGCATCGGGCGTTGCTGACCACCCGAAGCACTGCGCTAAAACCAAAGCATCGCAGGAAAAAGCAGCCCCGTGTTTTCAATGTCGGCAGGAGAGGTTTTCAGTTCATGGGTCAAACCAGCCCTTGAGAATGTTGCTGAGTTTCCTTTTCATCTTCAAAATAATTGACTAATCTTTGAATAGGAATAGCCGTGGTTTTAATAACCTGGAAACCACCTGAGTCAGAGCTGCGCAACAGTTCTTTCCCCAGAGCCTCTGCAGCTCGTCTCAGGGGCAGCAAGGGCTGGTAGCTGCAGCCGCCCCGGCCCCGTGCCCGGCTCCTGCCAGCCGCTAGCCCCGGGCCACCCGCTCGGCAAGGGGGCTGCCCACGTCTGCGGGGCGAAGCACGTCCTCGGCTCTGTCCTCCCGCAGCCTGGCTGCTGCTCCCTTGTGCGGCACCCACATCCTGCAGCTGCCGCTCTGCGGCCGGGGCCGAGGCTGCTGCAGCCTCAGCGACGCTGACAGCTTTGGCACGGGCAAGGCTGGAATGGGGCTGGGATTCCCAGCGGCCCCTGAGCCCCGCGGGTAACACGGCTGACCCTGAAATATCCCCTCACGGGCCGCTGTGTCGGCCGGGCAGGGTGACACCACCGCAGAGAGACCCAGCCCGGAGAACAGCAGGCAGAGCTGGTCTCTGCTTTTCCCTGCCCTGCGCCGCTGCAAACCTCAGGGAGTTTTGCCCAGGGCAGTAGGGGGATTGTATAGCGCCGGAGGGGGCAAGCTTGGGCTGCGACACGGCACCGTGCGGCGCAGGGCTCGGGCTGGGGCTGGAGCGCTGGTTCTGCGCGGGCGCAGCCCTGCCACAGGACAGACCGCAGGAGAAGGCACCTTGCCTGGAAGAGCAGAGTTGTCCTCTTCCCTCCCTCATTCCCTCGCGCCTGGAGGTCAGAGCAGAGAGCGGAGGAGCCGCCGGCTCTCCTGGCGTGGCGATGCTGGCTCTGGCTGCGTGCGCTATTAGCATCTCGTTTGCTGGCGGGAGGGTGCAGCAGGGCTCATAGGAGCGGTTACCAGCAAGAAAGTGCGAGGATTTCACCCGGGAGGTGTTGCACGCGCACGACATTTAATGTCAGGTTGCCGGGGTCAAGCCCAGACACACGGTTCTCTGTAACTTGCTTTCCGTAGGTGGCTTTGTAGAAACACGAGCAAACAATCATTCCTGGAGCTGCTACCTGGAGCTACTTTCTGAGAATCCCTTTTCAGGCGAGGATGTGGCGGCTCGCATGGACGTGCAGACAAGGCCAGCTCAGGGCTGTCGGGGACGCAGCTCGCTGCTTGGCCAGCGCTTCGCCCCTGCGCCCCAGCGGGGCAGAGCCCTCAGGGGCACGGGGTGGCTGCAAAAGCGAACAAAATGCTGTTAGTCCTGTGTGTGAAAACTAGAGAGGTGTGCGGCAGAGCGAGGGCTGGCTCAGAAACCACCCTGGAAGCAGGGGATCCCCACAGCAGGTGGCCTGGCTCGTGGCCACCGCCGCGGGAAGCGTTTGCCCTGTGCGCTGAAGCGCTCGTGCTGGATCTGCCGGGGCAGCGAGGCCCTGGGTGGGCTCATTGGAGAGAGGCAGGCAAAGGGCTTGACAATGACCTTGCCAGAAGAAAGCAGGAGTAAACACCAAGATCAGGATGGGCTCAGGTGTCGGTCTTCTCCACCGAGCTCCCCGATCCCCCCTCTGGCCAGCCGGGTTTGGCCCCAGGCTGTGCGCGGGAACAGGGCAGGAATTGACCCCTCTGGGAAGGGACGGGATGGGGAGCCCCGGGGCAGGGTGGAGGGGACGGCAGGATCCATCCCGGGATTTTCAGCCTGGAAATCGAGGGGGCTTTGAAGCAGGTTTCCTCCAAGCTTGGATGGCCCTGCTTGTCTCCTGCCCTTCCGATGAGCAGGTGTGGGTGGGGAGCCAGATGAATAAGGGACTTACGCTATGAATAATGCCGGGAGAAATGCGCCTGGAAAATAGTGTCGGGATGGGGCTCACGGGAGGCACCACGCCGCCGGACAGAGCCTCCCGGGACCGGGCCATCGGAGAGGTTGCCCTCCTCCCTGCCGAGCCGCCCGCTGCCCTCGCAGCGCCCGGTGCCAGCCCACCAGCCTCGTTCATCCACCCCGCAGCCGCTCCTCTGGCAGCCAGGGGCTGGGGTGAGCGGGGCATGCGGCACTGAGGGACGTGGGGCTGGGCATCAGATAATCTGGATATTTTTACCTGTTTCTCCCAAATGTGAGTTCTGGGTTAAGCAAAGCATCTCCTAGCTCACACCCACGGAGGAAGCGGGCGGCCACTGCTTTCTCCTTGCACAACGCAAAAGCATCACTCCATTAGCAAAGGAGTGAAAAAGCCTCTAGAGAAACTAGAGGGAAACGGCATTTCGTTTCCCTTGAAACAGGGCATTCTCGACTTCCCGGTCACCTGGGGCACACGAGAGGGCTTTTGCTGGGTTGGCACACGGCTGCACATCCTCAGCTGGCGCTCGCAGCCCTTGGCCAGGGCCCGAGAGGCGAGGCGAGCACGTTGCGGGCACACGGCAGAGAAGCGGGGTGCTTGGGCGGGCAGGCAGCCGGGAGAGAGGTGAGGAGGTGCCTGCAGCAGCCCCCGGCGCCTGGGATGCCACTCTCCCCCAGGCCAGACCTGACCTGCTCCCAGACCTTTGGCCGCAGCCGGGGCTCCTACTGCCCCTGCCCGGCGTTCCTCAGCACCTGGCTGGGGCGACCGGCAGCAGAGGCAGGTCTTTTGTGTGCTGTGCCTGGAGCAGTTGGGAAACAGGCAGCGGTGGAGCTGGGCGGCAGGTTGGACTGGTTTCCCTCTGCGCCTGGTGCTGGCACTGACGTACGAGCCCGCTCGCCAAACAAACTCTGCCCCGTCCCTGCGGACCTGACTTCGCTCTGCACCGCGCTGCGCAGCAAAGGATGGCTGTGCCGGAGCTGTGATCCCAGCCCAGCCCTGCAGCGGCCGATGGACGGGAAAACTTCTCCGGTAAGGCACGGGCAGCTCCTCCGGCTCTGAGCTGGCTAGGAGTACTGGAGGTTGCTCTGTGGCCGTACGGACCCGCTTTCCTTGGGGTTTGGTGGAGGGCCCGGTTTCTCCCTCCTGCTCTCTGGGGTGTCACCTTCACAGCAGCCTGTTGCTGCCGGCGGGGAGAAGGACCTGGGGCGAGCTGCCCGTGGGGCTGCTGCCTCCGGCACCCTCGGCCCACGGAGGGAGGAGGACTGCCGCCAGCATCCCCCGTGTCAGCCCTGTGCCAGCAGAGGAGGCGTCAGGGACCGGGCACCGCTGCTTTTCCACACTGGAGCGGATTTGCAAACCGGGGGGGACTGGCTGGCGGGGTGGCTGGCGCTGCCGCTGGGAGCCTGTGCCGCTTGGCACCCATGGGAGCTGCACGTTCCTGAGCCCTCTGGCACCTCCCACCAGCGCGTCAGTAGCCTCGGCAGCACGCTGGTGGCCCCGGCCCCCGCTGCTCTCCCTTGCCTGCTCTCCTGGCAGTTTTTCCCGTGCTCTTTTCAGGCTGGGTTGGCCGGGACCTGCTCGGTCTCGGCCATGGGGCCTTGCTGAGCATCCTGTCATGTGGAAAACATCCATCCTTGGCTGGGCACTGGGCTCAGCCCCCCCGGGCGAGGCAGCAGGTAATTACCGTGCCGAGCGCTGCCGGCTGTGCCAGCGACATCCGGAACGTGCAAAGCCGGCAGCGGCAGGGTGGATGGGGCTCCAGGGGAGGCAGGGCCAGCTGCGAAAGCCACCCGCTTCCTGCCCCTTGGCGAGCGGGTGCCTCAGAGGCAGCCAGGAGCAGGAGCAGAGTGGGCTCCTGCCAGAGCCAGCCTGCCCCCAGCACTGCCTTGCAGCGTGACCCCAGCTCTGGGTGGCCCCGAAAGCGGGCAGCAGCACAGCGTCTTGGTGAGAGCGGGGCAGGAGTTCGGTTGCCTGCATATGGAGACAATTACCCAATATCGGGCATCTCCACTGGGCCACCCTGGCTTTGTCGCTTGGAGTAAATAGGCCATTAGCAGTCCTAGGTGCCACCCTCGGCTCTGCAACTGCAGGAGAGTCGCTTCATCTTTCCGTGCCTCAGTCTGCCCATCTGTGGAATGGGGTGAGCGGCGATTACTCACCCCCTAGAACATTTTCTGATCTCTGCCTGAAGGGCTGCTCACACTGGCATAAGGCAACCTGTCCCTGGCCAGATGGGGCTGACTCAATCGACGGCTTGTCATCTGCACTTGGCTGCTTTGGGATTTCACTTCCCCCTGCGTTGCCCCTTTACGGCACCTGGGTCTCGGCAGCATCCTCCTGCAGCTCCTGCCCTGTTCGGCCCCGTGGCCCCAGAGGCTCTGCCCAGCCCCACACCACCAACAGCTGGGGGAGCAAGGCCGGCGAGCCGGGGGGCCACGGCTTGGGCTGGGGGTCTGCCCCCTCCCGGGGAGGCACCGCCGAGCCACTGCTCAGCTGTGGCACTCGAGCGGGACGGGCGTCACGGGAGGGAACGGGGGCTTTCACAGGCTCGGGAGGGTTTTGTCCCAGGTGAGCGCGAGGACAATGTCGCTGTTGTGTGCTTGCCGAGCCGATCTGCCGTGGACAATCGGCGCTCCGCAAGCAGGTGAAGGAGCTGGTTCCCTGCTCCGAACAAAGGCTGTGAGCAGCAGAGAGCCGTGGTGAGGTGTGGGCTGCCAAGCTCAGCTGGGAAAGAGGATCACCTATTTAGGCAGCTCCTTCCAGCTTATTTAAGCCGGGCTGCTTCCCTCCCCTCTTGATGCTCCAAATTTTGGGTAGCTGCTGTGCCCTTCTGCTCCTCCAGGGCACAGCTGGGCCCTGGTCCGGTTGCAACACCCCAGGTGTTGCCTGGCTCCTTCCGCTCTCCCTCCCACTCCGAAACTGCGGGTGACGGCTGGCTGGCTTCCCTGCCTTCCCTCCCCGTCCCGCGTGGATCCCAAGCCTCGAAGCCGGCCCGGACCACCTGGCCCCTGGCAATTGGCCTCTGCTGGCGTGGATTCGGTGGCCTTCCCTCTGCGGCAGGGAGTCGAGCTGGAGGTCAGTGCACGTGGGAGCTGACGGTGCAAAGGGGGTGGGCTTCTCTGGTGCGGCTGCCTGTGGCTTGGCTGCTTTTCCCAGCTCTGCTCAAAGCCTTGGAGCAGAGGGAAGGACCGAGGTGGTGGTTATGCTCACGACAAGCGTAGCAAAGGGCTCACGTTGCCGACGGGCAGCGTGTACTCGTTCCCCAGGCAGCCTGGGCTGGGCACGAGGCGAGCAGAGCTGGTGAGGAGTCTTCCCGCGTGTCCCCAGCATCCCTCCTCCCCTGTGGCCTGACAGCGGCCTTGCCACAGAAAGCAGCTGGTTGTGCTCCCCCTCCCCACACCTGGCCTCCAGCCCACGGCGGGGCTCAGCGCTTTTGCGGCTGGCAGAACATTTGCAGAGAGGACGTCAGAAAAAGGGCTCAAACCGCAGCCACGCGTGTGAGAGAGGCATGGCTCCGGGTCTGACTTTTACTCAAAAGCCAGCAAAGGATGACTAAAGGTTTTGTGGGCAGAAGTCGCAGCTCGCTCAGCTCCTTAACAGAAATACGTATCTTTGTAAAGCCGCTGCTGTTTGTTCGCTGTGTTGCAGTGGCTGTACAACAGCGACCAGTTACGCTGGTTACCGGGAGCCCGTGATAAAAGTCTTGTTAGCCTCTGCGATAGACCTAAAAAAATACTTGGACTTTAGACTTTTAAGGAAATAAGTAGCTAATAGTTCACCTGAGTGTAAGAAAGGGCATGCGTTTCCTGCTAAGGAATAACGTGAGCAGTTTAACCTGTAGCGAACTTACGTGTTAATTTGAAACGTTTGTACGCTGGAGGTAGAAATGCGTTAGCATCCAGCATCGCTGGCTGACTGGTGAAGCTGGGCTGTGTTTTCTAGTACAATGGAGAGGTTTGTCCTTAACGGCCTTGTAATTCTGCTGATCTGATAACTGAAGGGTTACGCTTGCTGCAGGACGAGGCATGGGAAATATCAGACATGTGGAGATAGCATACAATTGCCACTGTAAATGATACTGTCTGGGTATTTACAGAAACCTCATTTACACGTAAGAAAAGTATTTTTCCTGCCTAGGAAGGGTTCCTGGCATCTGCTCGTTGCTTTGCTTCTGCGAAGCAGTGGCGCAGGACCCGCTGCGGCTCTGGCTCTCTTGCAGACGGCGTACGCTTTCTAGCAACGGGCACTAAGGGTACCCAGGGATGTTTCGCGGAGCGGGTGTGCCATGCGTGCCGCGAGGACTTGAATCCCATCGGCGTGACCGCTCGGACCCACGAGGGGAGGACGCTGCCGGGGCACTCGCCAGCTCTGCCGGCTGCCGTGCCAGCCCAGCCCCGCAGAGCACACCGAGGGGCTCTCCTGGGCTCCCCGGCACCTTTGGGGGAGCCCACGAGAAGGCAAGCCTGCAGCACGGCTGTCCCGGGCTTGCCCACAGGGCTGCTGTGAAATTCAGGCAGAGGGAAAACTGGCCTCTGGCTGCAGGCTGAGCGAATTCAGGCTTGTTATCGCTGTCTGCCGGGGAAGGGGCGAGAAGGGGTGGGTGATGCTGTGAAACAGAAGCTGCCTCTGCTCCTCCCCGTGCGTGCAGGAGGCCCGGGAGCTGCTCGCTCAGTGAGCGGGGAGGTGGCTCTCGATGGCCAGGAGATGATAGCGGTGCCTGTGCCAAGGGCCCCGCGGGCGGCGGGAGGAGGTCTGTGCCGGCAGGACCAAGAGCCTGTGCCGGGGGGTGGCCCTGCGCGCCCCGCTGCTGGCCAGGGCGGGCGGCCAGGCAGCCTCCCCGGGAGCCCGGGGTGCTGTGCCTGCCGGCTCTGCGGCTGACGCGCGTGGGCCGCGAGCACTTATTAAGGCACAGCTCAAGAGGTGCTGTGTCCCCCCCAGCGTTCGGCTGGGGGCTGAGGCAGACCCTGCGTGGGGAGCACGCGTGGCCACGCCGGGGTGCGTGACTCACGGGCTAATGCCCAGGAAGTTACACACCGCATTGCAAGAAAGGGCACAGCCGTATTTACAAAGCATGAGCCTGAGCAGGCTCCCGACGTGCTCATTAGGGCCCTTGATTCCCGGCAGGAAACACGAGGGCAGAGAAAACCCAGCGGGAAGGGGGCGACTCGGCGGCAGCTCCTGCTGCTGCTCCTGCTCCTGCTCTGCCCGCCGTCCCCATCCTCTCTGCCTGCTCCCAGAGCCGTGCCCTGGCCCGGGTGCTGCTTGCTGGCTTGGCAGGGAAGGGGATGTTTTCTGGCATCGCTAGCAGCTGCGGGGCCAAAAATCAGGCAGGCTTCCAGAGGGGCGTGTTTGAGCCCACCTCCTGGTCCCCTGGGAGGCGGGCTGGGCTGTGGGTGCCCGAGCTGGCCGCGCTCTGCTGCCAAAGGGTGGCGGCTCCGCTTCTCCCCTGGGCGCCCCTTCTGCGGGACAGGAGCGACGCTGCCTGTAGGGACAGACGTAGCCCAGATTTGACTGGCAACAGTTTGACCGGCTTCCCTTGAACAGCCCGGTGCAAACGCGGCCGGTCGCAGCGGTGGCACTGGGGGCAGCGGGCAGGAGGAGCGAGGCAGCGTGGTAAGCACCTGCCGGGAACGAAGGCCAGGCCGGGCTGTCGCTGCCGTGGGCTGGCCGGCGATGCCCTGGCAGCTTCTGTAAGGCACGCGGTCGTTTCTTGTTGCCAGAGGTGTACCTGAGATCTTACAAATGACGGTACAGCGGCAGAGGAAAGAGCATGTATTGTGGGCTTTGTACACAGGTCCTCTCTGAAGGAAAACGAGAGGCTCTCGCTTGTGTAGCTGATGGAAGCTGGTGGGGCGCTTGGAAGAGTGTATCTTGAGGAAAGGAAACCAATACATATTCTTTTGCGAATTCACGGATCAGGAGTGACACAACTGCAGAACAGCATTCCAGGCTGCAGGACGTTTCAGGGCTTGGAAAACACTGATTATTAAGTATTACTAAATAACAGCTGGAAATTGCACCGTATTTTTCAAATGGCTAATTAAGGATAGATGCATAAATTGGGGCACGAGCCCCGTGGAACTGGGCCACAGCGTGACTGACCCGATGCCAAATAACCGGCTGATCTCTCTGATCACAGCAATCAGTTTGGGAAATTTGGCCAGCAGCCACCTAAAGGGGAAAAGCGCTGCAGTGAAGAGGTTTTCAGCATCCTGGATGTGATAAGGCTCGGGTACCGTGGTACAGAAAGAGGCACCGCAGTGGTAACTTGCCGTGTAGTTCATGGCACTGCGGAGCAGTAGCCACCAGCGGCAATGGCTGGCCGTGCCGGGGAGCTCGGTGCCGTGCCGGGGAGCTCGGCTCCGCGTCGCCTTTGCCTTCACGGCTGCCTGGGCGGCGGGGTGGCAGCCGCGGGGACTCTCCAGTGGGCAGCGGTCACGGCCAGAACGGTCTCCTCTGCTCGCAGACCACGGCATCGCCCAGCAGTGTCCCTCCCAGCCTCCATGCCTCCACGGTCAGCAGCATCTTCGGCGCCCGACCTCCGCAGCCTCGGGAAAGCGTCCTCGGCATTAGCTTCAAGCCCTACAGCCCGGAGTCCAGCCCAGCCCCGGCCCCCTGCACGACCTGTGAGAGCACAGGTAAGAGGATGGTGCCGAGGGTGGTCTCGGGCCGCCCTGGTCCCGGTCCCACCTAGGCTGGGGAGGGAGGGAGGCAGGGAACGGGCCCCTGTGCCCGCTGCTGGCGCAAGCCTCCGCCACAGGCTGGTGTTTCCCTGGGGGTGCGAGGGGTGCCGGGGGCAAGGGAGAGGCCAGCGACCGTGGCAGGATGGAGGCAGCCGCTCCCCCTGACCCTGCCTCTGCTCTGCTGCCAGGACCCTCCATGTTCAGAGCTCCCTGCATGAGCCAGCGGCGGCTTGCGCTCATCTGCTGCATCTCCATCCTCATCGTGCTGCTCGTCGCCCTCATCCTGCTGTGTGAGTGGGGTCCCGGCTCGGGGGTCCCTGGGGGGAGACCTCAGAGGGGCTGGGGTCAGCAGAGGCTGGGGAGCCCGACGCTGGGAAGGCAGCAGGCAGAGATGGGCTCTTCCCGTTCCCTGAGTGTTCCTGACATCTGGTGGACAGGCAGGAGCAGGATTGCCGGGGAGGGGAGAGCCGCCGCTGGGGCTCCCGGGAGGGGCGAGGGGGCTGCACCGCGCTTTCCGTCCCCTGGGCTTGCTTCGGGGGGCGCCCAGCAGCACCCACGCTCGCCCTCCCGGCGGCACGGCGTTAGCGGGCGGGACCCCTCCACCAAAGTGCGGTCCGTAGGCGGGACAGGCACAGAAACCGGGGGAGTCGCTTTAACCCCGGTAACATCTAGCTGCCGGTTCTCCAGCTGCTGTAGCCGGTGGGCTGGAGGCATCTGTGGGCTGGATGCGTCTTTCTGCAGGAGCGAGCTAGAAGGGGGTTAAGCGAGAGCGGCTTGCGGCAGCTGAGCTGCACGCTGCCGGGCTGGCACGGGGGGATGCTCAGGGCTGGCCAGTCCGTCTGCCCTGCGTCCTGCAGCTCTTCAGCCTTGGCTCAAACGGCAGCCCTGCGCCCGAGCTCACGCCTGGTGTTTGGGAGCGCCCCTGCGCCTGGCAGACCTCCTCCGGAGTCCTCTCCGGGTGGGTCACGGCACCCTTGCCCGCAGCGAGCCCCTGCCGCCAGCCCCGGCCTCACCACGGCGTGCGCTTGTTTCCAGTTATGTTCTGGCGGTCGCAGACTGGCATCGTGTACAAGGAGCCCGCCGAGAGCTGCAAGGAGAGCCCCGTGCGCTGCGACGGCGTCGTCGACTGCTCCCAGAGGAGCGACGAGCTGGGCTGCGGTGAGGCACCAGGAGCCGGGGGCGGTGGGGGGAGGGCAGCCCCCGGGGTGCTGGGTACCACTGACCCGCCCGCTCCATCCCCGCAGTGCGCTTTGCGTCCGACGACTCCTTGCTCCACGTCTACTCCAGTGCCGAGAGCCAGTGGCTGCCGGTGTGCAGCAGCACCTGGGACGACTCCTTCTCCAGAAAGACCTGCCGGCAGCTGGGATTTCAGAAGTAATTCCCCGGGGATGGGGTGTCCTGCTCGGGCGCTGGGGCCCTGCCAGCCCCCCGGGTGTTGCTCTGGCCCTCCTGCCCCGGCCGGGTGCACAGTCCGCCGTGCTCTTCCCCCAGCATTGTGCTTTTCCGCCGGAAGGCTGCGTGTCCAGCGCTGCTCTGGGCGTTTTCAGTCCATCCCCACCAGGGCGTGCAGAGCCTCTTGGAGAAGGCAGGGACCGGGCGGTCAGTGCCCAGCGAGGAGGGACCCTCACTGCCTCTCTCCTCTCCCCTCCCAGTGCGTCGCAGACCGAATACGTCCCCCTGCACGTCACCGGCAAGAGCCTCACCGTGACCGACGAGCGAGAGACCATCCAGCAGAGCCTCAACAGGTACCGGGCAGCGTCGCCTCCTGGCCCTGCCGCTGCCTGGTGCCGCAGGGCCGGGGCTGAGGCTGTGGCCCTCTTCTCTCCTGCAGCTCACAGTGTCTCACGGGAAAGTACGTCTCTCTCCGATGCACAAGTAAGGGGGCTGGCTGGCAGGGCACGTGGCCGAGGGCGGGCGAGGCCAAACACACGCTTGGGAGCGCTTTCCTTCTTTCTCTGCACAGGGTTGGGCAAACAGGGCGTTTTCCAGCAAACTTTCTGGGTAATAGAAAACTACGAAGGTTGCGTTCCCGGGGTCTTCACTGGCCCCTATGAACTACCGAGCGCCGCTGGTGCCTGCGGGTGCCGGGGATGTCGTGCGCGTCCCCCGCCAGGCTTGCCTCCTCTCTGAGCCCTTCTCTCGGCCCTGCTCTCCCCTCCAGCCTGCGGGCAGAGGATTTCTGGCCGGATCATCGGGGGAAAGGAAACCTCCGTGAGCAAATGGCCCTGGCAAGTCAGCGTGCAGTACGGGCCGATCCACATCTGCGGCGGCACCATCATCGACGCGCAGTGGGTCCTCACCGCGGCCCACTGCTTCTTCATGTGAGTGCTGCCGCAGGCAGCTGCCCGCAGTGCTGCTGTCCAGCCCGGGGGCACCGGGCACGCAGCCCAGCCCCGCGCCCCGCATCTCACTCCTTGCTGCCCCCACCTCTCCCTGCCCAGGAACAGCATGAAGATCCTCGACGACTGGAAGGTGTACGGCGGGGTCTCGGACCTGAAGCAGCACGCAGAGGGCATCCCCGTCTCCCAGGTCATCATCAACTCCAACTACAGCGATGATCACGATGACTACGACATCGCTCTCATGAAGCTCTCCAGGCCGCTGACGCTCTCGGGTGAGACCTCTCAGCTTGCTGTGCCGCAGGGCTGGGCTTGGCTGGGGCTGCTGTTCGGGGGGACAGGGAGAGCCTGGGGATGGGCAGGCGCCAGAGGCAGCTCGGGTCCCCTCGGAGCCATCCCTGGGCTGCACGGGGCTGCTGCCAGCCGGAGCATCCCCCTCTGCTGTGGCCGCACTGCTTTCCCCTGCCTGCGCCGTGGTCGGGAACTGGCCCATCTTCCCCGGCGGGTCCGGCGCACACGCAGTCGTGGGCTCGGCTGTGCAGCCGGCACGGTGCTGCTCGCCGTGCCCCGCGTGGGCAGTGCGGCGGGGGGCCGGCAGAGCCCCTGCCCGGGTGGGCGCAGAGGGGAGGGTTTTCTGCGCACCCTGCTCCTCCCTAGCCACAGGGCCGGTGACCGCAGTGGCTATTTTGCTCCTGGGTGACTCATCCCTCTCTCCTCACCTGGTTTTCATCGTCTCCCTCCAGCTCAGGTTCGCCCAGCCTGCCTCCCCATGTACGGCCAGCGATTCCAGACCGGCAGGTCCTGCTTCATCACCGGCTTTGGGAAGACCAGGGAGAACGAAGGTGAGGGTGGACGCCGGCTCTCCACAGGCAGCTCCTGCGCCTCGCAGCCCGACCCGCGAAGTCAGCGCGCGAGAGGAGCGAGCGCGGCTCTGCTGCTGTATTCGGGGGCCGTTCCCGCAGGGGTGACTCACAGCGGTTGCGCTCCCGGCTGTGCTGCTCGGCAGAAATAAGGGCTGCAAGATATAACAGCTTCCTCCCCCCCGCCACGGAAACGCCTGGTGCTGCAGAGGGGTCCGGGGCGGCGGCGGGGACGAGGCCCACGCTGCCCACGGCTCCTCCTGCCTTGCAGATAACACATCCCCGAAGCTGCGGGAGGCCGAGGTGAAGCTGATCGACTACAAGATCTGCAACAGCGACAAGGTGTACGAGGGCTACCTGACCCCACGGATGATGTGCGCCGGGTACCTGCAGGGGGGGAAAGATGCGTGCCAGGTGAGCCGAGGGCACACGGTCCCCGCCAGGCAAGGTGGCACGGGACCGGCAGGGCTGCCCGCTTTTCCCGCACGCCGGTGTCCCCCGGCTGGGTACCGGCAGAGGGGCATCTCCTCTCTCCTCACCGCTCTGCCCCTCTGTGCCAGGGTGACAGCGGAGGGCCCCTGGTCTGTGAGGACGACGGCCGCTGGTATGTGGCCGGGGTGACGAGCTGGGGGACAGGATGTGGCCAGAAGAACAAGCCCGGTGTTTACACACGCGTGACAAAGCTTCTCAGCTGGATATACAGCAAAATGGAGGTGAGGTGAAATGGCAGGGCTGTGCTCGGGTGGGGGACTTAGCAGGTGGCCCCGGGTGCGTCGAGAGGGGCCGTATCCCCCGCAGCCCGGCCCCTGGCCCCTCACCCTTGCTCCCCCCTCTCTCCCTTGCAGAGCGAGAACGACTAAGACCGGGAGGGACACTTGCCCGGGCTGTGCCTCTCCAGCCTTGGTTGCTGCCAGGGCATGATGCTACCAGCAGATCCCCCCACCTATCCCTGGACCGTCCACACAGCCAGGGACCCGTCACTGCCCCCAGCCTCTGAAAATACGGCGCCCGCAAAGTGACTCTGCCCTCGCCCAGTGCAAGGGAGGTGGCCTGGTGGCAGCTGGGCACAGCACCCAGCCAGCGCCGGCCCGGCAGCGCGCAGGGGCAGCAGCCTGTGCCAGCGGCTGGCCGTGCCGGCTGGGAGGCACCCCCTCGCCCTGTGTCTGTGGTTCTTCTCGCGTAAATAGACGTGTCCGGACGCGGGTGTCGCGAGTGCTTCCTGGCAGGACTGCAGCGCGCTCGGCGGGCGAGGGGCTGCTAGCGCTGCCCGTCGATCTGGAGGAGGTTGCGGATGGAAGCGCGGAGCAGGACAAGCCGTGGGGTGCCCACGGCGAGGGAGCGCTCTCCTCTGCACGCTGCTGCCAGGTCGCAGCTGTGCCGCCTTGGGTGTGGGACGGGGCTCAGCCGGCACGGCGCAGCTCTGCCATGCTCCCGGCGGGCAGCAGCCGCCCCCACCTGCGAGGCCACGCTCCCCGTTTTCTCCAGGGAGGGCTGAGCGAAGGGGAGCCCCGAGGTGCAGCTACACCGCCCTCTGGGAGAAGCAGTAGTTGCTCCCATGTTTGCAGATAGGTTTAGGAAGCGCCTTTTAAATGATGTTTCTCCCCGTGAGGGAAATACCCGTTTGTTTGTTTTTCCACGCCGTGGATATGGTCAGAGCAAGCACTCCCTCCCAGGACTGCGTGCAGCCGGTCTCGGTTCCCCCGCCTGCTCTGACGAGGATTTCGGCAGCGGCGTGGGGCAGGTCTGCTCTGCGGGAGTGGCTGCAGGAGGTGTGACAGAAGCCAGCAGCAGCCAAAGGCCAAGGTGGAGCGTGATGGAGAGCAGCCACCCCTCCCTGGCAGCGCCCAGCCCCGCGCCAGCGTGAGCCAGCCCCCGCATCTCAGCTCTTTGTTCGGTGACCGGTGCCGGATTGCTTCCTCCTCCCTCCGGCTGCTGAGCACACGGGGATCGCGTAGCCAGCCATGCCTCCCTGGCTACACCAGAGCGGGGACACATTTCCCCCGAGGAAACGAGTGCCCGCATCTCCCTGTGGATGCTTTGAGGCACACGGGGTGCTACGGGAGATCCCCAGGTCGGCAGCGTGAGCGCCCGGCGGGTGGGCAGAGGCTGGCCACCCCTTTGCCGAGGCTGCGCTCCTCTCCCCAGATGTGTGGTCAGCTGCAGAGGGGTTCTGGGGAGCCTGGCCACCCAACGCTCTTCTCAATAAACGTTTTGGTAGTGCTCCGTGTGGAGGCGGCTCTTTTGGACGGGCTGGAAAGGAAGCTGGGGAGCCCCAGCACCCAGGTACCAAGGAAGCCCCAGGGAGCGGGGAGAGCTCTGCCCACCCCTGGGCTCTGCGCTGCGCCCGGGGCATGGCCCTGGCCCGAGACCGCGCCGGGGTGCTCCGGGGCTGCCCTGCTCCTCGTGGGGAAAGGCCGCGCATGCCGCGGCGGGCCCTCGGGAGCGGCGCGCAGTGGGCGAGCGGGGGGTGCCCCCGTGCAGCCCGCAGGCGGGGGGCCGCAGCGTGTGCTCAGCGCCCCAACGCACACCCACTCCTGAGCTGCTCTGAGGTGGCTGCCGTTCGTGTGGGCGCATGTGATGGAGTGGCTTTTTGCAAAAGGCCTTCTTGCCCTTCACCCTCTGGGTTACTGCTCATGACTGGCAGAAAGGGGGTGTTTGAGGTCTTGTGGGGGCTTGGCAGTAGATGCTCGGGTATGCACGTAACGTAGGGATAGAGCTGTGGGGGGGTGAAGCCTGCTGGGGGGCAGGGGAGAGCCATATTGAAATTCAGCTTGTGAATGTTGTGGACCAGAGTAAAATGCCTTCCCAAGAGGGCTGCACAGCCAGCGCAATTGCCCCACGATAGAGAAACAGCAGCAATGAGCATTTAGCCTTGAATTTTCCTTGGGAGGAGGAAAGGTGACTTGCAACTGGTCTGTTGTAGCCCCTCTTCTTGCAGCTGGGAACGTTAAAGGAGGGACCGGTGCTTTGGGGAGCTCACTCGCGCTCTCTGAAATGGCCTGAAGCTGCCTCGCAAGTCTGTCTCTGCGAGCCCCGGCCACGGTGGCCTCTTCCCTCTCCAGCGCAACAGCCCCGCGCCGCGGCCTGCCTCTCCCTCCCGGGGCAGGAGGGCGGTGTGGCGCAGCGCGGGGGGCAAACCCCACGCAGAGGGCTCAGTGCTGTGCTGTCCAGCGTGTCCTGCAGAAGAACTGGAAGCATCGGTTCCCCGAACGATGTGAGTACTGGACTTTGCGTGGGCCAGGCGGTCTGGTTTCTGACCCCTATCGCTTACAGCGGGGCCACCCGGCTCTTTGCGGACTGGGAAGACTCGTTTCCTTCCTGTAAGTGTGCTGGAGACTGCCGTCCAGCCGTGCACAGGCTCTGGAGCTGCAGAGGCTCCCTGCAAAGTGAAGATGAGAAATTCTCGGGGTGCGTGGGCTGCCGCAGGCACGTCCCCTCCTCACCTCCTGGGAGCAAGCCCCGGGTTCCCAGAACTGGCCGCCTGCTGCGGAAAAGGTTATCTGCCGGCAGAGAGCTGCGGTTTGCATTTGAATTTTGGGATAGCAGGTCTAGTCTGGCTCTACGTGTGCAGAAAGCACCTACCTCTCCCTGGGACTCGGAGCGGGCCCCCGTGCGCAGGGCGGTGCTTGGCGGCTGCTCTAGACCTGCACCGAAACAATAAGAGTTGTTGCCTTTTGGGAAACACTGAGTCAGCCTGACCTCAAATAGTTTTTCAAAGAAGCAACGCAGAAACCTCCCACGGAGTGCGCGAGCCTCCCGTGAAGGGGGCGTGCAGAGGCCGAGGGACCGTTTTCACTTTGCTTTGTAACCTCTTTGCCGCTCGGTGGGGTCGGGGGGCAATAACCTGCTGCTGGCCACAAGCCGTCCGGAGCTCAGCCCGGAGAGGGACTTTGCCTTTGTAGCTGGGCTGCAAAACCCAGCCTGTTCGGGCCCCTGTTGTGAGGGGGCCATGACCCGCTAGGAAGCGCAGAGCTGTAGGATTGATGGTGATAGTCGGAGAGCGCGCAGAGCCCGTGGGCGCGGGGAGACGTACGTGCCGAGCTCCACCGTGCGCGCCCAGCTGGAGAGCCGTGCGGGGGTGCAGGTGCTGCCCTGCAGCCCTGCCCCGGGTTGGGGTGCATCCCGAGGCAGGGGGTCACGGCCGGGCCGGCTCAGCCTCCTGGGGGAGGCCGGGGGCTGGCTGGGCAGGGCACGGGCTCGGGGGTGCTGCTCGGCTGGGAAAACGCTGAGCCAGACCAGAAGGGTTGGTGGGTACTGACACGCTGAAAGCCGGGGCTAAAAACTGAAGTGTGAAAAGGGCTCGGGGCAAACCTGCTGCAGCAGCCGCGCGGCCGGGGCGTGTGAGGCGGGACGGCCGTGCTGGCAGCAGTGGGCAGGCACCGCTGCCTGCGCGGGCTCAGCCGCCCTCGTCGCCGCTGCCTTGGGCTCTGGTGGCTGCGGGGTGGAGGCTTTCCTCCCGGTACCACGGACCAAGCAGGATCCGTGCTGCACGCGAGGCTCTTTAGGTGCCCTGTGTTAGGGGCTAGGTGCCGCCTCTGCCCCCGGCCACAGCGGAGGCAACAGGGAGGAACGGGGGCTCTTGCTCCCCGCCACGCAGAGGCACCGCGTCTTCGCCGCCCGCGTTACAGCTGGCTGCCCTGCACGTGCGGCGGCGAAGGCAACGTTTCTCTGACAAACAAAAGCAGTTGAGATGGGGTAAGAGCAGGGGCCCCGCGTGACTTCCCCCTTTTATGTTGGTCTGATTAAATGGTAAATTCAACGGGTCCCGAGTTACGGACCCAGCTTACGTTTGGCCAAAGGCTCTCCGGGATTTCAGGGTTTCTGCTCATAAAAGCCGTAGCGTGCACCACAGAGCAGCAGCTCGTAACGTTTTATCGGTCTGAGATGGCGTGCTGGAGAAACAGATCTTTTGAGAGAGAATAAAACAAAAATTGGATGTACTAAGAGCTGATCTTGCTGGAACTGCGTTCCTGGTGACGGTGCCATTTCAGCGCACCGAGGACCTGCTCCTCTGCTGTGGATTTCACTGCCTCAGAGGCTCTTGCTCTTCTGCTCTCTGAAATAGCCTCAATATATTGAATAGAAAAACGATTTCAGCCCCGAATACAAATTTAATTTTTCTTCTGAACCTGCCATCCAGTGGTCCCTTCTCCCAGGCCCGCAGAAAGGTATGCTGTGTTTTCCCAAGGGCTGAAGTTTTCTAACCAGATGAGAAGCGACGAGTTTCTCGTGAAGCCGCCCGGCCGCGGCCGTTGTGCTCTGCTGATCCCAACGACAACGCCGTGCAGATGAAGCAGGCGTCTCGGACACCGCTTCGGCTCTGCTCCTGGAGCACTCGAGCAGAAAGGTCCTGCTGTCTGGAGCGGCGGGGGAGCGCAGCCGCAGCGGGTGCCAGCCCAGCCCCGAGGAGCCCCGCGGGACCGCCGGGCCAGCGCTCGGGCACCGCAGCCAGGTAGGGCCCCTGGCACCTCTGCCTCGCGGAGAGCCCCGCTGGGCGCGGGCTTTGCCTCTGCTTTGGCTCCTCTCTTGCACGGAACCACCTTTCCCTTGCATCCAGCTGGCTGGGGAGGAGATCACGCTGGGGTTTGGGTTAATCCAGTTCGTTTTGCCGATGCCTTTCTGGGCAGCTCCCAGCTGCGGCGCTGCCGTCCCTGGTGCACGTTCTTGGCAGGTCCCGTCTGCGGGGGAGCAGCCCACGGCGGGCAAACACCCCAGCGGGCAGGCCGTCCCCGCTCCCTCGGCTGCGCCCTGCTCCGGAGCCTCTGCCGAGCCGGGGGGCGCCGAGCGTGGCCCCGCATCTGGCCAGGCTGTTTCCGTATTCCTCCGTGCTTTAGAAATCACAGGCCGGGGGCCCCAAGGCATATAAATTACAAAAATGCAGTCTGGCAGGCACCATGTGAATCACCGCCCATTAGCGGCGTTTCTCCCAAACTCTCCTTTTATAGCTCTTTATTCTGTTGTGTCAAAACCGGTTTGTTTATATGGTTTTGGAGATGATGTTTCTCTGCAAAAATGTTTTTCCCATAGTTTTGGATGGGTTCCCTTCCGCAGTCAGAAACGTCATCGCTTGGCACAGAGTTGCCAAACTTCAGCTTGTGCAATACCCACGCTGGCTGGGCTCGACTAGCAAATACAGTCCTCAGCAGCGTCGGTACACTCTGCTGCTCTGTCCGTCGCTCCCGGAGCAACTCAGAGCACAAGGAATGACTTGGGCCTGATGCAAGACGGCGTTACTGGGCTAAATGCAGCCATACGGCTACGCGCAACGTTTGCCACTGCTCGCTTCTCCTGGGCCGCTGAGCGTGCCGAGGGCTGCGTTGCCACCGAACGGGCAGTTTGCAAACGTTCGCAAGCTTGGCATTACAGAGAAGGAAAAGACCTTAAAATTGGCAGGGAAAGTTCTGGAGAGCGAGCGGCTCCTTGCCCTGCTCCCTGCCAGGCCTCGCTGCCCGGAGAGGGCGGGGAGGAGATGCCTGCTCCGCGCCTGCTCCAGCGTAAGATGACACAGGCTGAGATGAAATCATGCCCTTGTTGGAGCCACGGGCAATGCTCCTATTGACTCAAATAGCATGAGGAGATCAGCCCAGCCCCTTCGTTAGCATAAATAACCACTCCGTGCTGCTAGCCTGCAAAAGGTTTGGCCCAATTTCGCTGGAAAAGAAACCATTGCTCGCTACGGTTCCCTCCAGCAGCGCGGCTCTGTGGAGCAGACGTTTCCCATTAGCAGCTGCCGGAGCTGCTTTCCCTCCGTGGGAGCGGCGCGGCCGACCCCTCGCTTCCTACGCTCACAATGGGGTCTCTGTTTCACCTGAGTTTGTACAGAAAAAAGGCTGCGGTGCCAATTTTTTAGATTCTTCTTGCTTTGGGCAGCCCCTTGCAAATCTGTAAATAAAGAACTGGAGGAAGGAGGGCACGTAGCACGTCCAGCCTCAGCCAGCCGTGTGTCCCGGCCGCTGCCTGCGCAGGGCTCCGTGTCTCTGCCTCCGCAGAGCCCCGCCGCGCTCGCTGCGGTCCCCAGGGCGCGATCACGGCATCGGAATATCTTACTGGGTGGAGCGGATAATAACAGCTGAGGATGGGGTAAGGCCAGAGAAGCCCCAGACTTGATTATAACTGCTGGAGCCCTGCCTCGCTCGCTGCAGGGTAACCGACAGCCTGATCACGTTATCCCCGTGCATTAGAGAGGCTTGACGTTGTCCAGCTCCTCTGCGTTGGTCTGTATCTCGTGGCCCTTCTGAATAATTGCCTTGAAATGCCAGTGCGGGTTTATTTTCTTTTTATGTTTTACTGGAAACTGGGAAATGGAGGTACAATGGACTCTGTGCCATTATTGTCCGTGATTTCTATCTGAGATGCATTTGAGTTATTAGGGGATGAAGCAGCTCAGTGGTGACAGCATTGCTAAGGTGTTTTTTCAAGAAGAAATGGCTCTCCAGGGCAGCAGTGGGAGCCAGGCAGACATGGGCGTGCCAGCCTGGCCAGAAAGGCAGCGGTGCCCCGTGGCACGCGGCACTCAGCTCGCGGCACCCCGTTGCCCATCTGCCACCGTGCCCGGCCCGTGGCAAGCTCTGGGTTTGCGTGGATACCGCCGAGCGGTCGCGGCGCTGTGGCTTGCAGAGCTCCCGGGAGCTCGGGGCAGCCCCCAGCTCACTGCCCTCCTGCTGCAGATGCCCACAGCCACGGGGCGGTGGCCCTGGCCGGAGCCCGCGGGCCCCTCGGCGGCCGCAAGCGCAGCCAGGACCCAAGCTTCCCTCCCCGCTGTGGCTGCTCCCAGGCTGCTCCCCGGCCACGAGCAGCTGCCAGGCACAGGGTTTCCTTCGGGGGCTGTGCCGGGCTATATTAAACGCCTGTCTCCCTCCCGGATCTTGCTCCTCCCGAGGCGCTCCGCTGTGCAATGGGAATAAACTGGGTGGTTGCCACAAAGCTCTGTCACAGGGCGTTTGAGCACAGCAGCGGTGGGTCCAGCCCGTCTCCTGTTAGCGTTCGGCCCTGACTGTCTGAAGGCTGTGCTGGTTTCTGATCTGCTCTGGGTAAAACCCAAAGGGTCTGTTTTTCTGCAGCTGCTAAATGCTGGCGGATCGGGGGGGTGTGTGTGTGTGTGTGTGTGTCAATGCAGGCAGCAGGTCCTGAGCACGCCTGAGACCAAACCAAGTGCTGCCGCTGCTGAGCCAGGCCAGGTTGGAGCGTCCCTGCTGCCCCCTCCCCAGCTGGCCTGCCCTGGGCGGCCTCCGAGAGCCTATTAAAGCCCCGTGAACTGGGCCACCGGGGCCACCTGGCCTGGCAGCGTGGCATCGCCTGTCCCAGCTACGCCCTTCTGCTCTCGGAAGGCAGCGAGCAAGAGAGACGAGCCTCTGCGCCGTGTTCCCCCATGGATCTAAGCAGATTTTCTGCTCGCCCCGGGGGAGCCCCAGCAGGCCATCGCTTGCTCGCCGTTTCCCCCGCTACCTCCGCACCGGGCGCGGGGCAGAGCCCGGGCCTGCTCTCCGGTGCGGGACGGGATGGTCCCGAGCCCGGTGGAAGCCTCTCCGCGCCGCAGCAGCACCCTGCCCGCGGGACCGCTTGCTGCGGGGCATCCCCGGCGCCTGCGGGGGCGCGCACATGCCCGGACCCCCGCGGCGGCAGGGAAGCGGGGCAGAGCTCCCCCAGCGCCTCCAGGGCGGCGGTGGAGAGGAGCCCCCCCGGCTCCCAGCCCGCCGGCCCCCCCTCCCCGCCGGCGCCCCGGCCCTTTCCGGGCCGCTCCCAGCGCCCCCCCGGCGGCGGCAGGCGCCGCCCCCGCCCCGCCCGGCCGCTTTGTGCGGCAGCCGCGCTCCGCGCTCACGCTGCCCGCTCCGCTCCGCTCCGCTCCGGCCCGGCACCGCCCGGCACCGCCCGCAGCAGCGGCCCGGCGAGCTCAGGTGGGTCCGGTTCGACGGGGCCGGCGGGGAGGGGGCGGCGGGGCGGGGCGGGGCGGAGCGGAGCGGTGCGGGCCGCCCGGCCGCCGCTGTGCTGCCGCGGCGAGCCCGGCCCCGGGCGGCTCGGGGGCGCTCGGCTCGGGGGTCCGGGTACCGGGGCATCGCCCCGGGCCGGAGCGGGGCCCCGGGGCATCGCCCCGCGCCGCGGGCCGCCCGCATCCCCGGCCCTGGCGGCTGCCATGGCAACGCCGGGTACCGTGGGCTCCTCATCCCGCCGTTGCCTGGCTACCGGCCCCCCCGTGCGGGAAGGGTGCCCCAGCCGTCCCCACCCGAGACCCCCGCGGGCCGGCCTCGGGCGCGCCCGGCCTCCCGCGCTGCTCCCCGGCCGCCCTGGGGCCGGGGGAGGGAACCCTCCTCTCCCAGCGTTTGGCAGCGTTCCGCCTTCTGTTGTTCAATATTTCGGTAACACCGTAGCGATGCGTAAACAGCCAAGCGCTTCCTCCCGGGCAGGCGGACGAGGGGAAGGGAAGAGCGTGTCTCTCGGGGGGTGCGGCGAACGCTTCCCGAAGAAGCAGATACCGGAGTCCGTGTGGTGGAACTCAGATCTTGCAGGAGGGTTTCTGCGGGAGGGCGAGTCACAGGTGGTTCGCGTAGACGTGAACGAGCTTTGCAGCACGAAAGAGCAGCTTCTCGGGAAAAGGCACCTGTGGATTAGGACTCGAAGCAGTCTCCTGCACCTGTTTTGGCAAGCCGGCGACGCTCCGAGGTGCTGTTGGCTCCCCTTGGGATTTTTAGTCCCCCTGGGTGGTTTCGCTCCCGTTTGAAAGGAAGACGAGCCCAGAGATTCCCTGCCCGCGCGCAGCAGGAGCGTGGCTCCGAGGCGGAGCGATGGGGAGCGCGTGCCGGGAAGCCGCCAGCCCGAAGCGCCGTCGCTGCAGAGCCAGGCCGCCTGTCAGAGCGCGCTCCTGGGCCTGCCGGGAATACCCCGCGCCTGCCAGGCGCGGGGCGCCTTCCTCGCCTCTCACGCTCGCCTTGGAATTTTAGCTGCCTCCTTGAAACTCAGCTGTTCGGCTAACGCGTCGCGGAGAGTCACGGCTTTGCCGGGAGTTTCGGCTTTGGTGTTGAGGACGATTCCCCAGCACAGCAAACCGGCAGCTTTGCGCCTGGCTGTTCCCCTGAGGTTGTCTTTCGGGCTCTTTGTGCGTTTCCAAAGCGTAAAGAGACCGAGCTCCGCGGCTGTCGCCTCGTCACGCTGCCCGAGCGCGGAGAAGGCACCGCTCGCACCGGGCAGCGCGGAGGCGTCCTGCCGAGGGGCTGTGCCGCCCAGCCGTCCCTCCTCGCGGCGTGTAGCCGCGGCGGTGCTGGCAGGGGCGGTGGCCGTGCGCGGTGGGGGTTTCTGCTTGCCTTGTGCTCGGCGGCGGTCGTGGCTGGTGGTAACAGCAAAGGAGAGAAAGGAGAAAACGTCCGCTCTTTGATGCTCTGCTGAACGTGGCAGTATTGTGGCACCCCAGGACGCAGGGAGCTCAAAACAGCTTCTCTCACCCCGCTATTTCAGCGTTTTCCGGTGACCTGGATTTCGCTCGCCACCAGGACCCGCCCGGCAACCTCTGCGTTGGCTGACCTGTTCGGCTCCCCTCGTGCCGGTGCCCGGCCGCGCCCCGCTCCGCGCGCAGAGCCCGCGGTCCGGCCGGCATGCGGCGAGGGCTGGGGAGCGCCGGCTGTGGCGGGGGACAGGACGGTTCCAGCAGGTGCGCTCTCTAGCTCACAGCACCCGGTTATCTGTTAAGCAAACGAGGAGAGAACAGGAGCAGCAGAGTCCTGACAGGAGGAGGTGGCGGCGGTTACTGCTTCCCCGGAGCCGAGGGCTGGGTTCTCTGCCTGCCCTCCCAGAGCCAGCGCTGCCGGGCGGCCCATAGCTCGGCAACCATTGTGCTGGAGGTTTGCCTCAAATGAAGGGCTAGCCTCGCTGTTTCACGCCTGCTGCTTCTCGTCTGGGGAAACGCGGATCGTCGGGGTGGGCCGGGGACTGCGCGTGAGCCAGATGTGGCCAGGCAGCTTTGGCGAAGGCTCCTTGATGTTTTGGGGCCCGAGGCTGGAAGAAGCCCTGCAGGAGGCAGGTTTAATGCTGGGGTACAGGCGAGGGATGCAGCAGAGGGTGCGCTCAGAGCCTCGCTTAGCCGTGGTCAGCGATTCCCTGCGATCGCGTCTTCTGGCAGGCATCGACCCGGTCAGGGCTGGTCCGGGGGGTCCGTGTGTGAGTCTCGTTCAGCAGAAGCAGGGCTGAAGTTTGGGTTCCTGGGGCTCCTGGAGAGGGTTTCCTTTGAATACCCTCTGCTTTGGGGAGATACCCCAAACCTGATCTCCTATGCCGTCAGCCTTTGAATTGGCACCAAAACTGGGAAGTGCCGTCCGTGCCAGAACGGCGAGGGCTGGAAATCTCTCCTTCTCTCTCGTTCAGGAACAGGAGGCACAACAACAGGCACATTAGTAGCCAGATTGATGCTGACGTGAAATGGCAGAAGAGCACATCTATGCGTAGCTGGAAACATCCATTCACACGTGCACGCTCTTAAAAGCTCCGGGCAACTGAGCGCTGCTGTCGCGGTCTTGGGGGCTCTGCACAGAAACTGGAGATTTTAACTAGGTCTGATCGTCAGGAGATGCCCCGAGGACTCCTGACGGAAGGAGGAGGCTGCCCAACGTTATGCTGTGATGGCTGAGATTTGGCAGGGCTGATCTATGCAAAGCCAACGAAAAGTAAAACGGGACTTTGAGGTTCAACGCCGCTACAAATTTACCTGCCTTGTTCTGGCGTGATTTGCCATGCAGTGGAGAGCTCCTCAGTGGGCAGGAGGGACTGGGGCTGTCTGCCCAGATTTCCCCCCGTTCCTCTCTCTCACACGCGCCCCGTGCATGCCCACACGCTAACCCAGTGACACGCAGAATCGCAGGGAGGGATTACCCAGAAGCAGGAGGCTGAGGGAGAGCCGTGACCGTGCCTTGCATGGAGCGAAGCATGTTGGCTACGAGCTTGGCAGGGCGGCAGCAGGGCAGTGAATCATCCAGCCGGCTCTGGTGCCTGTGAGCTGCGCCCGCGTGGGCACGGGTGGCTCCCAGCTCCGGCTGCCCGAAGCCCGGGCACAGCGTGGGGAGGGAGCGGCGAGCGTGGCCCTGGCGCCGCTGCCCAGCCCTGACTCAGGCCCACGCTGGCGAGCCGCAGCCCCTGCGCGGGAGCAGCCCGGCACGGCGTCTCTGCCGGCTGCGCTGGGCAGGATGGGAGCGAGCCCCAGCCGGGTGCCGCCTGCCCTGAGGTGCCGATCCGGGGGCTGCCAGCCCCGGCTGGTGGCCATAGGGGCCAGGCTGCGCCGAGGGGGCAGCCGCGGCTGCGCTGGCTCCTCTGGCCCCAGTGCCGGGGCCGAGATGCTCCAGGGCGGTGCTTTCCCGGGGCAGGGAGGGCATCCCCGGGCTGAGGGCCCTGCCAGCGTGCAGGGGCGAGGGCGGCTGCGTGGGCACCGCCTGCAAACCCTCACCACGGCGCAGGTCCGGCCCTGGCTGCCTCAGTGGCGCAGGGTTAATCCCGCAGCCTGGTCTCATCCCCGTCCTGGCAGAGAGGGGCTCCGCGAAAGCACAGGCAAGCCCCCAAACCCAAACAGAGAACTCCACGTACTTCCCTGGTCTGCGTCGTGGCCGAATGCCTGATATCCTCCTCCCGGCACCTGCTGTCGCGCAGCCGTGCGGATGGGGATGGGGGGTAAATGTTTGGGTTTCCCTCTTAAAACTGCAGATTGGGTGGAGGTGCGAGGGAAGGGGAGCCTGGGTCCCCTGCCCCGCTTCCTCTGCTGCTCTGCCGCTCTCCGCGTTAAGGCAGATCTTGCAGTTTCAACAGGAAAAAAACATGTTTTGATTAAAGCCGTGTGCAAAGTGCGCCGTGCTCCCCGTTCCCCGTGGTTTGCAGGGGTGCGTGGCTGCTCGGTTTGGGCACCGCGAACTTCGTGCCGCTGCTGGGGAAAAACCAGGGAGATTTCTGCCCAGCCGCGCCGGGCGGGCGAGGAGCGGGCTGTGCCCGCGGGGCTCCGTCGCTCATCGGGCAGCTGCTGGTTTTCCCCTGCCTTTGTGCGGAGGCGCAGCTGGATTCCGCGTGAACGGAGGGCAGGGAACGGCGCCTTCGTGCCTTGAACGCTGCGGTCTGAAGGTGCAAGCAGGGAAAACGGCAAAGCCTGTGCAATGTTTGCTCTTCTCACTTTATTTCAGCTTCACGAAAAGGTGGGTGGGCCAGCTTGAAACAACCCAAAAAACCTGTGGCACTTCGCAAAGCATATGCTTCCTTGGAGGAGAGCTGGGCTCATTTGCACTCCAGAATGCTGTGTTTGTTTTTCTAGCGAGGACACCGCCAGTCCTCACGGCTAACTCGTGCGGAGAGAAGTTTCAGTGTGCGGAAGTGTGTGAATTTTGGGAACTGAGTTAGAAAAACAAAGAACATATGTCTGCTGAGTGCTTGGCTTGGCAAAAAAGTGAACTCTGCTGCACTAAATGCAAGGAGCCAAAAGCCGAGCGGAGGACTGGAACCAAGGGCTGTGGCTGAGCAGGGCCCCAGCGCTGGCCGGCTTCCTCGGGCGGCGGCGGGAGAGCGGGGAGCGAAGCCGGCGGCGGGTGCCGGAGCTGGGGGGTGTTCACTTCTGTTAGGGCTGGCAACGCACCCGGGCAGCCAGCAACGTGGCTCCTGTCTTTCCGCAGCCGCTCTGGGAACGTTGGCCTGCGTGTCGGACCCGCTTTAGCCTTGCAGGCAGGGCTGTAAAGCGCCATTCCAGGCGTCAGCGGGGGCGCCCCGAAACAGAAAAGGCGTGAGGGTGGATGCCGGGGCTGCCGGGTGCGGGGGGCAGCGAGCGCGGGGCTGCAGGCAGGAAAGCTCGGCCGCTGGGAGAGGGCTGCCACGCGCCTTGGCTGGGGCGGCGGGGCGCAGCGCAGCGACGGCTGCGAACGATGCAAAATTCCCGAGCCTGCGCTCCAGGGGATGTCGCCGAGCCGCTGCTACGATAGCAGTCCAATAACGGCAAAATGAACAGTAAAAATCTGATGAATGATTTGTTCAAAAAATAAAGGCATGGTTAGTATGCTATAACAGCCCGTTCGTGCCGTCCATCTAGCAACAGCGCGGGCGGTACTGCCTCTCCGTATGCACACACAGCACCCTTGTAGCGGGTAACGGCACTGGGTTTTGCGCTGGCAGCCTCAGCAGTAAATAGATAAAGGACGTGAGATAAAGGGCAGAGGAAAATGTGCGACTAGAATTTACTGTATCACCAGCTGTTGGGTTCTTTGTGTGCGTTTCTGAGACCTGGTAATTATCCAGAATTACGTGCCTCCTCAAACGAGGGGGCTTGGCTGGGCGCGGGGAGGCAGCGGCACGCTCCAGCGCGGCGTGGCAGCACAGCCCCGCGCTACACAATGGCAGCGGCAGCTGCAGGCAAGGGAAATTAAACCCTCCGGTGTTCAGATAAAACACGTTCGCTTCAAAACGACAAGGCATGGAAGGGGAGGGAAGGACGTGAATTACCATGGGACGCAACTTGTTACGATGAATAAATCGGGTTCTGGAAACGTGCTCCCCGCGTTCATGGGGCCGAGCGCGGGGCTGGAGGCTGCTTCCTCTGCAGGCGCGAGGGGAGCAGCCGTGGGGCGAAGCGCCGCGGGGGCCAGCTCTGGCAGGCCGGTGGGCACTGCTGAGCCCGCTCCGCGTGTGCCGTTTCTGGGCACCTTCACAGCAGAAGCTGGGATGAGGGGCCGCAGCAGGATATGGGGGACCCTGGTGCCGCGAGGAGCCGGCCTGGGGCAGCTCAGCTGCCCCCCCCTGTCGCTGGCGGCTGGGATGGAGGTTTTTCCACGCTGGGGATCTGCATCCATCAGCTAGCTGAATTCCTGCTGTCGAGGGCCCCTTTCTTATCAGCACTAATCCAGCACAGCAGCTGCAGCGGCTCTGTAGCGCTCGAGCGCTCGGTGCTATCAGCGCCGTGCAGGGCGCCCGATAACCCCCCTTCTGCGCCAGCAGCGAGCCCTCTTCGTGCTCCCACACCATGTATGGCCACCGAGCCCTGTCCTCGGGGCGCTTGGCGGCTGCCTGGCAGCAGCAGAACACAAACAAGCGGAGCCCTGCGGGCGGGCGGGCGAGCGAGCTGCGGGCGGCTGGGGAGGCAGTGCCCAACCTGCCTCTGCGCTCCCGAGCCCCCGGCTCGCTCCCGCGAAGGAGAGGCATCTGCCAAGCCCCCTGCTCCTGGCAAGAGGCGTCCCCCGCGCGCAGCCACCCACCAGGAAGGGGCGGCTGGGTGCGCAGCGCCCTGTGCCAGCTGGCAGGACGAAGGGCAGCTGCTCCCCCGACCCCTGCCTGTCCCCTCGGGAGGAGGAGAAGGGATGCTCGTGCCGGCCCCGCTCTGCTCGGGGCCGGTTAATAGGTACCGCGTGCGCTGGCAGGGCCCTCCCTTTGCAGAGCAGCGGTGCCTGGTGTTGGCTGGTCCCAGCAACAGGGGTGCCCATCCCAGACGGGTGCAGCAGCAGCTCGGGGCGTGGAGGTGTGCAGCCCCTGCCCGAGCTGGCGGGGTTACCCCCAGGCTGGCAGCCCTGGAGAAGGGTCTGTGCCCCGCACAGGGCAGCGTGTCGGTGCTTGTGAGGGGGCAGGGACAGGCTCAGCTGCGAGGGGGGACCGCGGGGTATTTGGGGTCTCTCCTTGCTGCTGCAGGTGGGCGTGGGGAGCTGGGAGGGGCAGGTGCGGCCGCCAGCTCCTGTCCCACCAGGGCCACTGGCCTCGTTGTAGGAATGTGCTGTAATTGCTATGCTAATTGGGACAAATTAAAGCACGCTCTGGGTGAAGGGCGCAGCACTGACCTTGACGGAGAGATCACAGCCCTTGTGCTGGCCCCATTGCCTGCAGTGCAGCCTTGAGACTGCACCCAGATCCATGCCAGGAGCAGAGCCAGCGCTGCAGAGGTGGTTGAAAATATACCACAGAACCCCACAAAAAGCCTGTCCGTCTGTCTGCTCAAACCCTTCCCCTCCTTTGCGCCGGCGAGCCGCCATGTCTCCGTCGGGCTGGGCGCAGCTACGGCACCAGGTATCGTGGCCGAGCCCCAGGTGTTTCCCAGAGCCAGCGCCGTCGCGGTGCCCTCCATCAGCCGCCCGGGTGCTGAGCCCGCTTCTCCCCTCTCTCGCAGCGGCCATGGAGGCAGTGCTGATCTTCCTGTGCTCCCTGCTGGTGCCGGCGGCTGTGGCAGACGGTAGGCGCCAAGTGCTTCCCGTGTGCAGGAGGTGGCCGGGGCGTGGGAAAAGGCTGTGGGGCCCCGGAGGACAGCCGCCCCTCCGATCCAGGGGGGGGCTGGAGCGAGGCGGGGGGCAGCAGCCCTGGGAGCCCGCAGCCCCAGCGGGGTCCCTGCCCCAGCGGCGGGGCGGGGGGGGCTTGCAGGGGCTGGGCCAGAAGGCTTGCTCACCTCGCACCCCTTGTCTGCTTATTTCCAGTGGCCACCCAGGAGAAGGAGGAAGACCCCTTTAACTATGGTGAGCCTCGCCGTGCACGGGGATGGGTGTGCTGGCAGGGACGTGTGCGCCTGTGCGATGGGGAGCAAAAGAGGCTGCCCCCTTCCCTGAGCCCGGCAGGAACGAGCCCCTGTGTCTTCTCCCCCAGATTACCAGAGCCTGAGGATCGGGGGGCTGGTGTTTGCCGTGGTCCTGTTCACCGTCGGCATTCTCCTCATACTCAGTAAGTTGGGGACCAGGCGGGTGCTGGGCGTGCGGGCGCCGGTCTCACGGGGGGTGGCTGGCGGGAAAGGCCGTGGCCCGTTCCCGCTTTGGCCACGCTCACGGTGTTTCTCTCCCCTTGCAGGCAGGAGGTGCAGGTGCAGTTTCAACCAGAAGCCCAGGTGAGTGAGGGCAGCATCTCCCTTGCAGAGCCTCTCTGCCCCGTGCTCAGCCCTTCCCGGGCTCCCTCCCGCAGCTGGCGGCGTGGCTGCGCTCTCTGAGCATCCCTTTTGGGCGCCTGGTGCCCAAAGCAGAGGGATGCTCTGCTGCAGAGCTCCTGTGCCCGCTCCCAGGGCACCTTCCTCGGCGTGCCCCTGCGCTGTCGGGCATCCCACCCCCTGGGACGGGGTGCAGGTCCCAGCCGCTCTCACGGTGCACCTCTTCTTGCAGAGCTCCAGGGGACGAGGAGGCTCAGGCTGAGAACCTGATCACCTCAAACGGTAAGGTCGCCTGTCCCGCGCCACGCGTGCTCTCCCACCGTTTCTGCGTTGCGCTCGCCTGCCTGCGGAGCCCGCAGCTCTGGGCGGGCGCTGCAAACCGCTCTGCTCTTCCCTTTGCAGCAACGGGAGCACAGAAAGCAGAGAACTGAACGAGAGCCGTGTGGTGAGTCCCAGGGCTGCCGCGGCCCGGCCCCGGCCAGCGTGGGTGGTGGCACCAGGGCTGTCACGGCCTCGGTGCTGGGAAGGAACGGGGAGGCAGCCGGGGCTGTGTAGGGGGGCGACTGCGGGGCTCCGAGTAGACCAGTCTGCTGGGACTGGGCAGCTCCACGTCCCCAGCACGGTGCAGGAGCGAGCACTGGTAGGGGCTGCGACAGGGAAACGTGCAGTGCTGGCAAGGTCCCGGGTGTCCCGTGCTCGGCAAGCCCCAGGCAGCCCAGCAGAAAAAGGAAGCGTCTCTCCGGATTTTCCCTTGCGTTGCGTTTCCTTTCCTTGCGCTCCTCCGCCCCAAAGTGGTTTTATTTTTAGGGCCTCTAGAGAGCGGAGCGCGAGTCCCCCGGGGCATCTCGCTCCTCGCCTGCGGAGCTCCCCCGAGCTCCTGGGCTGTGGCCCGCTCTGGGAGAGGGGCGAAGCCTGGAGCCCGTGCCAGCGGGAGCACGTTTGTGCTGCGGGTGGACGAGCCGCGCAGGGAAAGGCAGCGGCACCGCTCCCGGCCTGACTCGCTGCTCTCCTTCCCGCGCAGACCCGGAGGCCCCAGGACAGATGCTCGGACCGCAGATGCCAGTGGCCTGCGAGGAAACTGAAACCGCAGCAATGGGTCCCTCTAAGGAGATGCGAAGCTGCCCTGTCTGTGTTACCCTCTGTACTCCAGCACCGGTTCTGTTTACTAACCCGACTAAACTCCGCTCACCGTCCTCTCTGCCTCCAGTGGCGTGTAACGTTGATGTGAGGTGATCATTACCTCTAGGGCTAGTTGTTGCTGATGTTGTAATAGTGACTTTCTCTTTACCTTTCTCGTGCTGTGGTTGTGATTCCGGCTGCGTACGACTGGCAGGCGCTGCCCCCCAAGCCCGGGAAGGGGAGCCGCGGGGCAGGCCGGCGCGGGCTGCGGTGCACGGGGCCCGCTGCAGCCCTGGCGGAGCCCTGCATCCCCCCCTTCCCCGCGCCCGCAGCCGGAGGCTCGTGCTTCACCCCGGCTGCCTTTGGGCAGGGCTCGGGGACCAGTCCCGTGGCGTTTCGGGGGCCTGCCCAGCGTGACTCTGGACCGCGCGGTGCCGTTTCAGCAATAATCCGCGCACCCCCAGCCCAAAGGCAGCCGCGGTGGGGGCGAGTCAGGCGGGGTGCCCTAGCTGGTGGCACCTGGGTGCTGGATTTAAGGCTGAAGGGAGCTCCCCCTCCTCGCCGGCTCGGTGCTCCCCATTTGTGTCCTTGGCTGAAACCAAGCCGTCTGTGTGGGATGCCGTTGTAAACGTGAGGAAATGCTGTGGTGGCAGAGAAGCCCGTGAAATCCCCCAGCACGGTGACACTGTGAAAGAGGACGGCTGCGCAGCAGTGACCCTGCTAACCCGCACAAAGCAGCTCCTCGCCAACGCTCTGCCTGCCCGCGAGACGGAGGCGGGCAGGTTAAACAGTCTCTGAGGGCTAAAGAGAAACGCGGACTGAAACAAAGATCCTGTCCTTGCTTGTCTCCGGCGGGGAAGGGGCGGCGGTGTTTCCTCCTGGTGCTCCCTGCCCTTCCTGCTGCCTTGTTGCTCCCTGTGCCGTGGTCCGGCGGTTGCGTGTCATCGGCCTCCCGGTGCCAACTGCCCCTTCTCCCCGCGGAGCAGCAGTGAGCGATGCTCGGGGGCTTTCCACAGCGGCGACGCGCCGGCTCCCGAGTGTCACCTTGTGTCCACTCGTGGGTCGGAGGCAAAGCGGGGAGTCTGGCCCCTTCCCCAAGCCCATGGGCATGCAAAACCGTGGCCTCGGCTGGGGTTGGGGACTGCCGGCTTGGTCGTGGGTGCTTGCCAAGGCAGGGTGGATCCCCAGGGCTGCAGTGAAACACGTCAGACTGCCGTCCGCTTGCCGGGAAGAGGTTCTTGTCCTGCAGGATGGTTTTGTGAGGGGTTTCTGCTATGCCTACCCACCGCGGTGGTCCTGCCTCCCGCGTGAGCTGTGGCCCTGCGCGCTTTGCATCCCTTGGTGGCGTTGGGAAGCACGCTCTGTCCCACCTGCGCGAGGCAGAGGGACCGTGTCTCCGGTACCCCGTCCCTTCCCCTCCCTGTGGCCATTGCGGAGAGCTCCGCTCGCCTCCTGCCTCCGCGCTGCTCCGCAGCCTCGGGCAGAGCAGGCCCCGCGCAGCCCAGCCCCAGCGTCAGCTGTGTCCGTGTCCCGCGTCGCGGTGCCCGTGGTGTCTGTAGTGTGCCGTCGGTGTTAACACGAAACAAAGAAATCCCTGTGGCGTGTAGAAATGGCAAAATCCTGACTGTTGTAAAATAAACTGAGCTATTGTGTTTCCTTTTAAATAGGCGAGTGTGCTGCTGTGGTAAAGGACTGGTGTGTTCTGTACTGTGACCTAAGGGAGGAAAGGAATAAAATATCCTTTCTATCGGTGCCTGGCTGTGTCGTCTCAAGGGCCGTGGCGTTCCCAGGGCTCGGGGGAAAGGCTGCGGGGAGCGGGACAGGGGCCGAGGGCTCCAGCTCTGCCGGGGAGGCTGGCTGGGCGAGCCGGCGGGCAGCTTCCCACGCTGTTCCTCTGCGCCGGCAGCCAGGCTGGGGCGCAGGGGGGCAGTGGCAGCATGCCCCCCGGCCGGCACAGACGGGCTTTGTGCTAGCCCCCTCCCTGCCGTGCTCTTTTCTGCAGCCGGCAGCAGTTTCAACAATAGCCAGAGACCGTGTGAAGGGAGCGCGTGAGCAGCGAGCCCGGCTGCGCAGCCCCGGGGGACGCGGGCACAGAGCCCCCTTGTCCCTCGGCCTTTTGGGAGGTTTTGTGTTGCGGCCACTGGCGCGCCGATCCAGGGGGATGCTGAGCACCGCCTCGGCTCCATGGCAGCAGGACGGCCCCGCGCACCACCCTCCCAGGGCTCGGCTTCACCCCGCGGCGCCGGAGCTGAGGTGCCACGGGCTCCAGGCGCCCGCGCTCCTCAGCCGGGGCTGAGCCCCGGGCGTGGCAGGGGGAGCGCTGCTTTGGGCCGGCTCCCCCGGCCGCCGCAGCTAATGGGCTTGGGCGCGTGACTCCCGCTCGCTGATTGCGAGATCAGAGCGAACTGGATTGAGCAGCCCGCCCGGCAGCTGGCCTCGCCGGCCAGGGCTGGCACAGCCCCAAGGGGTGCCGTATCCTGGTACCCGCCGCCGGCCCGGGGTGCGCCACGGACATCGCCAGCCCGGGTTGCTGCAGGGCCCCCCAGGACGGCTCGATGCTGGGCTGGGAGGAACCGACCTGGCCGTTGCGGGGACTTGTGGCGCCAGGCTGCGGGGACGAGGCACGGTGCCCGCTTCTCTCTAGCGAAAGGCAGCCGCAGCCTGTACCCGAGCCCGTCCCTCTGCCCCCCGCCTCGGGCTCGCCTCCGCAGCGGGAGGTGAAGCCCAGTTGGCCTGACGTTTGGAAAGCGAGGGAGGGCGTGCCAGCCCCTCCCGGCTGGGACAGGGACGCCCGCGGCTCGGGGGTGCCCAGCCCTCCCTGCCAGCTGGCACGGTGGGTGCGCACCCTGCCCTCCCCTCCCGGGCCTCCTTCCCAAAGGCGGGTGGGAGCCCTGCGCCTCCCCTCGTGACTGCGATAAACATTACACCGAGGCCGTTAATGTTTAATGAGCTTTGTCTCCCAATTAATGCACTTTCCCGTGGGCGCCCGCTCCCAGAGCGAGACGCCCGCCGGACGACACGCCGACACGATGGGTGACGGTAAGGGCGCTGCGGGGAGCGGGGCGGGCGGCAGGCGGCCGCGGCCAGCGCCCTGCTCGGCCCAGCCGAGAGGGGCTTCCCCGGGGGGGCGGGCGCCTGCACGGGGGCATCGCCGCAGGAGGCGCAGGGCTGGGCCCTCGGGCCAGGCGGGAGCCTGCGTGGGAGAAGCTCTCGCGGAGGATTCGGGGGAGATGTGGGGGTGCGTCCCCAGAGCTCTGCAGCCCGCTGGTGCATCGCTGCCGGCTGGCGTTCGGCTTCTCAGGGGGATTTCTCCTTCCAAACGGCTCCTGGCAGAGCGACGTGCAGTCAGGTAAGGTGGCTCGGGCGGTGACACAGCCATCAGACGGATGAGTCCGCCGGTGCGGAGGGAGGCTGCCGGGACGCACCCCGGTGCCAGGGGCCAGCTGGAGGGGTTGGTCAGTGCTCTGTGCCGCCGGAGCAGAGCCGTCGCTGCCCCGCTGAGCCTTGTGGGCAGCGGCGCTTCCCGAGGGCACCGCCAAGGCTGCTCGGCCAGCGCTGCGGCCTTGGCAAATAGCAACCGGCTGCTGCAAACAGTCGAGCCGGGCCCCTGTCTGCAGCTTCACCTGCAGCTCGAGGGCGTTCCCCTCGTCCTCCGAATGCATCCTGCAAATGCACCGTGAACTTTAAACTTCCTCAGGTGCAAACCAGGAATTTGGGAATTCTTCACTGGCTCGGCTGCATCTTAAGGAAATCAGAGCATCTTAAGGAAATCAGAGCATCTTAAGGAAATCAGAGCACTCTTGCTTGCAGTCCTCATTCCTGATCTTTCCCACCTCGCCTCCCCGTCCGGGCGCCCACTGCGAGCCCAGGCCCTGGCTCTCACTTGGGTTTCTCCTCTTTTCCAGAGCAAGCGCCCGAGCAGGGCCTGGACAGGTTCAGCTACGGTGAGTGCGTGCCCCGAGCAGCCCGGGGGCTGCGGGCAGCGGGACGGGCAGCCCGCTCCCACACCTGCCCGTGGGCTCTCGCTGCAGGCTCGGCCCCGCACCTCGGCCGAGCTGACGCCCGCTCCGCTCTCCTCCTCCCCAGACTATGAGACCATCCGCAACGGGGGGCTGATCTTCGCCGTCGTAGCCTTTGTCATCGGGCTCCTCATCATCCTCAGTAAGTGGCTCGGGTGGGCTGGACACCCCCCTCGGCTCTGTTCCCCTGGGCGCGGCCCCTGCTCGGCTCACCTCCCTCCTCGCCCCAGCCGGCTGCCGGGGTGGGGGCCGCCGACCCTGCCCGGCCACGCGAGGGCTGGGCATCGCCCGCAGCCGGGGCCGCCTGGGAAATTTCCGTCTAGGCGAGCTCCCAGCAGAAAGGGAGTCGGGAAGGCGACCACATAAATATTTAGCGTTTCCCTGCCAGCGTCAAGGCTTCAGAGGGAAGGTCACTAATTAAAAATAGCAGAGAAAACTCTGACATTTCCAGAGTGAGACGCCAGCTTTCCCAGAGCCCTCAGACCCCGGCAGCTTCCAGAGAGACGGTGCCAAGCGTGCAGGGCACCCTGTGAACCCGTCCACGCGTACAGGCGCTGCCGTCCTCGCTCTGCGGGGCCGGCCGCAGCATCGCAGCTGCACGCAGCGACATTGCACAGCTGTTTTAGGGAGAAAGATAAGAAAACCACCGGCGTTTGCAGCCGCGGGTGCAGCCTGGGGAGAAAGACAAGCAGCCGAGCGGGGTCTCGTGGCTGCCGCTTTGCTGCGCGGCGCCGGGGGCCGCAGCTTTGGGGGCCGGGGTGGTGCAGGGGGGCTGGCCAGGCAGCGCAGCTGAGCCGGGCACGGGGAGGCAGCACGTGGGGTCGGGGTCTCCCCATGCCGGTGGGAGCCGTGCAGGAGGCCGGCCCCAGCGCAGAGGCAGGGGTGCTCGGGGCTTCCCGCAGGAGCCAAACCCGGTGGTCCCTGCTGAGGGGACAAGGCTCGCGGAGCAGGACTGCTTCGTCGGAGCGGAGAGGGGCGGCTGAGAGGGGGCGGGGGGGACGGCTCCAGCTGCAAGAGGCCTCAGTTGCTCCTCTTGCCCCCAGGCCAGCGGTTCCACTGCGGAGGGAAGAAGAAGAGGAGGTGGGTATTGCATGGTTTTAAGGCAGCCTCGTCTCTCCTCCCCGTCCTAGTCCTGCCAGCCGAAAGGGCTGGGTTCTCGGCTCGTACTCCCTCCCGTCCCAGCCACGCTGCCCAGCGTTAACACGTCTCCCCTTGCTTTTCGCTCCACAGACAAGGGAACGAGGAAGACCTGTAGCCTCAGGTAGGTTGCGGGAGGATGCGCCCAGCCGGCAGCCAGGCTCCCCGGGTCTGCCTGGGCCGGGCAGCGATGCTTCGAGGCACCCGTGCTTCAGGGGAGTACCTATGCGGGGTTTGTCTCGGGAGGAGAGGAGCTAGGACACGCTGACCTCTGTGGCCGTGTAACCCTCCCACTTTGTCCGGTTTCAGAGCTGCCACGCTGCCGTGGAAGCGGAGCTTCATCCAAAGCAGAGAAGTCCTTGCCAAGGGCCACCCCTTGCCCCGCACCAGTGGATTCATTACCCTGCTCCCCCCCGGCGAGGCCAGCATGCAAATTGCCCTCATGTTTTCCCCTCTGTTAGATCCAGCAAGAGTTTCTTGGCTAATAAAGTTCAAGCTGAGAGAGGTTAAACTTTGCGCCCGAGGCATTCAAACTGCCCACTCTCCTGGCCGGCCACCAATGACTTTTCTGCCCTGCGGACATCTTCCAACACAGAGCCAGGAGAGCTTTCCGCTGGCTCCTCCGCACACCCGTGGCAGGAGCAGCGGGCGTCTCCGTTCCTGCAGCAAAGCCCGGCGACAGCGACCGCTGGGAGCCGGCCCGACACGGACATCTAGCGACCGGCCGGGCAACCCCGCTGGCGGCTCTGCTGGTCCCCGGCTGCCCACCCCGGCACCCTCGGCCCCGTCCCCTGCCCCGAGCCGCCCTGAACACGCAGGGACGTGGGAGCGGCGGGGCAGGGGCCACGGGGAGCTCGCCTCCCCCTTCGGCGGGTCGCGGGGATGCCTGGCCGGGGAGGTGTTGGGCGAGGGACAGCTTGCGGTTCCCCGCTGGCACCCCGCGCTCCCGCGGGAGTGGGGATGGTCTCTGGGGGCTCTTGCCCAGCTCGGGGGTTTCCCCTCTTTGGCTGGAGCCCCACCATCCTGGTGCTGCTGGGGAGGAGAAACCGGCTCGCCTGGTCCCTTTGGGCCTCAACTGAGGTCAGACGTTGACAGTAAAATAGGACTAGATGGGGCAAGGTTATTAGGCAAAAACCCATGCAATTTGTCTAATCTGAGGTGCTTATTTAACACGGTAAGGGGATTATTTTGAAATATAAGTAAGTTTGACTTGACAGTGACCCACTAATAAAGACTCGTTGCACGTTTGCACAGCTCGAACGGCAACCCGAGTCCTTCGGCGGCGGAAGAAAAGCACCTTTTAACAGCGTGGGCAAGCTGAAGGGGTAGATGCTACTGCCCACTAACAGCCAGCTCGGCCCTGCGGGCACTGCCCAGCCGCGCTGACACCTTCCATGGGTGGGCACGAACGCGGCGCAGAGCGAAAGCGCTTCAAACTGCGGGCGGCCCCCCAGGGCCCTGTGGGACCCAGGCGGTGCCTGTGACGCCACGCGGGGTGCCATTAAACGCCCCGGGGCCCCTCCTTGGAGCCCAGTTCGAAGCAGTTAATCCCTCTTCTCCTCCTTTCACCCCCGTGTCCTCGGTTGACCCCAATTAACCTCAGATGACCCGTGTCCTCAGTTGACCCCACGGTCACCACTTTCAGGGGTTCTGGCGACCTCGGTTGACCCCTGTGTCCTCGGTTGACCCCAATTAACCTCAGATGACCCCGTGTCCTCAGGTGACCCCACGGTCACCACTTTCAGGGGTTCACTTGACCTCGGTTGACCCCCGTGTCCTCGGTTGACCCCAATTAACCTCAGATGACCCCGTGTCCTCAGTTGACCCCACGGTCTCCACTTTCAGGCCTTCCAGCGACCTCGGTTGACCCCTCCGTGTCCTCGGTTGACCCCAATTAACCTCAGTTGACCCCCGTGTCCTCAGATGACCCCATTGTCACCACTTTCAGGCCTTCCGGTGACCTCAGTTGACCCCCGTGTCCTCGGTTGACCCCAATTAACCTCAGATGACCCCGTGTCCTCAGTTGACCCCACGGTCTCCACTTTCAGGCCTTCCGGCGACCTCGGTTGACCCCCGTGTCCTCAGTTGACCCCAATTAACCTCAGATGACCCCACAGTGACTTCTTTGAGGGGTTCACTCAACCTCATATAGCCCCCACGTCCTCGTCTGACCCCGATGTGACTTGTTTGAGGTGTTCACTCTACCCCATGTGACCCGTGTGTCATGTCAAGTAATGTCAGGTGGCCCCCAAATGCCCTGGGCGAGGGTCAGCCGGGCCAGCTTGTCCTCACTTGAGGCTATTGCATTTAACGGCCACCAGGCTCTGGGGTCGTGGCGTGTAAGGGAGCCCAGGGCCTGTCCGACTCTGCCGGCCGCCGCAGGCTCTCCGGCCCCCAGCAGCGTCTGCCACCCGCCTCAAGGCTGGCAGGGTCCGGCGGAGTCGCACGGGGCCTCTCCTCTGCCGTGCACTCGCGCGGGCCCCCCAGAGACTCACGGTCTGCGGCAGGGTACGATGTTGGGCCTCAACAGCATCTGACAGAGTGCAGAGCATCCGTTAGACCACACGATATTAGAAGCGTGTCATGTGATCTGTTTATATAAGTTTGGATTTATTATATAGCCTTTATATGTCATATATATTGTATTCTATAATTACGTAATGTATACAATTATGTAAATGCTATGCAATAATCATAGCCGTCCTTTAGACTCGGTAGCAATGCACTAGGAGAGGCTGTGAGAGGCGACTGGGGCGCCCAGCCTCCAGCGGGGGGGGGGGGCTGATGCTTCAGGCTCCACCAGACCCCAGCGACGCTGCAGAGCCCCTTAGACTCCACCAGCTTCCTAGGGCCTCCCTTGTTCCTCGGCCTCACCAACCTGTTCACGTCATTCCCGGACTCTCACGGGTCCTGGCGGATTATAGGCTCGACGAGTCCCTTCTGTTAGCATACGTTAACGCTGTTTCTAGACTTCTTATTCGTGCAACCTGCATATAAACCCTTCCTCCCCTCGGTTTGTTAGTGTCCACGATACGAATGGGACTGTAACAGCTAATTGTGCTACCGGTTAAAACAGGTACAAAGTCGGTTGCGGTCTGCAAGAGGTGCAGGAGACCGACTGAGCACCTCGGACCTGGCTGCCCTGAGCGAGGTGGCTGAGACGGCCGGAGCGGGATATTCCTTTTCGGGGTCTCACGGAAGCAATGCAGCGCAGACCATGTGCGACAACAAGGGGAATTTTGTTTAAAAATAAAACTTTGGTTTGCTTTCTTTTTATTGACACAGGTGTACGAAATCCCCAACAAGAAGCTCTTCGTGGGCAGCCTACGAGAACGGAAACAATGAATAAATAACGTTAGTAGAACCTCCGAACAAGAACAACGCATTTGCAAAGAAAATGAGGACTTTAAACCACGTGAACCTTAAAGCTCAGCTACTGTCTGTAAGAATATTTACCTTCTCTTTTTCCTTATTCTTTACAGAGCTGAAAGGATTAAATACTGCTCTTACATTTTTAAATTAATGACGCTATTGTACTTTTAAAAAGTATTTTGTGAAAATCTCAACGTTTTTTAACACTGATATTATACAAACTGGTATTTGTCATTCGAGAGCAAGAACAACTCTTCCTCCCCCCCCCCCCCCCCCCCGAAATTTCAAAACAGATTTCTACCAGGAACTTTAACAATAAGTGCCCTTATTCCCCACTAATTTTTCAAGTGGCACCTTTAAGAAAGTGCCCTGGGAGTTGCACTTTTTCTTGCTCAACCGAAAAAAACCATTTACAGTAACGACCCCGCCTGGGGATTAGCTACAGGAATGGCATCAGCCTAGCGCAGGAAGCAACATGCTGCACTGGGAGCCTCCCGCGCTCCCCCCGGATCAGGGCTCAGCGAAGGGCAGGCAGAAAAGCCCTTTGTAGTGAAAGCAGCGCGCTGGTTGCCGGCAGAGACGCTCCACACCTCAAGCGGCAGCGCACGCAGAGACAGACACGCAAGGGCCGTGCGGCGCACGAGATCTACCCCAGCCCCGGCAGGGTACGTCTCACCGCAGATTCCCGGTCCGCTGCGGCGGCGCTGACGGCACCAAGTCAGCCGGAACGCCCGTTCAGAGCAGCCGATGCTCGCCCGCTGTCCGCAGCTCCCTGCTGCTCGCCGTGCGGGGACTCACGCTGGTCCCATGCGCTTTGTGCCCCAGCTCTCACTGTGCAAAGCGTCTGCCGCTTGCTTTGTGCCAGGTTGACAGGCAGGGGGAAATCCAGCGGTTTCGATGAGCAGAACTCGTATTTTGTTACAAGCAAAACCAATCCTGTCCTATGATTCTACCGACTCCACACCAAGCTTAGCACAGCACCAGTCCAGACAAGTCACCGGTAGTAATAAAATAGGAAACCTCCACCGCTGAAATGCTACAAAACACAGTGTCGCAGTTGAAGCGACAACTGCCCATCTTTCTTGCCCCTTCTTTCCACCCCTTTCAAAGTAGTCTCACGCTCAAAGGCGTCTTTACAGCTTGTCCAGTTCGGGCTCTTCATTTTCACAGAGGGGCGGGCACGCAGATCCGGCCTAGCGATGCAGCGTTCCCTTAAGAAAGGCACTAGGCATTTGGGTTTTTTTTCTTTTTAAAGTAGCATCAGAAAGTTAACTTCTTAAGACTAAGGATCAAGGAGGTAAAGGGAAAAAAAGATAAATCGATCTCAGGCTTACCTTTCTGAAAGAGCCAGAAAAATACACTGTACAGTGCCTGGATTGACTTCGCAGAGCACAGCCATAAGGCATGGTCAGGACTCTGCTGCACTTCAGTGGTACTAGCAAATGCTTACCTGTCTAAGGAAGAAAAGCCAAGACTTAAGTTTCTTATAAGTTTCTTAAATCAGTTTAAGACACAGTGCACGGAAAGGACATGTGCAGAAAAATCAGCGATACGTGCCAGAAAGATCGCTCTCCCTAACCTCTAATATCCGGAACAATACCCATAGGAACGGCTCCTGGGACATAAACCCCAAAGACAGGCTTGCAACAGCTCTGCTAGGCATGATTTAATTTAGCGTTCCAACAAGCCTGTAATAAAGGGCTTGTATGGGACAGGGCATCACTACTCTGATCACAGACACTGTGCAAGACGAGAGTGAAGGCTTCTAGCTGGCCGGGCTTGGCTCTTACGCAGCCTGGGCAGCGGCAAGTCACGCCACGCTTGAACGCACTTGCACTGGGTTTGCACGGCAAGTCAGAAATGCAGTGGCCCCAAACCCAGCACGGAGCTGGTGGCAGCGCTGGCGAGAACACGAAAAAGAGGGACGTAAAACCGTAGTGCTCCTCACAAAAGGGTTTTTACCTGGTTCTCCAGGACAAAGCCGGGATATAACTCTCGTACGCTGGGGCTGGCTGCTCGGGCTCACAAGCGTACCATGCGGACCTACCGAGAGAGCAACCAGAGCCGCCCCACGTTCCTGTCTCAGCAGCACAAGCGCTGGGCTTGCTTCTCCAGAAGCTCCCGCAGACACAGCGGCCAAGGCTGCCCCGCGTAGCTGGCAGAGCACTTCGCGCAGGAAGAGCGGGACTGGGTCACGATGCCGCTGACTGTTGCGCGAGGGGGCAGAGGGAAAAGAACAGCTCTCCTTCCCCGAGTGCAACATGCGCTGACACCACCTTCTCTGTAACCTGGCACCGTCGCCAAGGGCAGGCCCTGCTCCTGGCTGCGCCTGGCCCCGCTCTGCCCCGCTGCGGAGCACCATGCCCACCGACGTGAATCTCATCACTGTGATGCACTGGCAAGTTTCAGCCCTGGCCCCAAAATACCAACGGTGGTGATGGCCCGCAAGTGTTGCGGGAGATCTCCTTACGGCTTCAGAGAACGTTCTCGTTACTGCAGGAAGGAGGGGAGTAAAGAGAGACCGTCCGTGCTTTTAAACTGCCTGGAACCCCCTGCACCAATTTATAAAGCTGTAGATCTAGAGAGAAACCTAAATCGACATAAAACAAACATTTTATGCTTAGCTCCCTTTGCTAATACTTGTTAAGTCCTTGCCGCCAATCGCAAGCCACTTCTCTGCGATCTGGGCCCAGCTACCGGCCTCTTTAAAAGGCTAAACTCCATCCAACTGCCATAATCCCACAACATTTCAGGTTGCAACCCTCTGCCTAGTGACTCCTGCTGCCCTCAGAGAGGTGCAAGTAATGCCAGGCGTGCTCCAAAAGGCTGACAGCCTCTCAGTGCACCCAGAGCACTGGTTCAGGCCGTGTGATCTGTGTAGCCCTGCTTCATTTAAATCCTCTCAAAAGGAACCACGCGCTTCTCGCACATCAAGCATAGATGAACAGAGTTAAGTAGCTGAGTGTGCGACTCGGGTTTTTTCAAAGCAACTGCTGAGTACTGCCTTTTAAAGCCGTGAGATCGTTCTACAAATATACAGAAGTTTCCCAGACCTGTTTTAACGAAAGCTCTGGCAATACCTTAGAGCGATGGAAATGGAAAGAAGAGCCCCCATGCTGTTTTGATAGCCATGCAGAGCACTGCTGCGTTTCTCTTCCTGCAAAGCAGGCGAGATACCAATGAATACATCGGCTGCATCTACCAATTCCACAAAACAACCCGGCACAAAGACAGCTGGCTCCCGCAAAAGCTCCCTGAAGAGGACGGAACGTGTGTGAAGGCCACCAGTCTGCGACAGCCACCATGCAATTAGGATAAATAAACCATCATATTTACCAGTGCAACGTTCCCAGAGAAAGAGGGCATGGGAGCGTCCGGCGACGGCTGCTCAAGCCCAGCAGGGCCACAGTCAAGTTTGAGCACCGAAGCACAAAGTGCCCAAGGCTAAAAAAAGAGAAGCAGCAGCCAGTTCTTTGCTCTCACTCAAATCCTTCCCCCCCGCTCCCACCCCTCAGAAACAGGTGAAACTGTTCAGCACGTCCAGCTGCCCGGAATCTGGTGCTGCCAGTGCTGCCGGCAACAGAACGCATACGAGAGAAACCCAACTCTCAGCACCGTCGAGATCAAAATGCCTGACGGAAGGTGGGCATGCCATCTCCAGGCAGAAAGGGAGGACTCGAATCGTAGGCAATAAACGCTATTATTACAGGCAAGAGGGAAACGCCACGGCAAACAGGAAGCAATCGCAAGATTCTTCCAAGGTCTCCCATTTATTCCCCGCAGAAAGTGACCTCCCAGCTGCTCTAAAAAGCCTGAGCCAGACACACAGCAGCGAACAGACCCAGACCTAGTACCATGAACCACAGGACACACCACACCGACCTCGGGACTTTGTTTCTCAGAGCATTCACAGCACAAAACACTCCCCCCAGCCTCCAGGGTATCAGCTCGGGGATCCCTTGTTGCGATACTTTTCTCTACCAACACCCTGGAAATAAATCTGTTCTCTCAAACAAGAGGTAGGGGTAAAGGACTCCGAGACATACGCTGTATAAACCACCGCTCTGCTCCATTTCGTGCCACTGCTTTGAAATCTGGAACCACAAAGACCTGATAACTGATCTCTTAAGAGGCAGGACTGACCTCAGCACGAAGTCTCTAAAGGAACCCCCTTCCCCTTCGGTGCGTGGCTGGGCTGCGGCCGCCCAGGCAGTCGGTCCCCAGAAGTCGTGGGCGTGGAGGTAATGTGCTACGTGGCCACGTGCGCAGGGGAGGAGATGGAAACAAACGCCCGGAGAACATTCTTGGCCGTTTCGATATTGTTATGTGCAATGACCAGTGCTTTCTGAATGGCCTGATATGAGTAGCCTCGGCTCGTTAGATTCTCGATCTCGCTGGAGAGTTGCAGCGACGCACTGGTCCCGCTGCTGGCTCCGCCTGTTGGGCAGCTCCCGGCTTTCCGCTCAGAAGTTATTCTCCGTGGTAGCGGCTTTGGCGGCCCTTCTGGAACTTGAGAGCCATCTGAAAAACCTGGAAGGAGAAACAAATACATCACTTCAAAAAAGGACACGTGATTCTTGCTTGGAACAAAGCGGGAATGCCCTTGGACTGATAAATGGCACTTCAAAAACACGCCACTGAAAGCTACGCCGCTTTCTCCAACCAGCCTAGCCTCTGCCACAGGGGTACGGGTTAGCTCAGCTTCCCCTCTCGGGCAAAAGCAGCTCTGGAGATGTTTTTAACGAGGAGGCCACATCGGGCTCATTTATTAAGATAAGACCACGTGAACAGAAAAAATTGACAAGGGATATATGAGCGCATGGGAGCAGAGCTCAGGTATCAGCCTTAGAATAAGCAGCAGAGACCTGCTGGGAAGAAATGACACAGGGTATACCCAATTTTACCAAACCTCCCCTTCCCTTTCAGAATCAGACGGCAACCCCCAGTTTAACTGTCCAGATGCTGGCAGAACTGTTGGCCGCATCGCAGCGTGCTGAGGGAGTATACGCACAAAACAACTTCTGTTGGTTACAACTCATCCACCACAATTGCGCCAGCAACTGAATTACGTTCTCCGAAGGCTCTGCTCCTCTTCCTCTGCCAGCCCATCGGCAGGCCAGGGCCATCTACGAGAGCTCCTGCTGAAGCTCACCCCACCTCATGCCTGGCTGCTGCGGCAGACCGGTAAGGTAGCCGGTTCTGCCTTTCCTCCTAGCCGTTCAGATGCGCTACTTGCCAGCAGCCACATCACGCGCTACTCCTGGGGAGAGAAAAGTCTCGCCAACAAACCAAACAAGACGCCAAACACTGCAACACGTTGCTTAACGTGTTAATCCAACATCTGACAGTTTTTGAGTTCTAACCTCCCGTATCATTGCAGAAAGCATTTTTTCCTACTTTGCAAATCACAAGCAACTTTTCCGCATGAATATTTGACATCACCTTAAAGAAAGTTTTATTTGTCTTCTGCGGAAACTCCTCGAGGCACTCCAGCTAGAGTTTTCTAGCAGTACAACTGGTGTACAACAGACAAATCCGTAAGACTAAGAATGTCCAAACAATCCCCTTTTAAGAGTGGGCACTGCGGCACCGGTCAGAAAAGCAGCAGCCATCGCTGAGCCTTCTGAAAAACTTGTACCAAAAGCACTAAGACAGAGAAGGCTCTGCAGGAAACGAATTCATTGAAGCTTCCTCACCAACCACAACGCAACTCAACTCCCTAATCTTCCAAGTACAAGCTTCTTACACGGAAAAAGCTTTCTGTACGTTTGAGAAAAAGGACTACCCACTTCTCTCCCCCAAACTGGCTTTGGAAATAGCTGTTTCAGCTTGAACTGGATCAAATTTCGGAGACCATGGGTCAATTTGAAAGGGCAACTGCTGGCACGGCTTTTTTTTGGTAAATGATTAAGAAACTAAACTGTAGGGCACAATGCAGGAGAACATAAATCTGCCAGAGTGTATCCCGGACTGGTCAGGCTTGCTGAACACCAGGCGTCGGCAGTAGCAAACACCCAGCGTTTCAGAAAAGGGCACGTGCTTCCCGGAGCAGTAACGCTCAGCGTTTCCGCAGCGTTTTTCATGAGCAGATCCCCTACCACTACAAAGCAGGACAACGGCACTGTTACTCCGGGGCTGCAGAAACAAAGAAGGGTCAACGATTAAGCTCAGTGCTTCACCTGGGAGCAGGACGTGAGCTCTCTCTGCCCCTTCTTACCCCTGTCAGCCGCGCTCCACAGGCGCAGTGGCAGACTGAAAAAGCGAGGCAGGGAGCAGGGAGGAGTGACAAAAGCCAATAAACTTCTCTGCACCAGTAAACTCTTCCCTGTGCTGGAGAAGGGCAAGCCCAGGGAAGGGGAAGAAGTGAAGCACGAGCCCAGAAGACTCGCTGGGGCAAGCGGTCGTGCGTACAGGAGGCTCTGCCTCCCACCTGCCTCCAGAAGGAGCAAGAAACTCACGCCTCCTCCTTGGCAAATCCCCAGGGTGTTCAGGCATGCTGAAAGCCCCGCAACGGGAGGAGTTTCAGAGCTTCCTTCAGAGCTGCTGGGCAGTTGGAGGGAATAAGTCCAGCATTATTCAGCAAGGCTCTTGGAGAGACGAGGCTTTGGTTTTTCCCTCAGAGAACGTGCCTTGCAGCCAGAAGGACAAGATGTCCTCTGCTCCCCAGGGACAAAAAGCCGACCTTGCCGAGCCACTGGGTCCGGGCTCCAAGGACAGCCTCCAGCAGCACACTTGTGCCATCTGCTGCCAACAACCGCGGCCGGGCCGAAGCCCGACAGAGGCTGTGCAAGGCCTGAGGTTCTGTCTCACGCCCTGGTACAAAAGGTATGCCGTGCCCTGTAAAGGGCGGCTTCAGCAACGTCCTATAAGCTGAGAAAAGGTTCTCCTCACGGCGATTTAAATCTGACTTGCTAGCTCAGGGATTAAATGACCACGGCGGCGCATTCCAAGTTGTAAACCAAACCGAACACCTAAGAACCAGTGTAATTCTGCCTTGTAAACCTGATTTTACAGCTTACGTACAAAACCTGGAGTCGGTGACAGAAGTTTCAAACGTGCAGAGCAAGCCATCAGTACCCACTACAACATGAAGAGTACGGGTGTTCTCTGACCTCTTACAGGGTCATTTTCCAAAGACGTTCGGCTGAAGGCAGGTGCGGCATCGGAGGCATCAGACAGTGTGCGGCGAGCGACAGCAACCGGCAGTGGTGGATTAGGGATATCATAACCATCATCTTCATTTTCTGACTCTTCGGCCCCGTTGCTGGCGGTGGCTGCTGCCAGATCCCCTTCATCTAGAGTAAGAGGCACATTTTGAGCTCTGGGACCGGGCAGAGCCTCTGTCCCTCAAAGCAGACTCTGTTCCCCTGTAGTCCACAAACGTGGACAGGCCACAGAACTAAGGTTTTGCTGCCAAACCCCCACGTTCAATGGAAGCTCTTTCCAGAAGGCAGCATTAGATTAAAAATACTTAGGATAGGCGTGGGCTGAGAACTGACGCCCAGGGGAAAAAAAAATCCTCTTCAAACCAGCAATTTTTTTAACCACCGTTGAGTATTTTCACAGCGCATTCCAACCAGGCTTCTCAACAAGATCCCCACGTGCAGCCTGCAGCAGACAGACTCAGATGTTTCCACGTACATCCTAGCTATTTCAACAGCGAAAGCGAGTAAGGTTTAATTTGACCTAGAATGCTGTTCCGACTGGGACTGGGACCAATTCATTGCACCTCGGTTTCTCAGTTGCTTTTTTAGCACGCCCACTCACCAGAAGCGATGACAGTCTGGAAAGCTGAGGGCGCTGCTGGGGAGGGGCCGTTGCACGTTGCTCCGTACGTACAGCCGTCCGTCTGCCAGCTGCAGTCCGAAACTCCGAGGGAGAGAACACGTATTTCCCTTCGGACAAGTGACAGCGGTCAACCACCACCACCACCTCGTCTCTGCGAGGGATATTCTGCACAGATCCCCGCTCCAACGCGAAATCACCACTGTTCTGTGAAAGAATATTTGTTCCAGAAAACGTTCTAGTAATGTCTATTGCAATACAGCATATCAGCTTAAAAGACTTTAAGCGATACCACCAGAACACCACCTTTTAATACCATTTTGAATTTCAGCCGCTACTGCTCTCAAAAGGTTACCGGCAGACAGGGGTGGGAGCGCTCACCCGACTCCTGCAATACCGTACAAGGATTCTGCAAAAGAGCAGTAGTCCCGTTTCATTCCCAGTGAGCTACGTTACTCGAGATCTGGTGAGCGTCACCGGGGAAAGTCAGCAAACCAAGCAGGCAAAATCTCCACCCTAGTAAACAAATACGCCTCCCCAGAGCCGCGAGGAGGAAGCACAGCGCGCACAAACAGAATCCCACCGTAAGCTCCGAGTCGCTTCCAAAGGCGTTTTGATCGCCGGTTTTTGTAGAGCGGGACCTGGAGGCACCACAGGCCTCCAGAGGGGACGGTGACATGCATTCGGTGTCATCGTCGCTTTCAGACTGTTCCCCAGGAGGCAGCTTTGGTCCAGGCAGCGGTCTGGAGGGGGAAGAAACAAGATATAAACGTCAGAAACACATTTACGCCAAACGTAATTAATATTAAGGCGGCCTCTAAAATCCACAGCGGACGTAAGAAGCCGTCATCGTATAGCGATTCTGTCTAAAGAAATGACCTGGCTTTCGGGATTCTCAGCAGCCCGGCTGCCGGGTCACGCTGGCACCAGGTCATCGCGCCAAAGGAAGCCGACGCTATCGTACACGTTACCCATCGCCTGCTTCACATAAAGACCAGCTCAGGAGTGAATTCATAAAAGAGCTAATGGCAACGGTGGCCCGTTCCCTGTGGCCGCAGCCCAGGGTAACTACCACCACTATCCACCAACCTTTGGATGCCGATTTCATCTGCTTTCTCTAAACTGTGTATTTTGAATCTGTCGGAGATTGAAACTAAGGCTGACAGAGCTGTGTCAAATTCTGTCCCTGGCACCAGCATGGGGAGAGCCCTACGACTGCCATTCTGTAAGTTAGAGAAGAGCACGTTTGCTAGAAAACAACAGACCTGGCAGCTAAGGAGTAGATCGCATTGGCAGACGAGGAGGGTTTCATTTTGGGGTGTTCACGCTCTGGGGTTGTGGACGGACCGCTGTTCAAGCTCTGAAAGAAAAAAATTCAAAGCAGGAATCAGAAACGTCCTCTGGGGGAATGAAGCATCTTCGTTATCCCAAAGCATTTACCGACACCTGAGAAACCCAGCGGGGCTGCGACAGTTTTCCCTCAGGGAGGGCACGAGCAGGGTTTTTCTCCTGTAGCCGACTGTCTGGTTACCCAAAAACTTCAGGAACTCCGTATCTTTTGAGACTCCAATGGCTTTGGCAAATTCAGCTGAAACAGGCCAAAAGGCCAAAATGTTAACGGGGGACAAGAGGACACACATACGGAGACAGAATGACAACCGTGCAAGTGTCATTTTCTTAGCCAATCTGGCTAAAAATGTACTTGCTTTCGATTTGAGAAAGCTGGAGGTTTTAAAAGGGAAAATTAGGGGAATGGCATCAAAGAAAGCAAAACTGCCTGGGATTTCTTTTAGAAAACAACACGTTGGACTACTAAGTTACACATCATGACACCGGCAATAGTAACAGATCCAAATTTAACTCGGATTTTACTGTGTTAAACTAATCATAGCCACTGTGTGTGCAGGTTTTACAGGACCGAAAACTGAGAAGAGTAAGTTCCATTTTTTCAGCATACCAGCTCCCTATACGAAACCTCCTCAGCTTTACAAAATTGAAAGGTGAACGGTGATCGTGAAATTGTGTCTCGTGGCTGCTCAAACCGGGATTTCAGCCCCGCTGCCAAGAGGCACGAAAGCGCTTCCCTAAGAAGTCCTCCCGTTATTCTCCCTTGCCTGGCATTCCCTCGTCCCTTTCCCTCTCTCCCTTGGCATAACACCGCCCTATTCAGACGTAAACTAGAAGAGGGCACCTTGGAAGCTTAAGTTCTCACGAATTACCTTTACCTCCAATAAGGCCTACTCACCGCTGGGTTGTCCAGGCTGAGCGTGCTCCCAAGCCGATGGCTGTCAGCCCCGGGCTCCATCTGCGAGGGCAAGGAAAAGGGAAGCGAGCGTCTGTTGGACAGTTCTCTCCCAGCCCAAGGGTCACCAGGGCTGAGAGCTACGGACAGGGCTTTTGGAATGGGCCTGGATGGCCACAGATCCGCCTGACGGCTGGAGGGCACCGGGGGGTTTGTCTCTCGAAGGACGGTCTCCTGGCGTGCAGGGCAGGGGACGTCTCTGAGGTCGACCTTCAGTCCCGATGGAATGTGGCCTGTCCGGAGGCGGTGGTGGCGGGAGATCTCTGAGCGTGGGTGGCATCGGCAAAGGTTTATCCTTGTGAAGAGTACCAGGTGCAGGCCTGGAAGGCAGAGGAATGTAAAACGTTGCCTAACAAAAGGAGTCTAGCCCCAAAACATACAAAGGAGGGAGGCGGGTGACAGAAAGGTGAGTTTTGGTTTTCGCTTTATCTATTTTTACAAGAAATTATCTCAGAGGATGTGGAGATAACTCTCCGCATCTCCACAAGTTAACCCTCCAGAGACACCTTCTCCCCAGGCTTGAAGAGAGAACACAGTAACTACGTGCGGCTACCGCTAGGCACTGAACACCCCAGATCATTTTTCTTGAAGGGAAAAAAAAAAGCTTACGGCAGTATTAGACTGGATTCCGAACAAAGGATACCCATCATTTAAAAAAAAAAAAAAAGATTTAATTGTGGGTTATTTATACAGGTTAACATCCATCAGTCAGCTATGAATAGTCATACAACGGGATATTTTCTTCTGCCTGAACTTTCAAGCATAATTTCCCGACTTCATCCAAACCAGCCGAAGAACCGCTGCCGTATCTCAACAGCCACTGACCCAATGCCAGCGAGATCACATTACTGCCTTCTGCCCGTCAACCAGAAAGCCAGTTACTCTCTCCCAGTCACGCACATTTCATTCCTTCCTCGGTTTTCTATCGGACAAAGTGCTCGATGGAAAAATTTGCGAAGAAAAGGAAAGTTTGGACAGGGCTACGACCCCTTCCCACATCTAGCCTGCTAGCTAGAACAAAACGAAAGCCCATAAATGCGGCCCCAAAGGGCGCAGGCAGCAGTGGCTGAGGCTGAAAACCAGTGAAGATATTGGTAATAACGACAACTTGGTAGTTCGACAGGAGGACACCAGTTCTCCTAAGTGAGCAGGTACTTCAGCCTAGGACCAGCTTCTTTCTGGCAACTGCACGGACAAATGGGAAGAAGAGACAGGCCCTTTCAACAGCAGAAGGGGGCTCTCCTACCACGGGTTCCAGAAGGAAGGGTGGCCTGGGGAGCTACCGAGAATGGGGAAGGAGGACGCTCGACCTGAAAAAGAAAAGAACGGGAAAATCAACAAGTGACAAAATCCAGCAGAACTCCTTTTCTCTAGAGAGGCTTTCGAGCTCCGTGACTTGTACTGGCTTCAGTATCGCCAACGGTAACAAATTACTACGTTAATAACCACCGTACAGCAGTAAACGCAGGCGATTTCACAGCGCCGCAGCATTTGACTTGCAGCAAGCCTTGAAGATCGCCAGTGGGCACGCAACCAGAAATGCACGTTAGCAACGGCACAACAAGACAGGCTGCTTGGCTGGGGTACCAAACCTGCCTTGCTGGGCCCGGAGCAGAAGCAAGCTGCTTTGCTTTTCGACACAAGAGGGCACGCTCTGCCGCGCATCCTACTTAGCGCTGCGGGCACCGCTGTGCCAACCGCCTCGACTACAGCGTCGTGGCTGGTGCAGCAGTCGCTAGCGTGCACCAAAGCCTCCATTTTTGTCCCCGGAAAGCCGTCTTTCAACCTAACGAATCGGAACAGCGCCTGTTCTTCTCCTTTGCATAAATGTTATTTTACAAGCAAGGCTAGCGCTTTCTAACTTCGAACAGCTTTACGCAGGTTTGAACTCACTCACGCCACCAAATACAGCGTACTAGCCCACTGCAAGCCACGACGGGATGTCACACGGAGGAAACTGCTTTGCTTCCCCAAGCTATGCATACAAAAACTCCCTCCGGGAACACCGTTTACTGTTTAGTACGCTCTTTCACAGGGTGGCAGCCAGAGAGAGATACGATCGTAGGTAAACCAGCGCAGAGGATTCTTGCTGACCAGGAAAGGCAGCTTATTTTAGGGAATTCAGCTATTAAAAACTCAAACCCACTTCCCTGTGCAGTAAAACAATACCAGAGCGCAGATGTCCAAGAGCGACAAACACGCTTTTAGGAAAAAACATGCAGGCATCCATAACGAACGCCCGTCTCGTACACATCTCCGGGAAGGAAGCGGCACGAATGGCAGCGAGTTGCCGCACCTTTAGTACGCAAACTTATCAGACACCATATAAAAAGATGACAGTCAAACTGGCTTCCTCAGCAAAACAGCCTGCCCTCTACCCGGTCGGTCCTCAGGACCTCGGGAAGACTCCGTCTGCTTGGCTGCATTCGCCACTGGGGAAAACGGACGAGTTGTTGCCGATACGGGTGAACTATGGCTAATAAACCAAAAGCAACATTGCTAAGCATGCAGTGTAGCGTTACTGTGTTATTAAACTAGCAGTTTTAATACCTGTGCACAGCTTTTTTCCTATTCTCTTTTTTTTTCCTCTTGAAAGAAGCGCTGGTTTTATGTTGAGATAGGAAGCTTATGTGTTTGTAAGGGAAGAAGAGATGGAACCAGTGGGCAGCAAGCACGGATGGAGAAAGCGCTGAAAACAGCAGCTTATAAATTACAGGAAATAAATAAGGAAATGAAAGCGTGGGGCGTTAACTAACTAGACCTCAAATAGCACCAGAACCTCCTCTGGAAGGCGCAATTAGAGTTTGGGTAACTAAACCAACTGTTTGTAACAGCAGCCTTGGCTATTTTTGTCTCCCTGGGGTAGCAGAGCCGGTAAGGAGGGTTGCCGGCCCTGGGCGGCACCCGCTCTTGTTTGCGCTGTCAGATGCGCCTGCACGAACGGCGAAGGTATAACTTGCGCTGCTCTGGCGGTCAGTTGCTACGGCTGGTGGTAAAAACCGAGAGGAAAACGGGAACAAATGAAGGCGGGAGGCTTGGGCCGCGCTTCGCTGCACTTCTTACCACACTGCGCCGTGACCTGGTGGAGCTTCGCCGTGGTTCACCGTGCCGGGGTGCGCCGCGATACCGGCGTCCTTGGGGAGCTGTGCGGCGTTTTACTGTCCTGTGCCGTGATTCACCACGACGGGAGGCAGCGACGCCACGATTCACGGCGCTGTGCTGGATTCACTGGGCTTCACGCTGGTCTGCGCTGCACCACGCTGCGCTGCTCCACCGCGATTCATCGCGCTCAGCTGCGACTGGGGACAACCGTGCCGTGCCTCACCTCCCGCTGCCACGCAGAAGCCATGCGGTGCTGCGACGCGTCAGGGAACGAGAGCCCTGCTGGGAGCGAGTCGCTGCGCTTCGCCGGATCCATGCACGGTACCGGAGCTGCACCGCACTCACCTGGGCTGCTGGAGCAATGCTGGGCCGTGCCGGGGCCCACAAGGCTCTGTGCAGCAGTTCGCCCCTCCAGCCAAGGCGGGTTCGCCGTTCGGCACGGCCGGGCTCACCGGTGAGTCGGCGCCGCTCACCGGGGGCCGCGGCACGGCGTGGCAGCTGCTGGGGCGTCCGTTCCCGGGACCCTGCTCCCATCCCTTCCCCTCCTCCTGCCCAGGGCTCTGCAGGGAGGCCCGGGGCTTCTGCGGGACGCATCGGGGCTCGTGGACGGATCCGGGCCGCCCCTCTCCGTCCTCCCGCGGCGTTCTGCCCCAGCCCCTGCACCGCCGGCTGCCCTGCTCGCTTAACAAACGCCCACGTATAAACATAACCTTTATTGCACACAGCGCTGGGTTTTTTTTCATAGAAAAAGGTATGAACACGTAAGCATTTGCAAATTGAAGCAACTCCTGTTGTTTTCAGAACAGTAAAATAGCATGCAATGTCTTTGAGACGTTCCTTTTTAAAACCACCGACAAGATCAGGGAAGAAAAAAAAAAAAGTCGCTGAGTCTTTCCTTGTGCCCTTTCAAAATGATGTGAAATATATATATGTTTACATATATATTATATTTTTAAATCTGTAACATCAAATTCTTTGTGCCCTGGTTTCTTTTTCTGTTCGGAGAAGAAGAAAATAGCTTCATTTATACAAAAGAGTTCATTATGTACAAGTTTGTTAATTAAATATAAATGGCGCGGGAAACGAGCAGCGTCCGTCGCGGGCGGTCTCCGGCCGGCGCCCTACACCAGCGTGTAGGACTTGGAGTAGGCTCCAGCCCCCTGTTTTTGAGACCTGCCTACGCCCGATGTGCTCATTTCTAGGAGCGAGTCCCTGGAGCCCCCCACTTTGGAGTGCGCGGGCACCCGCGCCTCGGCGGCGGCGGGGGGCTCGGCGGCGGGGGGTGCCGGGGCGGCGCTGGCGGCGGGCGCCGGGGCGGCGCTGGCGGCGCCGGGCATGGGGAGAGTCCTTTGAGGTAAGGTGGTTGCGGCGGAGGCCGGGGGAGGCAGGCCCAGGGGCTTGCTGCCGGGCTCCAGCGTCATGTGCCGGGCTTGCGCGTGGTACGCCCGGGCGAGGTTGCGGATGGAGGCTTCCCGCGGCGGCACCACCGGGCAGGGCTCGTGGGCGTCGGGCTTGCGGAAGAAAGCCTCCGACTTGACGTAGAGCGGGAGGTTGCAGTAGTCGCCTGCGAGGGGAAGCGGAGGCGGGTGAGGCTCTGGCCCCCGCCCTTCAGGACCGCGCCACGCTGCGCCATTGCGTACCAGATGCCGTGTCTATAAAGTATTATAATCATCCCGTATTGCCCTAATGTGCAATATAATAATATAACGTACGTGTAGTAGAATAACATAACGCGTCATGCGGTTTGACGTGCTCTATACGTTGCGTTGCATAGAGCACGACGGCTGTTACGTAACGAGGTACCCTGGGATAAAAGAATGTTATACGCCACTATACGGCATCCTTACCTTCTTTTATATAAAACACGTCGTCTCTTATGCTTCCAGGTCTATTACGCAATATATTGCTAATAAATAACATCCCTGCTATAGCGTATTACATGTGCGTGCTACAAGGCAGCATCTGTGGTGGTATATATCGCGTCCTGCTCTGTGACTCTTTTGTGGAAATATTTGGACTGCGTTGGTAACATCTCTCACAGCCTCCAGTAAACAGCAGCGTTCTGTATTGCGTTTAGCAAATATTGTGCTCTGCTAACCTAAGGGGAAGGGGGGAAGAAATGCTAAAGAATACTAAGGAACAGGGACGATAGAAAGGGAGGAAAGGAACAGAAGCACCAATAGGAAGGAGAAATAGGAAGAAACGGAAAGAAAAGGGAAGAAACTGAAAGAAATTAAGCGAGAGGAGAAAAGTGGAGAGGAGAAGAGGCGCAAAGCAACGGGAAAAGGAGCAGAGAAAGCGGAGAGAAGAAAAAAACGTGAAGAGGAGGCAAGCAAAGCGAACCGAAATGAAGTGAAGAACAAGAGGAGCAACGCGAAGAGGAGCGGACGAGAAATGAAGCGAAGAGGAGAAAAACGAAGAGAAGAGCTGTAAGGAGCGGAGAGGAGCAAAGGGAAGAGAAGGGTACGTAGAGGAGAGGAGAGAAACCTGGAATTGTTAGATGTTGAGGAGGTTCTGCGGGGATCTTTCCCCGATTGTGCTGGGATCTAGAACAGATCCCTGCAGAACCTACTGAAATCGGCCAGCGCTTCCAGCAGAAAGCCTTACGAAAGCTAGAAAGCGAACACGGACAAGCAGAACAGGGGAAAGCTCAGTACTGCGGAGGGTGGGAGAGGGATGCTTTGCCCACCTCTCTCCTACCCTTCCCAGGAACTCTCCGACAGAGAAAAATACAAGAATAGAGGTACCGAACGACGGTACTGAATTAGAGGTACTGAATTACGGAACGCATCGTTGACGAGGAAGCCTCCGCCTAACGACAAAGCGCGCGCGTACGTACTCTTGCTGGCGCGGTGCGGGATGGGTACGGCCACGCTCTTGCCCCGCTCGCTGTCCTGGGGTTTGGGCGGGGAGGCTGTGAAGCGGCAGATGCCCGGCTCCGACGGGGTGCTCATGGAGGTCATGCTGTCGGCGTTGTCGGTGGTGCCGGTGGTCATCTGGTCCGAGGAGCTGTCGGAGATGAAGCACTCGGTGATCTCAAACTTGGCGTGCTGCAGCTGCTCCTCCAGCTTCGCGTGCTCGTAGGCGCGCGCCAGCTCCTCGTAGGTAGACGAGGCGCTCTCCGTTGACACCATGCTGTTCCGGCCCTTGTCTGCAGAGGAGAGGACACGTCACGTACCTGGGAATCTTCCCTGGCCTGGGAAGGCCATTTTCCACGCGGCACATGTGGGAACGCCCAGACTCTCGAGCTGCACCCGGCCATCTGTCCCCGGAGCTGGGCACGACCCCCGCTGCTCAGGAGCCCCCACAGAGCTTCTGGAAAGGACCAGGAGGTGCCAGCACGGCCCCACAGGCACCAGGGCAGCCACATCGGTTAACCTGGAGCCCGACGACTCCCAGCAGAGCCGGGAGCGCAGGGGACATCACCACCAGCAGCTCTCGGAGAGCGGGCGACCTGGCACAAGGGCCCGTCACCTGCGTCGGCCCGATTTATGGTACTATTTGCAATCTTATCTTTACTAGAAATTGGAGTACGCGTTTCAACGCTGCTGCTTTCAGCCGTGGCTCTTGCAGCGGACGGCAGGGTCCCACGATCCCATTGACTACTACTTCTGCAGTCACCCCAAACTCGTGGTTTGGGGTCCCCGGCAATGGGTAAGGTACGCCAAACCGGCAGATCGCTGCTAGCGGCAGCGCTGGCCTACCCGTGTCCTGCGAGAGGCTGGCGCTGTAGCTGTCGCTCTCGGTGACCGTGATGCCGTGCTGGGAGCCCACTGTCCTCCAGTCAGAGGTGAGGGTCCGCGCCGGGGTGGACGCCTGGCACTTGGTGAGGGTCCACTGGCTGGAGTAGCGGTTGCGGGTGCTGTGCGCGGACTTCACGCTCTTCCTCGACACGGGGTCTAAGGGACAGAGGTGACGGAGTCACAGCAGGCCACTGCCAGAGACAGCCAGGACGCTGTCCCATCTCCCTGGAGCGCTCCCTGCTCCTTCTGCCTCACCAACAGCTGCTTTTAGGCATGCCCGTCCCTCTGGACGGGGACGCGCCCCGCACTGCTCCCAGCCAACCCACCCCAGCCCCGCGCGACCGCAGCCACTTACTGGTGCCGGGGCGGATGTCCGACATGTCGATGAGGGGCCCCGTGTTCTGGATCAGAGCAGGGTGATGCAGCGAGACGCCCGTGCAAAAGCTCTGGGGGTTCACCGCCTGACTGAACTCCGTGTCGGTCACCGGGATCGTGGCTTTGTCGTCCCCTGCAGGAAGACGCCGGAGCTCAGACCTCTTTCTCTAGCCAGGAGTTTGCTGTAGGGGCCTGCTAGCCCACGCTCAGCCCACCCAGGGGATCCCCTGGCTTCCCCGCCGCAGGGAGCCCCGCCGGAGCTTGGGGCACACAGGGATGGGGGATTCGCCTGGCTCTTCTCCAGCCAGGGCAGCGGTGTGACAGTAACGCCCCGCACCGAGGCAGAGCCCGGCCGAGGAGATTGCTGCGGGTGCTGCCCGCGCAGCCAGCAGCGACGGCAGGGGAGCGGGACCCGCGGGCACGCCCCCGTGCCCTGCTCGGCCGCAGGGCAGGAAGGGGACAGCCTGGGGCCACCGCAGGCTTCTCGGGGCCAGACGGGATGCTGCCCACGTCCCTTCCCCGGGCAGGTGCTGCCGGGGCCCCACGCCGCAGGGAGCGCGCGGTGCTTACCCAGCTGTTTGATGCCTTCCTTGTCCTCGATGAGGAGCTGTACCCGAGGGATATCTATGTGCAGTCGGGGGCCCTGCGGGGGGCCCTTCACCGGCGTGTCAAAGCTGCGGTTATTCTTGCTGTGAGGCAAGAGGGGACGCAGACCCGGCGATTACCGGAGAGAGCCCCGGCGGCTCAAGGCTGGCCGCCGGCCAGCCCGCCCGGGGCTCAGCTCTCTCGGCTCTCCCCCAGGCCAGCTCCAGCGCGGGTGCTGGGACGCGCCTGCCTCACCCCTCCGGCAGGCAGGAGCAGCCCGGAGCACCAGGCTGCTGTGCCGCAGGGGCCGACGCAACCTTCCCGGGGCTGAGCCCAGGGCGGTCTGAAACCGAGTCAGGGCTGGACCCGGGCTTAAATGCATCCAGGACCACCCCCACCACCCAGCATTGCCCGGCTTCCCCACCCTCCGCCAGCTCTTGCAGCTCAGAGACCCACCTGATCAGCATTTCAGCCAAACTCTTGGCGTCTGTGCAAGAGAGACAAAAAACAAGGAGGAAGGTTTTTTTAGGAGAGCTGGCTCCAGGAAAGCACAGGTCCCGTGCGCTGTGCCTCCGAGCCCCATCTCACCTCGAAGCCTCTTCAGCCGCTTCTCCTTCCTCTTCTTGCGGATGATGAAGAGCAGGGCCACTCCCAGCGTGGCCAGGATCACGGGGCAGGCGATGGTGAAGAGCTTCTTCACGTCGTCGCCCTCCCCTTGGGCGGACTTGATAGGGGGGATGGTGCCTAGGGGGGAGGGCGGGCGGGCGGTTGGGCGGTCGGCGCTGCCGGGAGCCCCCCGCCCGGGCAGCGCGGCCCCCGCCCCGTCCCCCCACTCACTGCCGTCGTAGTCCAGCGTGGCGAACTGGGTGGTCTCGTTGCCGCAGCCGGCGCTGTTGCAGGCCTTCATGCGGAGCTCGTACCACGTGGCCTCGCGCAGCTCTGTCAGGAAGACCTCGCCGGAGCTGTTGGTGCGGAGGCTCTGCCAGACCCAGTTGCCCTTGGGCCGGTACTCCAGGACGATGGCGGTGATGGGGCAGCCCCCGCTGCTCCAGCCCTGCAGGTTCAGCCTGGCGTGCGTGGAGTTGATGTGGGTGAAGAGGTGCTGGTCCTTGCTGAAGGAGGGCTCTGCGGGAGGGGAGCCGTCAGGAGGGCTGCGGCCGAGCGGGGACCGCAGCGTCCCCCGGCAGGGCAGGGAGACTGGGGCAGGCTCACCTCTGCCGTGGGTCTTGGCCTCGATGATCTCGCTGATGCGGCCGGCCCCCACGCTGTTCTTGGCCGCCAGTTTCACCTTGTACCAGGTGCCGCACTTGAGGCTCTCCAGCTTGAAGGAGCGCTCGGAGGAGCTGATGAACACGTCCTTCCACTCCTCGCTGTTGTCCACCGAGTACTGGAGCACGAAGCCTGGGGGAGCAAGGACGGGGCGGTCGCCTCCGGGCACGCGGGCTGCCGGTGGGAGGCGAGCGGCGCCCAGGCAGGGCGAGCGAAGGAGCCTGCGGGCTACCCTGCGTCTGCCTCGGGGACGTCCCGTGGCCGAGTCCAATGCCACCCTGCAGCGCCAGGGTACCCGTTACACACCGAGTCCTGCCCAACCGCACGCACACGAACGGCGACGGAAACGCAGCCCTCTGCTCCTGCGTTACCGACGTGGTCACAGTTAGCCCAAAACCATCAGCAGGGGTGAGCTGCTGCCTTCCCGGACCCTGCACGCGGCCTGAACGGAGGTCGACTCGTCTGCCCGCTCTGCCCGCCACGCAGGCCCAGGCAGGAGCCACGGGCAAGAGACCCGCGGGCACCCCCAGCAGCTAGCCACCTCCCGCGTGCCCGGGCAGAGCCCCCGGGCCGCTCCCCCGTGACGCGGCCCCCGTCTGCTCCCCTGCCCCGCACCGCCTGCCTCCAGCGCCGCCAGCACGGCCCCCATTGCTGGGTTTCGCACGGGAGTGCGAAACGTGATTGATTGGCGCGAGGCTATAAAGGGAAAGCCAGAATTAACTAGCTCCCTCGGGAAGCTGCTAGGAAGTTGCTTCTGTCATTGCATGCCGCCTCCTCTCCCATGATTAAGAGTATTAGGAAGCACACTGTGTCCTAAATGAACAAACCTGTTACGCTGCCGTCAACGAGGCGCCCGGAGACGGCTCGCCAGGCTTTCCCGGGGAGAGGCGCGCGCACAGGCACGGAGCTCCGGGCGAGGGATACGCCGCCGCGTACGTCGGTGCCCCCCGGGGCAGCGCGTCTCTGCCGCCCTGACTGTTCTCGCCTTGTCGGCTATACAAAATCCCAAACTCGCGCGGTGCATTGACAGATTTGGCTATTTTTGCAGGTTCTTTTGCCAATTCTCAAATAAAAATAACAGAGAAGAGTAGGCTTTCTGCCTTTGCCTGTGCGTCACAAGCCGCACGACGCAGAGCTCGCGGGGCCGCTGCGGGTGTCGACGCCGTCGGGGTGCCGGTGCGGCGATGCCAAAGGCGCTTCGCGTCAGCCCTGCCAACGCCCAGCTCTGGCTGGGGCAGAGCAGCGCCGAGGGAAGGGAGGCTTCTCCCACCCGCGCCGAGGCTTCCCCGGGGCCGGAGGACGGGGGTACCGGGACCGTCCTGGGCTGGCAGGGCTCTGCCCGCGGGCGCACGCTTTCCCGGCCGTGTCGAAGCCAGCCCCGGCACCCCTGCACCACCCACGGTGCCTGGCACCCTGGTGCCTGCCACCGGTTATTTATTTATTTTGTACGTGCAGCTTGTTTTTAGTATTTCTAATCCAATTATAACCAAATTTATCAACAGAGTCCACTGGAGTGAAAGGCTGCTGGCTGGGGAGATTTGCTTGTAATTACTTTCATGCTTTTAATTAATTGTAAGCGAGGTCTCCTTCCTCGCTCCCCCCTCCGTGTGCAGCTGTTTCAACATGTAATTCATGAGATGAATCGGAGCAGAAAGGAGGCTCTGGAAAGCAGGGATGCTCCCGGAGCCCCCCTGAAGCCCCCAGGCCGCCAGGGACAGGGGACGCTGGGGATGGGGGACAAATCCTGCCCGGTCAGGTCCAGAGTTGCACCGATGCCGGGAGACACAGAGCAGCCACGGGGGCTGGCCCTGGCCACCAGCACCTGAGCAATTAACGACGTGCCCGTGGTCAGCCACTTCAGTCGCTGCATCTTGTCCCAAACACCTTAGGAGCCCCCGCGTTAGGACTACCAGCCCTCCTACGAGCTCAGAGGCATCAGCCTTACTCCGGAGTGTTTCCGAGGCACTTCGGAGAGGGGGAAACCGAGGCACGCAGAGATAAAGACACGCGCAGCGCGCAGGGCTGTGCCTGAAAATGTGCGCCACAAGCCTCGTCCCCCAGCGCCGGGACCAGAGGCACCCACGGCTCCGGGATGGGGACGGGTGCTGTGGTGCTGGTGCCGGCCCCGTCGCTCGCAGCAGCCGTACCTCGGATGGAGCTGCCCCCGTTGTCCCCAGGAATCCACGCCAGCGTGATGGACGATGCCGAGGTCTTGGAGACGGTCAGGCGGGGCTGGTCCGGGGGCACTAGGGAGGAGGGAAAAGCCCGTGAGCACCTTGCACTCACGGGCTGAAAGTGGCCCAAACGGTGCCCTGCGAAAAGGGGAAACGCCAGCGAGACCTCCCGCTCAGCCCCTCGCGCCGGCAAGACCCCGCAGCGCTTCGCCCCGCCGAGAGCAGCGCACAAGCAAGAGCGCAGGCTCGCTGTGCCGTCTGCCGCGACGGAGCGTGTCCGCGCAGGGCGCGTGCTCCCAGACGCAGAGGTGGGACTGCGGGCCGCCCCCCACCCACCAGCGCCCCTCACCTTGCACCAGCAGGTTGATGATGATGGTGTCGAAGCCCCAGGTGTTGGTGGCGGTGCAGGTGTAGTAGCCCGAGTCCTCCGCTTTCACCGAGGGCAGCACCAGCGTGCCATTGGCCTGGATCAGCCGATGGCCATCCACCGTCACGGGGATGGCCGAGTCCTCGCTGCCAGGAGCGGAGAGGGCGCATCAGCCGCGCGCGACACAGCGAGGGCGATGCAGCCGGCACCGGTCCCCCGGCCTGGGCTGCGGCAACGGCTGGCAGCCCCCCTCAGTACCTGTCCTTGGTCCACTTGATGGCGGGGACCGGCTCCCCGACTGAGTTGCACGGCAGCCTCACGTCCTTCATCCACGGGGTGGTGACGGTGCCTCCGAAGGAGATGATCTTGGCGGGGGCTTGGGGGCAAGGAGGAGGTCAGCCTGGCGAGCAGGCCCCGTGCGCGGACCCCCCGACGGGCGACGAGAGCCGAGACCGCCCAAGCCGTCTCTCTGCCCCGGGCACGAGTCGCCCCAGCTGTCCCTTGCTGCAGGCTGATACGGAGCAGCCAAAGCAACCCGAGGGGCAGGGGACAGCAGAGCCAGCGTGCGCGTCCCCCCCGCGAGCCGGCGGCCCCCGCCGTACCTTTCCCAGCAGGCTCGATGGTGACTTTCTCGCTGATGTTGCCGCGGCCGGCGGAGGTGACGGCAGCCACCCACAGCATGTACTGCTGCCCACGGTTCAGGTGGGCAATGCGGTAGAAGAGCTGGTCGGGGCTGGTCTCGTACTCGCTGGGGGCCTGCGGAGAGGGAGACGGGAGAAGGTGCAGCCTCCGTGAGACCTCACCCTCAGCTCGGGCGCCCCGGGCACCCCAGCAGCGGGAGCATCGCCACCAGCCCAGGCCAAACAGAGGCCAGAGCAGCGCCCGAGCCGTCAGCAAGGAAAAGCTGCCTCTGGGTCAGCTGCCTGCACCTGGGCATCCCCACCACCACCCCCAGGACCCCCAGCCCTGGGCATCCCTACCACCCCACTGCCAGCAGGCTCCTGCCCTCGCTCCCATCCCCGGCCAGCTGGCAAAGGAGGGCCTCGGGCCCCCGTCACCCCACCCGGAGCGATCCCTGGGGAGCTCCCTTTGCTCTCCGAGTCCTTGAGGCGCCGTGGGTTTGCTCCCAAGCAGCGAGTCAGCTCTGCTTGGCGTTTCTCAATGCCAGCGTAAACCGGCTGGTGTCGTAATTTCTCCAGGGAGCCCGGGCCAGAGCCCGAGGAACAGATGGCTGCGATGGCATGATTTGTTCCCGGGAAAGGACGCTTCCCCGGACGCCCGCCAAGCTGCAGCGGGGGCCAGGCACGGAGGCAAGCCCCGGCCGGGCTGCCGAAAACCCTCTGCGGTTGCAGCGAGCAGCCAGGGGGTCCCCGAAACCCCGCGTGGGCTCACCTCCCACATCGCCCGCAGCGACCGTCCCCGACCCCGCGGGCGCTCCCGGCCTGGCTCGCAGCGAGGCTGGGCGCAAGCGCCGGGGCTGGTCTCCATCGCATCGGGGCCAAAGCTGCCCTGGCCCAAGCACGCCGCGCGGGGAAGGGCCGCCCTGCACCGCTCCCGGCCGCCCTGCCATGCCGGCGCCGGACAGGGGACGGGAGCTCAGCCATCCCTGTTGCACGGGATGGATGGGGTATTTACGCGTGCAAACAGGCGACTGCGCGCAGGTATCTGCGCGTTCACCGCCTTCAAACGCGCGCCCTTGTGGGGCCCGCGGATGTAAAGGTACCCCACAAGCAGACGCCTATATGAATATTGTATAGTATACGTAATTTTTTTTACCCAAACGACAGTTTTGACAAGATGCCAAGAAAACAATATCGCATCCCAGCGGTTTTACCAGTTGCTTTGATGAAAAGATTATGTTGCCCTGGAAACCAGAGGCTCAGATAGTGAAATGAGTTTGAGAAGGAGCTTTTGATAAGCACTAGTCTACAGACCTCCCATCAACCTCTCCCGCACAAAGGAGGGATGGGGCCAGGTTTGATTTCTGTTTTATTTTCGGTCAGCCGCTGGCATCTTTCCCCTTCCGGAGCGAGCGCGGAGCGGGGGAGATGCCGGAGGAAGGCAACAGCCAGCCGATGGGGCTATGGGCCGATGTGGAGTGCCCACGGGTGCCCTTGCAGCTCCACGGCGCACGGACCTGGCCCAAGGGACCTTTGCTGCTACCGCCGCCCGGCATCCGCCCTCCCTCCCGCTCCGCCAGCTCAGCATTCCTCCGCCCACCCTGGCGATTGCCCAGCCTTGTCCCCCCGTCCCTGTCCCCATCCCATACCGGCTGCCCCGAGCCGGGGCTGGAGCAGAAGATGGTGTACTTTCGGATGATGCCGTTGGGCTTGGCCGGCGGCAGCCAGGACACCACCACGCTGCTGGCGGAAGACGGGACAGCCTTGATGCCGGCCGGGGGACCTGGAACTGAAGGAGGAAGAGCACGGCAGAGCTGGTGCCGGGAGGCCTCCGAGGCCTCTGCCCAGCCCTGCGAGGCAGCAGCACCCCGCTGCATCCCAGCCGCGCTGGGGAGGAGCCGCAATGGCGTTTCCACGCCAGCATCGGCAGCCGCGAGCAGGGACGAGCCTGCAGATAAGCGGTCGCCCCGCCGTCACCCCACTGCCTGCGGGACACCTCTCCACGGGTGGCTCTGGTCCCCTGCTGAGCCAGAGGCAGGAGGGTTAATTGCAGCGCAGGCTCTGGTTTAGAAACCGTGATTGGCTTTTAACGGCCGTCTCCTTAATCTGCCCGAGTGGCTCAGCCTTACCCTGCCCAGCTGAGCCTCCCCAGCATCTGGCGCTTCCCAGGACGGGCGGGCAGCGACGCCAGCCCCAGCCCGCGGGCCCAGGAAACGCTCCGCTACCGCGTTAATGGCATCAAAGTAGGGCAGGCAGGGGCGTAAATATTTAAATATCCGCACTTAAGGAAAAGAAAAAAAGAGAAAGGGAAACGCCCTGCCTGTGGCTGTACACGGGGGGTTTCCTCCGTGCCCCCGCAGCCACCCCAGCCCTTCCCTCGCCAGCGCGGCAACACGACGTGCTGTGGCACGAGTGAGCGCTCCCGTCTCCCGGCCTCAGCCGGCTACGGCACGCTGCAACCCGAAGTGACGGCAGCCCGACCCGAGCGGGCTGGGGCCGCCTGGGGGGTGGCTCTGCTACCACGGAGCAGCAGCCGAGGACCGTGCACGCACGCCGGGCAGCGCTGGGGGCCTTCCTCCCCTCCCGGCCAGGCACGGACCTGCCCGTCGGTTTGGCAGACCGAGCAGGGAGGGAACGAAAAGGAAGGAGAAGCCCTGCCCAGCCCTGCCTGCCTGCCGCGGGGGCTGCGCATCTGCCCTTTATTCATTGCTGAGGGCTCCTCCTCAGCACTCCATCTTCTTGCTTCTAATTAACACGCCTTGCCACGGTTTATCAGCCGGGGCGAGAGGAGAGCGCACCCACGCGCACCCGCTCCCCCGGGGAAACGCCACTTACTGTCCTCCTTGGTCTGGATGTAGAGCACGCTGCTGCGGACGCCGTCGCCGGCCTGGGTGTACGCCAGCACCTGCACGCTGTAGTTGGTGAACTTCTCCATGCCCCGCAGCTCCACTCGCTCCCGCGTGGTCGTGATGTTCTGCATCTCGCCCCACTCTGCGGGGAGACGGGACCCGTCAGCCCCACGCCGCCACCCGGCCGCGTCCCCCGCTCCCCGCGAGCACTCGCCTCCGTCCATGTAGAGGGACCAGAAGATGACCCGGTATCCCTTGAGCACCCCGTTGAGGGTGCTGCGCGGGGGCTCCGACCAGGAGATCACGGCCACGTCCGACGTGATGGAGATGGCCCGCACGTTCTCGGGGGGCTGGCTGGGAACTGAGGAGGGGAGGGACGGGGAGGACAATCAGCAGGAGGACGGAGAGGCAGCACGTGCCCGGCTGAAAGAGCCGCGTCCCATGGGTCAGCCGCCCCGACTGCACCCGCGTGGGACCCCACCGCGCGGCAGCCCCCTCTGCCCCGGCTGCTCGAGCCCCTGGAGCCGGTCCTGCCCGGCCTGCGGGGCACCGGGGCCGGGCGAACGCAGCAGGCTGGCCTCCGGCACGCAGTTTTGCTCCTCCCGGACCACCGAGGCGGGCGCAAGCCCTGTGCTCAGAGGGCCAGGGAGGCCGCCGGGACACGCTGAGCTTCCCAGCAAGGGGAGGGCGGGAGAGCTGGCTGGATGCGAGGTAATTAGATCCCGTTGCCCCGTAAGAGGTAACGCTGATTTTTATGAGCATTTAAATGAGAATACATCACCGTAACGATCCTCTTTGAAAATGATTATTGTTTCATATTACTTAGGTGCAAAAATATAAGCACCATGTAATTAGGGACAGAGTATAATAAACTAATACAGATAGTCCGTTTGAACAAAATGAAGGTAATATCATTATGGAAAAGGCACTATTGCTAAAACAGGGGCCCTTGAATACCCCAGGAGGAGTGCTAATGTAGCCAGGAAATGATCATGGTTTGACAGGCTAACGAGAGCCTTAATTAAGTATGAAAAACTGCTGAGCAAACGCACTGCAAAACTTTTTTCCAGTTGTTTGTAAAAGGGCTGAGGCCACCAGCAACCTCTCCCAGACGGAAACCTCCCTGGCGCTCCGGCGACGCGCGAATCCACCTTGCCGTCCTTCTAATTGCGCCAGAAACCCGGTGCCGTGGCTGTCCCGGCATCCTCGTGCTCGCACCTCCTCCCCAGGGCCGCTGCGAGCGGGCGCGCGCGTGCCGGCAGCCGAGAGCCGAGCGCCGCCGGTGGGCAGCGGCCGGGGCTGGGTGTCCCCCGGCGGCGGCCGGGACGGCCTTACCGTCCTCCAGCGTGGTGGCGTTGATCTCGCTGGACGACGGCCCCGTCCCCGCCCGGTTGAACGCCTGCACCACCACCCCGTACTGGGCAAACTTCTTCAGGTTGTCCAGCGTGTAGACCTCGCTGTCTCCCGTGGCTTTCATCTCCACGATGCTGTACTGCCCGTTGCTGCCCGGGCTGTTCTCCCGGTACCCAATCTGGTAGCCACGGATCACCCCGTTCTGCAGCTCCTTCTTCGGGGCCTGAGGAACGGGGGGCGCAAGACGGAGCGGTGTCACGCAGGGCTACGCTGCCCAGCAAGCACGTCCCCGGGCCGGGAGGCTCGCAGGGCTCCCTTGCCGCGACCGCCGCTCCCCAGCACCTTTTTTTTCTCCATGCTTTTAAACTCTCTCTCCCCTCAGCAGCGCCCGGGTGGACACACCGAGTGGCAGAGTGGTGACAAAAAGTAGAGTGGAATAGCGATAATAAAGGGCCACCGGCTCCTCAGGGGCCACCAGAGAGGACGGCGCTGGCTGGGCAGCGGGACGCGCTCGGCCGGCGCCGTTCCCCGACCGGAGCAGCTCAAGGAGAGGAGGGAAAAGCCCCGAGTCCGACAGCCTTAAAAAATGTGCGAGGCCAGGCTGAGATCAATCTTAACAATATTTCTCCGAAGCATTAAGAAATCAATAGGGTTGATTGCAAATTTATGTTACAAAGCCAGGGCGATCTATCTCGCTGCAACACTCTTAAAATGAAGTGACTTACCTTTCAGGTGAACCTTATTTTCCATTAATCTGTTTTTCAGCGCTTAAGGGGAGGGGGGAGAAGCTGGAACCCTAAATTTATTGACTTACCAGTTCATTCCCAAGTCCTAACTTTATAATCAATTCTATTTTTCATTATGCACCTCTGGAAAAATACATCCGATTCTAAGTTTTATTGACCTTTGCGCAAACACTTTGCAACCCAGCGTCTCGGTTTTTACGTATTTATCGTCTCTCTCCCAGGGCCCCGCACGGGCGTCCGATGAGATAACGAGCTTGTCATAAAACATGATTAAGAAGGACCCCGTGCGATGCAGCCGAGCTGCACGCCCAGCCTTCGCATTTTTATATCGCCCGGGAAATTCTTCCCGGCCCCCGTGCCGCTGGCGAAACGCCGGGTCCCAGGACAAGCTGCCGCCGCAGAGGCTCGGGACGGCGTCCGGCACCGCCCAAGCCCCTGGGGCCAGGGAAAGCCCACGCACCGCTCCGGCCCCGCTCACCTTCCAGGTGACCTGGATGCTCTGGGACGTCACGGGCTGCAAGGTGACATCCATCGGAGGCCCATCGGGAGCTGCGGATAAACAGACCCAGAAGAGTGTGTTGAGAAGCACCAGGGAAAGGAAAAATACCTGGCTTCCGGAGAGCTCTGCCGCAGCCAGCTTCGCTCAAGGCTACGGCCCCCGCGCTGCCCGTGGCCGCCCTCGTCCGCCGGCCCCGGCGCGCGCGGCACGAGCCGGGAGCGGCACCTGCTTCCTCCGTGCTGATGGTGAGCTCCTTGCTCGGCTCGCTGCGCCCGATCTTGTTGAAGGAGTACATGCGGATGCTGTACACGGAGGCTGGGTGGAGGTCCACGATGTTCGCCTGGTTGATGGTCGGGGAGATGTTGCGCGTGGACTGCTTAAAATCCCAGGAATCTGGAAAAGCAGCGGAGAGAGACAGGAGGAGCGTCAGCACCCGAATCCTGCGGCACGAAGGGGGCCGTGCTCAGGCAGGTGAAGTCCCCAGGCGCCTCTGGTTTTCGTCCCCGGCCCCCGCGGAGAGGTGCTGCTTCCCCCCTCCTCGCCGTTGCGCAGTCTGGCTTTGGCTTTTCGCAACTGTCGTCTCTTTTAATATTCCCTTTCAAATGCTCCCAGCCCACAGAAATTAACATGTTTCATTAATGCTGCTCTCTCCTTTCTTCATCAAAGGGACCGGGATGCAGAACGTTCCCTTGGAGACGCCGGCAGGGCAGGGGCAGCACGGGGAGGGCAGGGCAGATATCACCTACCCGACTTGTTCTTGTACTCGATATCGAAGCCGGTGATGATGCTGTTGCCGTCAAACCGCTGCGTCCATCGCAGGTTCATACTCCGAGCTTTCACTTCGCGGATCTCCAGCTCCGGCGGGTCGGGGGGCTCTTGGGGAGACAGGGGCGGGTTAGGGATGACAGGGACAGAAGCCCCCCAGGAGCAGGGGGATCCTCGCGGCGAGGTTTCACACCCCGGGGCTCGCGCGCAGGGGAAGGAGTACCTTGGACGGTGAGCTGGATCAAGCCTCTGTCCTCGCCGTAAGAGTTGATGGCGTGACAGGAGAAGAAGACCGAGTCCCCACGGTCGGCTGGTTTCAGCTACGAACGTTGCAGGGAGAGAAGGGGAGGCCGTTCAGGCTGAGCTGCCCCAGGCACCGTGCCGCCGCCTTCCCCGGTATGGCAGCCGGCTGCCGCCACCAGCCCTGGCGGGAGCCGTGCCCGCAGAGGCCGGTCGCCCTCCAAACCCCCAGTCCCCTGGCTCAGGTCTGCGCTGAAATTTTGTTCTTTGAGACGTCCCTGGTGGCGCAGAACACCTTCGCGACCACAGCCCCTTGCGCAGGCAGCTGAGATTCAGCGCAAAACCCCGGGGCTTGCCACAGCAAGCAGGCAGTGGCTGTTCTTTAATCGGCGTAATTAAAACTGGAAGGCCGGCTCCCCGTGCCAGCCCAGGGCAGCGCTCGCTCTTACGCCCGTCGTAGAAGTCCAGGCGCTGGCCAGGTGCTTCGCCCGGCTGCACCGCAGCGTGCTGGGGCCGGGGGAGACGCAGCCGGTGCACGGTGCCGCTGGCTGGAGACGCAACCCCTCCGGCGGGTTTTCCAACATCCCCTCCCGCCGGACCCGATTTTGCCACCCTGGGAGGCCAATAGCGCCAGCCTCCGCGACACCCGCTGGGGACCACCGACATCCTCCCCGGGCACCCCTGCGCCGCCTGCCCCCCTCCATCACCCCAGCAACACCCCGGCCCCTCACCTTGAGGGTGGAGATGACCTCGTCGCCGTTGTCCTTGGTGGTGATGGCGTAGCGCATGTTGCGGTCGGGATCGATGACGGTGTCGCCCTTCTCCCAGCGGATGATGATGGGCCGCTCGCCCCGGGCGGTGCAGTTCAGCTCCTTGGTCTGCCCCTTGATGGCGATCGTGGTGTTGGGGTGGGAGGTGATCATGGCCGGGACTGCGGGGAGGCAGGGGGTCACCCGTGGGCCCGGGGGATGGCTCGGTGCCACCGGCGGCTGCCCGGCCCCGGCACAGCCCACGGACCCCGCTGGGGAGGCGGCGGATGCGGGTCTCATCAAGAGGCCGCGCAGCCCGAAGCGGAACCGTCTCGCTGCATTATACAGCTCAGGATCATAAAATAATGAAGCAGATAAATTTTATAATGCATAGCATTACACCAGGGTAGACAATAAAACATGAAAGACAAATAACCAAGCGCACACTATAATGAAGAGAAAGCCTCCAGTCTGAGACGTGCGGGTATGAATTATTGACTAAGGTTTTACACTCCCGAGGATGAGAGGAAGAATGTTTTCCCTCACAGATTTGCATAATTCACTCGTACAAACCTGGGCAGAATATAGAGCGCGATTTCACATCAGCAAGGCCGCCTTTGCATTGCAGATGCCAGAGAGAGAAGTTTTTTTCCATAGCCACCCCAATATGCAAACGAGGACGGCGGGGAGGCCCCACACCGCGCTCCCCGTCCGACCGGGCTGCAGCACCCAGCAGGGGCACATCCCAGCGCTGCCCAGCCGGCGGCTGCAGCACTGTCAGGGATGGCCCTCGGGACGGGACGGAGAGCCCCTCTCGCTGCTGGCGAGCGCCCGCAGCCCCAGCGCGAAGCTGCCGCCTCCCGTCCCGGCGCTCAGGCCGCTGGCGAGGAGCAGCACGCCAGCCTGCGCCAGGCTCAGCCGCCTCCTGCCCGTCCCCACGCGCTGCAGCAGCCTCTGCCGAAGCGCTTCTCCTTGCTGCGAGGGGTTGCTGTAACGAGCCCCGTCCGGGCTCCTTCCCCGGCAGCCTCGCCGCTCCGAGAGCCAAGCCCTCGCGCCGCCCCGGTGCCGCGCGGTGAGCCGGCCGCGGCACGCACCACGCGGGAGAAACGGGCTGGGGGGGCGAGGGCAGCCTGGGTAAGCAGAAAAAAATGTAATGCATAAACAAACAGCGCTGCCGAGTCCCGCAGTAATATATGATAATGACAATCCGCAAAGGCAACACACACTGTTATAATGGGACACAAGAGGCTCTAATGAGCTACGACTTCTCGGCTTTCTGCGGCAATGTAATTCAATTAACGGCTAAGGAAACCTTTCCTCCTGAGCTGCCGGTGTTTGAGGGGTGCAGGGCAAGCTGGGACAGAGCGGTGCCCAGCCTGGCGCCCGCTGCCAGCGCCCCGTGGCAATCCTGCCCCGAGGGGAGCATGGCCGCCTGAGAGCCAGCACTGGGACGGCGAAGCGCAGGGACGTTGGGACGGCGAAGCGCAGGGACGCTGGGGCAGCGCTCGGAGCCGCGGCGCATTGCTGCCAGACCTGTGGTCCGGGGCACGGGAAACCAAGAGCTACAAGGAACAGGGCAAGTCTTCTCCTAGCTCTGCCCCATCCATTCCCCAGCCACGCGCCCGTCTTCCCCCGGCCCAGACGCCTCTGCCTGCCCGCAGGCTAACGCCAGGGCTACGGCGGAGAGAGGGACAGGTGTGGGACGGGACAGCCGAGCCCCAGCCTCCCGCACCCCGCCGAGGTGAAGGCAGAGCACAGCGGTGGCCGGGGGCTCTTGCACCCACCCTGGGCCCGGCGCTGACCACCGCTCCGGCTCCGAGTGCGCGCAGCATGGCGTAAGGGCACGCGCAGCCAGGTTAGGGTCTCGGCACCCAGTTTTGGCGCTATGGTGGGACCTTGCTGGACTCCTGCCTGCCGTCCCCAGCTCCTGCCACGAGAAGGGCACTGAGAGGCCACCCTGCAGAGTTTGGGCTGCACTGGGGGCTGCTTCTCTGCATTCAGCCTTCATTTAGCCCAGGCTGGAGGCCGGCGCGGCGCAGAGGACGCGCGTGGCCGCGGGGGCCAAAGGGGCAGGACAGCCCCGCAGGGCTGCGGCTGCCGCGGAGGCATCGGCCCCCTTTCTTCCTTCCCGGCGAGCGGCAGCCCCGGGAGAGGAGCTCCGTTTCAGGCTCTGCTTTGCTGAAATGCACTTATTGATGTTTGATTAAAAGCAGCTCCTCGGATGTAAACACAGCAACTTCTCTCAATTGCCGGGGTCCCAGGAGAGCGGCAAGCAGCCCAGAGCGGGGGAAGCAGCAAAACAAAGCAAAAGAAAACCCCAACCAGCCACGCAGACAGCACGGACCAGGGCACGAGGGCAGCACCTCTTGCACGCCGGTACCCAACACCTGCCCTGGCGTGGTCCTGCCGCTTGCGGAGGGGCAGCGTCGCCCGGGACTGGCTGGGGGACCCTCCGAGGGCTGCCGGAGGCTGCTCCCGGCCAGCCCGCGCCCCTCTCCCTGGGTGCAGGGACATCAGTAACGCTGCTTTCTGCCCGTCAAAGCATCAGCCAGAGCGCCGGGGCAGTGCTGCTGTGCTGGGCTTCCCTCGAGGAGAGCTCGCCTCCAGCGCTTTCTGCACCCGCCCGTCCGCCCTGCGCCCAGCGCCGCTGCCGCGCTCCCCCCGTGCCCACGGGCCTTGTTAACAAGGCCGCGACAAGAGGCTCGTCCCGCTTGCTGGGCAGAGATAAGGCTGGCTACAAAGAGAGATGTCAGCAGCCGGCACGCTCCGCCGTCCCACGCCGGGCTGGGGCACCAGCCGCGTCGCAGCCCGCTGGTGACAACTGAATGAGAACGGTGACAAGGGTGACGAGGGCTGTGCCTGCCTCCCTCGCCCCCCTCTTTCTGGTTTGGAGCCGGCTCTGTGATGTTAATTTGATTGCGCCCGTTCCAGCTTCCTTTCTACGCTGATTAGCCGAGTTTCACCTGAAGCATGAGATTAATTCAAATTGCATGGAAGCAATCAGTTATGCTCTTGCTGTACGGCAGCGAACTTCCAAACGCGTCCGTCCCCGTGCCCGCGACGTGCAGGCAGCTGCCCCTCTGCCAGCCCCCTGGCCGGACCCGCTCCCCCCGGCATCGCGGCGCCGGGGAGGTCCGAGCAGAGGAGCCCCCTCTCCAGCGAGCGCTGCCCACCGCTCCGGCAGCCCCGGCACGGCCCACAGGGACCCCCCGAGGACATGACCCTCTCCATCCCTCACGCTCGGCTCTCGACACCGGGAGAGCCGCGCAGCCATGGGCTAAATGGCATTTATCACGCGCCGGTGGTCTCCTCCCACGGGCGCACGCTCCCAGCCACCAGCATTCGCCGTCTTTCGCTCTGCAACACACCTGACCAGATGCTAACGAGTTTCTTTCCGAAGCGGGGAAGGGCACGCTGCCGCGGAAGGCAGCAAGCTGCTGCCTGCATCCAGCCACGCGCCTGCGCCGGGGGCTGAGCGGAGCAGTGCGGCGTGGGCACCCAGGGACGGGAGAGCCCCAGCCCCACGGGCGGCACCGCAGGCGAGGGCTGGGCACGGCCGGGGCGCCGAGCGTTACGCTCCCACGCTGGTACAAGCAAAGCTGGGCGGCTTTCCTTGCCCGCCACCAGACAAAAGCAGCGGCCGGCTCCTTCTGGCACTGGCGGGTCCGCAGGCCCACGGCCGGGACTGCACGCACTTGCCTGATCATTACCTGGCCGCCTCGCCTTGCCCCCCGAGCCCGGCGCTGCGGCGTCGGGGAAGGGGATGTGCGGCTGCGGGCTGGCCGCCAGGGCTGCTCCCCTATCCCCTGCTGACCCGCGCCAGCGCTCGCTTTGGGCTCCGATTAACTTTCATTTAACTCCGTCCGCAGTGGCCTGACTTTCAAGGAAAGCCGGCGCTGATCTCACTTTAATTGGCCTGACATTTCGCTAAACAAACAAAAATCCAAAAATGAAACAAAACAAAGAGCCCCGTATAATGCTTAATTGGCTGTGGCGCTTCGTCTCCCTATTCATCCAAACCTTTTCAAAGGCTGCGAGGTCTCCAGGAAATGTAAAAGCAGATGCATAATAAGGTTATATGCTATTCAAGTCAGCCAGCAACCTGTCCTGGGATGCAATTACAGCAGATAGCGGGGACAAGGCAACAGTTCAGGCTCCGAGACTCCTGCACGCTCACTTGGGATTAATCGCCTCGACTTTGTACCTGCGCCTTATTGAAGTGCGTTGTTTGAAGTCGCTCGTTTCGATTCATCAGTCGGCGGGATAAATTAAACAGCTGCCGGGGAGGGGAGCAGAAACCCGGGAAAGCAGAGGCTGGGTGGGGAGGGGAGCAGCCCTGAGCGAAACGCCTCCGATGCCAGAAAACCCAGCGCTCGGCTGGGGAGGGGAGGCAGCGAGGGGGCTGCCCGAGCCCGAGCCCGAGCCGCTCCCTCCTTGCCTCGTCCCGCTGATTCCCCGGGTGCGAGACCCTCGTCCGGAGACGGCGGTGCCCGGCAAGGGCCGTGCATCCATCCCCTCTGCCCGGCAGCACCCTGCCCAAGGGACAACCAGGGTGGCGGTGGCCGCCACGGCTCCGCCCGCAACCTCCGTCCCCTCGTCGCGGGCAGGGCAGAGTTTAGCCCCGCTCAGCCCCGGAGACACGCGGGAGCTGCCGCAGGAGAGAGCCCGACCGGGCTGGTCCCCCTCCACCACCTCCTTTTTGAGGTTTGAACGCTCACGGCAGCAACGAGCAAAATAAATAAAGAGGAGCTGGAGATTATGTATTCTGCTGATAGCAACGGGAGAGGAATCCGATAATAAGCGCAGTTCAAACACGGTGTCTAACAACACTTCCCGGCCCATCCCTGTCAAATTAGCCCAGCTCTTTCCTTGCCTCCTGTGTGATGCAGATTGATTGCTCGGTTTTATTAAGGACAAAGCGTGTTTAATAGCAAAAGGGAAGCGGGTCCCTGGAGGAGGGGAATCGGTGCCCTCCCCGTGCCCCGCGCATCGATCGCGGGGGTGCGCGGTGCCGAGGGCAGAGCCAGGCTGGCGCGGCGGGGACCAGCCGCACGGAGGAGGCCGCGCCGGACCGGGCTCTGCTGACGAGCACCCACCCCGCAGCCACAACCGCGTTCACCGGAGCGGGTCCCCGGCCCCTCGCCACGGCACGGCCCTGGCTACTTACTCTTCACGGTGAGAAACATGGACTTGCTGATGTCTGTGCCCACCCCGTTGCTGGCCTGGCAGAGGTAGTAGCCGATGTCCTCCTCCAGCACGTGGCGGATGAGCAGGGAGCTGTTGGGCAGGATCTGGATGCGGCCCGTGAGGGGTATGGGGTGGTACTGCTGGGGGTTGCCGCTTCCTAGGAGGAGGCAGAGACAGAGCTCAGCCGAGGCAGAGGAGCGCTCGTGAGGCTCGGTGCTGGGGCGGCCGTGCCGCAAGGGGACTCTCCCCTGCCCGCACCGAGTCCCCACGCGCTGCCGTGTCTCACCCCTACCTTTTGCGTGTTTCCACATGACTTTCGGAGGGGGGTACCCGTCAACGGAGCAGTTCAGCACCCCGGCTTTACCGTAAATGCCATCTTGGTTGTTGGGTTGGACCACAAAACGAGGAGGCACTGAGTAATTCGAGAGAAAAGGCGGACACTGTAGCAAAAACCCCCTCAGCTTCTTGCAACTCCTCCCTGCCCGCGGGCACGTGGCTGCTCTGGCTCAGCCCCGCTCCTCGCCCTCCCCGCCTGATTCTGCACCACTCCTTCAACCGGAGGAGAACGTTGTCTCCCTCCAGCCTCGTAACTTGTCTCTGCTCCCTGCCGCGCTACCCCTCCGTCACCGCCCACCCTCCCGAGCCCAACGCGGCGGCAGCACCGGGGACCGGGCTGGGCTGCGCGCGGCCGGGTCGGCCCCGCGGCACTCACCCCGCACGATGAGCTGCCGCTCCCGGCTGACCGTGGCGGCGTCGTTGCTGGCGATGCAGGTGTAGTTGCCGTTGTGCTTGAGGGAGACGCTGGAGATCTGCAGGGAGCTCATGAACTCCTTGCTCTCGATGGTGACTCCAGAGCCGGAGAGGATGACGTGCCCGTCCTTCCTCCAGGTGATGTGGATGGGCATGTCCCCGGAGGAGACCACGCAGGGGATGTAGAGGAGCTGCCCGATGGAGGCTGGCGGGAACTCAAAGGGCTGGATCAGCGGAGGGACTGTCGAGGGGAGAGGCAGAGCACGCTGGAGAGCCCGTCCAGGGAAAGCCTTCCTCCGGCGGGGACGTGCCCCGCTGCCCCGGGAGGAGCAGCAGCCCAGGAACTACGGCAGGGCTTTTGTTTCCACCAGGAACACGGCCGGGGAGAGCGGAAGGTGCCGCCAAGCCGGGGACAGCAGGAAGACGTCTCCCACCTGGCAGGGCCACCGCGCCAGGAGCGGGACGGAGAAACGCCGACCTCCGGAGCAGAGCGGGCCCTGCTCTGGGGAAAGCCCGGCCGCCCCCGCCCCGCACGTGCCAGCCGACATTCCGCCTCGGCATTTATCTGCTCGCAGAAAAGCAATTATTAGATGGATGCTTTTCTTAAAGGCACCGGATTCAGAACCAGCCATTATCTTTCTGATAACTTAATTAGGCAACCGCAGCATCTCTGGCAATGTGGGAGGGGGAAGAAGGCAGAGAGAGGGAGACAATTAGCTTAACAAGGCTCAGCACCTGGTAGATGAGATCCTCTTTCTACAGTCTCCATAATTAAATTAGCAGGCTGCCAATTGTCCCCTCGACAGAAATAAGCTGCCCTCTCCTACAGGCGCAGGAGCAGCTCCCCGCGCCACCACGCACGGCCGTGGGCTCCCACCTCTGCCCCGCGCCCAGGGCATCGCGACGGCCTCTGCGCCGGGCCTCTGCCCCGCTGCCCGGCCGCGGCCCAGCCGGGCAGCTCTGCGGCGCAGCGGGCGAGCGGGGGCTGCCAGCCGCCCCCCCGGGCTGCCAGCCGCTGCCGGCAGGCAGGCGGACGGGTGCGGGCAGGGCTGGCCTGCCCCTTCACCGGCTACAGCGACGTGGCTTGAGCTGCCGGAGCCATGGAGCCAGCGCTGCCTGTTTTCCATAATTAATGAATAATTAATTGGGAATGCACTGCAGTCTATTGCAGAGCGGGGATGGGCTTGTGGATGCGCGCCTCTCCGAACACGCCCCACCAGCCGCTTCCGAGCCGCCAGGAGAAGGACAGGCTCCCTCGACAGAAGAGCTCTCCCTGCTCGAGCTTCCCGCAACCGGAGCTTGCAACTCGCCTCTCCTCCCCAGTTCCTTTCCCACTGCAGTTCTCCTTTCCCCAGGGCTTCCAGGCTCTCTCGCGCAGCTGCAGCGGGCGTCCCTGCCCACGGTGCCCGCCGCAGAGCCTGGCCCGGTAGCTCAGGACCGGAGGGGAGCCCCAGCGAACAGCCTCTGCCTTCCCGCGGGGTGAAGCATCGCCCCGACGGTGCCCCGGCGCTGCCAGCTGCGGAGCAGGCATAGCTGGTGCCGGCACCGCACTCCCCGAATCGCCGCAGTCACCCGAGCAGAGCTGTGCGAGAGCCCCAGGGCAGCACCAAACCCACACGTGATTAATTAAAATGCTCAAAGGTGTCTGCGGGAATGACGAGCTGCCAGGGCGGAGGCCGGGTGCTCGGGTCGTGCTGCTGGGGAAGCGCAAAGAGACCCCGGGCAGCTGCAGAAGCCCCAGGGAGAAGGGAGGTTTGAAGCTGGGGCCGGGGGGACCTGGGGTCCCCAGGCCAAGCCGCAGCAGCGGCTGAACCCGGGCGGGAGTTGCCCTCGACGCAAGCCGGGGAGCGTGGCTGGGGGCGATGCCTCGCGAGCAGGGCTGGGGGCTGCCCGCGCATCCCCGCTCCCCGGGGGAGCGGTGCCGGAGGGCAGCTGTAAAGCTTTTACTACCGCATGCTCGGAAAGACCCGCGTAACTCACTTGTGGCACTTAACGCGGTCGCCAGGCACTTGCGACAATAAAAGCTTTACGGTGCTCCGCGCCATCCTGCGCTCCTCGCTCTACACAGCGATATTTATTCACTCTGCTCCGCAGAGTGAGCTCTGGCTGTCTTCTAGGGTCTTTGCAATTCCCTTCCGCAGGCCTTTTATCTGATGGCCACGGCAAATAAGGAATCCAGCAAGCGGGGACGGGTGTAAATCTCCGGCAGCCGTGCTGCAGGCGGAATGAAGACATCTGGCCGCGGCAGAGTGGCGGGCCGCCGGCCCGCGCCGCGCTTCCACCCTCGCCTTCCTCAGCCTGTCACCGGCCGCTAATCAAGGCAGTAAATTCCGATTCGGAAGGGTTCGCTAGCGGTTGCTTGCCAGAACATACGGATCCTCGGCTGAACTTCAGCATCCCGCATCCCCCGACGGCACGCCCAGCGACTGACAAAAAGCGAATCCTGTTAAATTTTAACTTCTGTGCAGACGTCCCTACGGACGCTCTCTCCGCACCAGCCCTGCCTGTCCCGCGCGCCCCAGGAGCAGGCCAGCATCTGCTCTGGCCCCTTCTCAAGCCCTGGGGCTCCCACCTAGGTGGGGATTTTGCATACGGTGAGGAACGCAGGGCTGGCCGTGCCCGGCACTGCGGACCCGAGGGGAGAGAAGTCCTCCCCGCGCCGCCCTCAGACAGGCTCTCCGCAGCCTACTCTTCCCTTTGCAAAGCCTTGGAGAAGAGCATTAGCTAATCAAGTGGTAGCATCTATAATCAGCCTGCTGCGCTCGCTTGCTAACCCGATTCCTAATAAGAAAATGGTGGATGGGAGGGGAGGGAGGGGGATCAGAGCAAAACGCAGTCCGTAAATACCCTGCTGGGTGAGACAGAGAAAGACAATTGGCCAGCTCCCTCCCCAGCGTGGCCGTGTTTGTCTAAATGATTTACTGCAAACACCGAGCTGGCGACGGGCAGAGACGACCCGACAGCTCTGAGGACGGGAGATACAGGAGCATCGCACACTCGCAGCGCAATCTCGGCGAGTCACTGGGAGGGAATGCATCCGGCTCAATTCATTAGGACTGATAGCTCCCTCAACGGGGCTGAATAATTGATGGCCTGGAGAAGCTTTTAAGATGTTCTGTGCGCTCGAAAGACCGAGAGTACTGTTTTTTTAAAAGCTAACGCACAGAGAAAAACATCGGCGAAGGTGATCCGAGCAAAGGTTAGGTGTTTTAATACGCTATGTTTACACCGTAAATCTTTGCTCCGTCGCTTGTAACGGGAAATGGATACGGTGTGGCTCGGGGCAGCTGCAGGCGCGCAGGCAGGACCGGGTAGCCGCTCCGCCAGGAGCTGGGCCAGCTCCGAGGGCGGCTGTGGCGGGAGCTGAGCTCCCATCGGCGCGGCGTTCGCCGAGCACGGCCACCGCCGGGCCGCAGAGCCCCCTCTGCGACTCTTCCCTGCCTCCGTCCCGCAGCAGAGACGTCCCCAGCGTGACCTGGACAGCCTCTCCATCTGATCCAGGGGAAGCCTCTCCACCCGCTTACCTTTCACCGTGACGTGGACGCTCTGGCTGATGGAGAGCTGGGGCTGGATCAGCACGCTGCACAGATACTCTCCTTCATCCATGCCTTTCTGGACGTCCATCAGCTTGAGAGTCCCGTTCTCAAAGACCACTTGGCGGTGGTTATCGGGCAGCAGCAAAGAGTCCTTGTACCACTTGATGGAGTAATACGGGTACCCGATCACCCTGCAGTTGATGAAAGTGTCCCTACCCGCTACCGCTGTTATGTTCTTCATCGCTCGGATGCTCGGGGGACCTACATATTCGGGAGGAAGGGAGAGGCAGGCTAGGTTAATTCCGAAGGGCAGTTTGGTTGCATGCAGATCTGCTGCTATTTCAGAGCGAGCTTCACAGGCAAAGGAGGTAACCAGAACAGCTGGGACCCAGCCTGGTTTTGGGTGAGGAGCAGGCACGGGCTTCTCTCTGAGCCTGTGGGGGGAAAGCCACCCATCGGCTGCAACCTCTGGCTACAGCTCCTCGCACACGCCTGCCGCGGCGCAGCTACGGACGGGGCTGCGGGCCTCCCTCACGGCCACGCTTCGGCACGTCCCACCCCGCTTTTGCAGGTGCAACTTCAGCGCTGGGGAAGCTGAGCCCGCAGGCCCCGCTGCTGCTCATCGGAGGAGGTCGGACGGTGTCTGGAAGCGTGGCCTGTTCCTGCCGTGGGAACCGCGGCCGCCCAGCGCACCTGCAGCCACGGCTCCCCCGGCAGCGCCTGCGGCCAACCGGGACGGTGGAAGAGACGGGGCGCGCTGCCCCAGGGTCGCAGCCGCTCTCTGCCTCTCTTAGAAGGAAGCTGACTGCGTTGTGCCAAACGCCCTCGACAGGAGCTGCTACGGGAACCTGACTTCCATTGGCAAACGTATTTCACCTCCCCGAAAACACAGCTTTCCGAGCCTCCCACCGGCCACCTGAGCATCGCCGAAAAGCCAGGGAGTCGCCAGTTTGTGGCTGGCTCTGGTGCTGGCTCAAGGACGGGGAGAATGCTGCAGGTGAGTATTTCAACACGAGGTTTTGTGCATCCGCAATTACATTGTTCTCCCAATGTCACGGCATAAACCAGCAAACTAATCTCAAGATTAACCCTATCCTGACTCCCCGTCCTAGGGGCGTAGCAGGATGACAGCTTAGCAGACGCTCAGGCTAAGCTGACGGACGGTGTTTCTCATACTGGCACACGTTTAGAAAAGGAGCAAGAAAAAAGAAACTCGCGCCTCGCTCTGTAACCCTCTCTTGGGCCCGTCTGAGGGACTGCTCCCTTCCAGGGCAAAAAAAGCCTGAACCTTATCTAGCGACAGCCCGTCAAGAGCCGAGAGGGGAGAGAGGGAGACAAGGAACGTCCTCCTTGAAAACGCTGCTCTGGCTGCTCGTGGCTGAGGGACGAACTTGCTCCAAATCCAGCAGTAAACGGCAGCGAAATTCAGCCTCTCCTGGGATCCCAGCCAAAAAGCCACTAGATCCATTTCAAACCTGAGACACAGACAAACACAGCCCTTCAACCCTCTTTCTCAGCAGACAAATAAATGCTACCTTGTCTCTGTCTCGCTCCCACCTGTAAGCCTGGAAGCCGTAATTGGTGATTACTAACGGGCAGGGGCTTTACCGTGCCCTGTGCCTGAAAGCGCTCCCTGTAACGCGCCGAGCGACACGCTCCAGCCGTAAGAACGCGGTGATTAACGCGGCCATGGCTTTTAGCAGACAAAGAAAATACAGACGTGACGAATCAAAGCTCATTTCCCACGATTTCACGTGCTGCCTCATCGTCGTTTGTCGTGCAGATCCCCGCGCCGGCGGGCGCGTTCGCTGCCAGGGAGCCGGGCTCCCGCCGGGACCGGGGGGCGGCTGGGAGAGCGCGGGGCGCCCGGGACGCTTCCGTGCCCGCCACCACCTTCTCCGTGCGTGGGGTCCCTCGGGGAGGTGTTTGCCGACCCCCGGCAGACCCCAAGGCGGGGGCTCGGCAGGGCAAGAGCGGACCCCGATGCGGAGAGCGCTGCCCTTCCGCCCCTGCAAAGCCAAGCTGCAGCTCTCCACGGCTACGGGACTGCTCTGCGCTTTGTCAAACTCCCTGCTTTAAACGGCGGGGAGGCTCAGCCCCGCGGGCAGGCGCGTGAGCGAGCGGGGCGGGAGCGGGGAGCTCGGGGAATGGGGTCGGGGCAGCCAGGGAGACCCGCGCGGCCGGGAAGAGGAGGGAGAGGCGAGGAGGAGCGATCGGCCGGGGAACAGAACAAAACCAAAAGCCCAGTAAAAGTCCTATTCTGATATTTAAAAGTAGACAGGCACCTCTTACGTTTATTCGCGCTTGGTATTCGGCGCTGCCCACCGAGTTCCGCGCGGTGCACCGGTACACGCCGCCGTCCTTGATCTGCGGGCTCGTCACGTTCATGTGGCTGACCGTGGTGCCGTCCGACATGGTGTACTGGTTGGTGCGGTGCCCGCTGTCCCGCGGGATGGGCTCGTCGTCCAGCGCCCAGGTGACGGTCGGCGGGGGGGCCCCCTTGGCGGCACACATCAGGGAGAACTGCTCCCCGGGGTTGACCACCTTCTCGCTGAAGGAGGAGACGATGCGGGGGGTCCCATCTGGGGGGCACCCAGCGGGAGGGGGGTCAGGGAGCGGCAGCCACAGGCAGCAGCAGTCACCCGCTGGCGGGACGGCTCGGAGCTCCCGCCCGGGGTGGGAGCCCCGGCTCAGCCGGGAGAGGAGCCCTAGTCGGCAACACGCCTGCAGCCCTGCAGCGGGGAGATGCTGAGAGGGGCCGTGCTGGTTGATGCAGACGCTGGCTCAAGGGGCCACCTGGCTCGGCAGAGCCCACCCCTTGTCCAACCGTCCAGCGATCTGCATCGGGGAGGGGACACCTGGTGAAAGGCCGTGCCTCCTCTCAGGGGCTGGGGACGGGCAAGTCAACCCTTACTGCGGTCCTTCCCCGTCCCGGCCGTGCTGCATCCCTCAGCTGCTTGCAGACAGCAGGCACAGCCCAGGAAGCGGGCCGGGAGCGGTCTGGCCCCAGGAGTCCCCACCCCGGCGGGTCTCAGTGCCCTCCAGCCATGCACAAAGCATCCCGGCGCAGCCTGGGGACGCGGCGGCTCAGAGAGGGGCAGAGGAAAGCCCCCGCCGGCCCCCGCCCCGAGGAAGCCAGCTCACCCTCCAGCGTGATGATGGAGAAGTCCTGTGCCGTCTGGGACTTGCGGGTGGCAAAGCACTGGTAGGCTCCAGAGTGGCTCTTCTGCGCGGCCGTGATGAGGAGGGTCTCGTTGCTGATCCCCCGGATGGAGATGTAGTCATCCACCACCACGAGGTCCGTGTTGCGGTACCAGCGGATGACGTACTCAGGGGACCCGCTGAGGGCACAAGAGAGGATGACGGTGCTGCCGATGCCCGTTTTGAGCTTCTTTGGTGTGAGGGTCACACGCAGAGGGTCTGTGCGAGAAAGGGCGAGAGCGGGCGAGGCGTTGGCGGTGCCGGGCAGCACGGCGGGAGGCACTTTGTCATTACCGTGCACTCTGCCTTTCCTGCCCTGGAAGTGCCAGCCCAGCTACGTGTAAAATGTCACCGCACGACAAGGCGGGCGCCCCCCCGCCGTCCTCCCTGCTGACAGCCCCTGCCTTTAACGCCAGCCCCGGGGCCCCGGCAGGGCGGGCACCATCGGGGAGGTGGCAGAACGGCTGGAAGAAGACGTGACCGGTGCGACGGGGGACAACGCTGGGCTGGGGACACGCCAGGGTGGCTCCCAGCAGGCTGCCGGTGCCCGGCTGGTGGCGCGCTCGCCGCGGCACTGCTCCAGGTAAGGCAGGCGTGGTGCGTGCCAGCCCCGGCAGCTCTGGTACCGCTGGGATCCCGGTGACAGGAGGAACCCCCAAGAACAAAGCACGCGACAAATACTTGACCTGCCCAGATGGTATCTACTGTTTGGCTGGAGCTTATTTTATGGAAGTCAACAAAACAAAACGCAGAGGCACCTAACGTAAAACCGACGTTGCCATCCAGCAATTTACATCCCCCGGTATGGCTCTGAGTTTTCCCGAGGCCCCTCTCCCTGCCCGACTGAAGCGGTAAATCAGGGGACGTCTGCAGACGCGCTGCTGCAGCATGATAAACCTGCAAGCGCTCTGAGCGCCACATCGGACACGCTGCGTCGCAAGACGGCGGCTTCCAGCGTGCGCCGTGCCGAAATACAAGGCTTGTCGTTTATACAGCTTTATAAAACCTTTCAGGCTTTGTATTTATCAAGGCTTTACATTTAAGAAGGCTTTATCAAGGCGGGCCCCGGGCAGCAGGACAGAGGTCTCCCTGCCACTGTGCCCCACTCCTGCCCGCCGGCTCTCACCTATGACTGTGAGGGTCCCCGTGACCTCTGCGGACCCGAAGGTGTTGGTCACCTCGCAGATGTAGGTCCCGCTGTCCTCCACGCGCAGGTCGCTGATGGTCAGGCCCGTGATGCGCTTGCTCCAGCGGCTGTCGGCGGGGAGCGGGCGCCCGTCCTTGATCCACCGGACGGCCGGGTTGGGGTAGCCCGAGGCGATGCAGGGCAGCTCCACCAGCCGGCCCGCCTTCACCTCCCTGGACTGGAAGCTGTCTAGCATCGTGGGGATGGACTCCGCCGGGTCTGGGTTCGGAGAGGAATCAGGCTCACCCGGCGAAGAGGAGGAGGCGAGGCTTCTCCCCGCAGGGACACCAGGAGAGCCCCTGGCACGGTGCCACCGGTGCCGCCGTGCCCCCTCGGCATCAGCCGGGAGAGCGCAGCTCTCCCTGTCTCGGTGAGCCGGCGGCTCTGCCGGGCAGGACGCCAGCCACATCCCCTGCTGGGCACGGGGCCGGGGCGGGCAGGGGGTGGCCTGTCCCAGCCGGCCCTCGGTGCCTGGGGCAGCAGCTTGCGGGGAGGTGGGAGGGAGATGCATCTGACTAGCTGAGGGGACGAATAAACTCAGCACCGGAGGAATTACTCAAGGTGACACCTAATTGGTGCAAAATACACAAATTCTGTGGCACATTTCAAAATTTACAAGCAAAGGGGTCCATCAGGCAGCTGGGAAAGGAGAAAATTAATCACCAAGTCTCAGGCGTGAAATTAAATTCCAGGGGAAAGAAACCTCTTTCATTACTCCCAAGCAGAAGTAAAACGCCGTGACGTGTAAATAATGACAGCGACCAGGAGGGGACGGGGCCAGATCGAACGCGCGCGGACAGGGGACGATACGCCCGGCGGCTGCCCGCACTCCTCGAGGGCCGTGGGCAGGACGGTCCCGGGTGGGACCGGGACCCTCAGGCCTCCAAGAGGCTGGGGCGAGGTCAGGCAAGCCCCAGCCCGGCCGTCCTGGGCCCCTTCCCTACCTCTGCGGGGTTAATTCGAGGAGCTAGCGCGGGAGCCACAGCCCGCACGCCCGAGGATGGGAAAAGCATATGGCAGAGAGCAGGCGTGCTGCAGCTGAGCGGCGGGAGCGGCGACGTGGCTGCGAGTCGGGAGAACTCCCTCCCGAGTGGAGTAATTTGGGCAGTCAGCGGAGCCAGGAGCGCCCCGAGACACCCGGCACTACGGACTGCGCTGCCTGCGCTGCAGTATCGCTTGCACGTTCGTCACATCGCGTCAGGCTGCTCGCATCGCGGGCTGTCACATCGCATCGCGTCGCACCCCGTCGCCTCTCGCTCGGGGTGCCGCGCAGCACTGCCGCTCGCCGCGGCCGGCACCGGGGGGGCTGCGTGCGCGGGGGCGCACGCGAGGCAGCACGAACCCCCCGCGCAGCCCCGACAGGACCTCCTGCCACGCACCAGGATGTCCCCTCACTGCGGGACGGGAGGTAGCGATGCCATTGCTCCCTCCTGCACCCTGGGGAAACGGGCACCGTGGTGGGCAGGCAGGGGAGCGGGCGTGCAGGCAGGGCCGGACACCCTCCCGGGCGCAGGAGCCGCGCCGGGCCCTGCGGGGCACGGCTCCCCCCTGCCAGCATTGCCGGCAGCCGCGCACTCACCTGAGACCGAGAGCCTGGCTCCGTTGCTCTGCCGCGTCTCCCCGCTGTACTTGTGCTTGGTGATACACCTGTAGGTGGACAAGGCATCTTCCTTCTGCACGTCCGATATGTACAAACCTCCGTAAGAAGTAATAAAAAACCTATTTTCTGGAGACACAAAGGGAGGAAGAAGGGTGAGCGAGCCAGCCCCGACCCAGCGCATCACCTCCCAGGCTCTGGGCACCGGGGTCGGGCAGAGCCCCTGCACTCCGGGCAGGCACCGGCGCTGCGGGCAGGAGCGGGGCAGGCAAAGCGGGTCCTTCCTCCGCCTCCCCGCACCCCCACTGCACCGGGGCGCAGCCTCCGGCTTCACCTTCAGGGCCTGAAGTTTCAGGCAGGCTGGCCAAGTCGGGCCAAAACGGGCGAGCAGCAGCGCTTGCCTTAGCAGCCGTGGGTGTGCACCAGCAGCACGTGGGTGTGCACCAGCAGCCGTGGGTATGCACCAGCAGCACGTGGGTGTGCACCAGCAGCACGTGGGTGTGCACCAGCAGCACGTGAGTGTGCACCAGCCCGCCTCCCTCGGCGGCAGCGCTCAGCCTGCAGCAAACACGCCCGCCCGGGCGCAAAGATGAGCTCGGGGTGTCCTTCCACGCGCTCCCGGGGGTCGGGTGCAGGGGATTTAGCCGAGGCAGCCCGCTCGCAGCCCTCTCCGCTCCCTGCCCCGGCCGGCCGTCGCAATGAGCTCCGGGCTGGCCGTGGAGCCGCAGCGATGCAGCGGCTGCAGAGGGCAAGGAGAGCGCGCGGCACGATGCTCTACCGGCACGATGCTCTGCCGCACCGCCACGTCGCCACCCGCTGCATAGCAACGCGGCAATTAAAAGTGAATCCGTCCCGCTGAGTTAATAATTAGCTTAACTTACTTAGAAGCATGTGAAAACAAATAAGGGCTTGAGCTGATATTTGAGCACTGGGGGAGGCTGGCGGGCGAGCAAGCAGGGCAGCAGAGCCCCGGGCAGCGCTGCCGGAGCAGCCCCCTCCAGCCAGCAGGTTTTGGAGCCCAGCGCACGCGGAGAAAGGAGTCTTCAACTCACTCGTGAGGCCAGCCTGACCCCTATAATTCATCACGAATATTAAGCGTAATTAACAGGAACAGAAAGACCCGCGCTGTGGCACGATTTAGCGGCTACATGGAGAGCGGGGCAAGCAGAGGCACTGGAGAGAAGCTCCCCTGCCCACCCGGAAAAGCCCTTTACCCTGCCCCACTGCCAGTGCTGAAGCGAGAGGAGCCTTTGACCCCGGTTTCTGTGGGGCCTTTGGGGTTTATTCAGCACCAGCCGCCACCAAGGCTCAGCTGGGACAGGGTGGTCCATCTGCTCGGCTGCACCGTGCTGCCAGCCAAACCAGCCCCTGCCAAACACAGCAAATGCAGAGAAGCAGAAGGTAATTAGCAGAGCTGAATGTTCAGAGTTGAAACCTTTAAACCTAGTCTTTAAATCGGCAACGGCTGCAAATGGCTCCTCCGAGTCCTGCATCACGCTTGGTAAACCGGGCGCTAGGTGCTGGGGAGAATCGGCTGTCTTTTCTTCCAGCACCTTTTGGAAGCGCCTGCACGTTCTCAATTTAGGGGGAGGCACGCGCCGCGGCTGAACCCGAAAGAGCAGGGAAACGCGGGAGGAATTTGGGAGCTAAAGGCAGGCGCTCCCACGGCAGCCTGGCTCGCCCCTCCCGGGGCAGGGCTGCGGAAGCCTCTCCCTGCCCACAGCAGCGGCGCTCGAGGCGACGGACTGACGGCAAGAGGGCTCTTCACCCAGGGAACCGGAGCGCATCCCCGGCAGGAGCCAAGGCGACGGCAGCCCTCAGCGCTGCTGGCACTACCCCGCTCCAGCTGCAGCTTAGCTGGATGTGCCTATTTGACTCTAATTGCTTGATACGAGAGCGTTAGGGACTCTAAACAGCAAAGAAATAGCAACCTTAACAAAACGTGAACCTGGCTGCGGTTAACAGGAGGCAGAGGGAAGCGCCGGGCTGGCAGCCCTGTGCAGATTCTCCTGGAAGCGGCGGGAGCGCGAGCCAGCAGCCCCACGGGGTGCCACGGGTACCGGGGCGGCTGTCCCCCCACCTCCGCGCCGCCGCGGCATCACGGGCCCCGCGTCTCCGTCCCTGCTCGGAGGGGTCAGGGGGTCCCCCAGCCAAAACCTCAGGTGCGGTTTCGCCGCCAGGCCAGAGCACGGCAACGCCAGCGCAGCAGCACGCGCGTGCACCGGTACGCGACTGGGAGCAGATGCACAGCGGCGCGAGTCCCACGCTCCATGCCGCCGATCGGAGGCGCCGAGGGATTCGTGCAAACCTCCGTAAAAGGGAAGGGGGGAGCAGTCCCGCAAGCGCAACTGAAATAACATGCAAATCGAGCATTAATTTTGCATCTCCCATCAAACCAGTAAGCGAAGAACATTGGCTGCACTGGAATTTGAGACGGGGGGAGCCGGTTTCCATGGTAACAGGGGCTGTATTTTGCAAAGTGCTCGGCAGCCCCCACTGGCCTCCCCCTCCCCGCACACTCGCACGCACGCGGCCGTGCATGGTTAACCGCAGCCCTGTTTGCAGGCGCGCTGTGCTCCTCCTCTGGAAACAAAGCCTTGCGAGAGCGGGAGCGACGCGCAAGGAGCCAGCGGAGGAGCAGAAAGCAGCGGTGCCGCGTGCCCGCTCCCCGGGACAGCGGCGGCAGGGCCCACGAGAGCCAAACTCCCGCCGGTGGCCGGGCGAAGGGGAGCGGAGCCCCGCGCTCCCGCCCAGACAGCGATGGCGAGGAGAGCGCCCCGTGGGAGCGGGCAGGGCGAGAGCGTTGCTGACCAGGACTGCAAACCAAGCCCTGCCTGGACCTACTGCCCGCGGCCCCCCCAGCCCGCTGGAGCTCCCCAGCTTTCCCAGCCCAGGCGCCCGAGATCGAGCCTCCGAGACGGGGCTCGAGCCAGAGCATCAGCCCCGGAGACAGGAACGGGCAGGCAACCTGCAGGTTTCAGTATCCGCCTCTCTACCGTGCCGCGGCGGGAGGCATCTGCCCCCTTGCAAGCCACGGCTTTAAAGATGCCGTTACGTTAAACGTAAGGTCTACAACCTGACGGCACAGCCTCCGTATTTTTTTTTTTTTCCGGAAAGGGACAAGTAACTCCATCGAGGAGCGTTACACTGGTTGAAGGGAGAGATGTAGGGCAATAATTGATGTAAACGGCTCCGACAGAGACCTCACCGAAGTGACTTACTGCCGAGTTTGCTAGCGAGATTAACGTCGAAGGTCGCTGAATAAAATCAGATCTTTCTGCCTGCCAGGAGGTGGAAAAGCTTTACGGGAAGCAGAGGATTAAGTGCATCCGTGGCCAGAGCGGAGCGATGTGCCTCTAATAACTCTTCCAGCCAGACGTGAGCCGCTGCCTTTGGAAGCGCCTCGCCAAAGCCCCCGCGCCCCTCTCGCCCAGCCCCGCGAGAGAGGAGCAGGCAGCCGGGAGCCCCGCCAGCCCCGGGAGCTTGGCCCTCGCCCGGGGCAAAGCGCGGGGGGCTCTCCCGCCCGGCAGATGTTCGGGGGGTCTCTCGCCACGTACGCGCGCACGCCCGTATTCGCTGCTACCGAAACCCTCTCCCGCATCCAGCTGCCCGCGGTGGCCGCGAAACTCCGGCATCAGTCCCGAGGGCCTTCCCGTTTCAAGAGAAAAATTACAGCCGATATAGGTTACCAGTACTGCTCTATCCAATATAGATTTATAAAAACAACGGGGTCAGGGCTTCAGGAGAGAGCACGTTTTATAGTTCATAAGACTAACGAGATAACTTTCCCTTGGCACTCCGGGGCCAATATTTCCTTACGCAGTCTATTTTAACTGCTGGAGAATCAATAGGTGCCACCGTTTATGAATTAGCCGTACTTGGAGCATATGCATCCCAAGGCATCCCGGACAAATCCAATAACTGTTTGGGGCTATTTCTGGCCACGTTTAAAGCGACAAACGCCTCCCCAGGGGGAAGGCGTGGAGGGGGAAGCCCCAAAGAACAAAGCCTGTGATTTTCCGCCGCTGCTGTAACGGCACTTTGCTGCTGCGGCTGCTGTTCCAGGATGCCGTTTGCCCGGCCCGGGGCTCGCCCGGGGACGAGGAGCCTCCCCGGGGCGGGCCAGCAAACCCAGCCAGCGGGAAGCTCCTGCCCACCGCTGCGGCACGGCACGGCACCGTTCGCCCCGTCTCTCTGCCAGCACCTCCCTCCCCAAGCCGCCCGAGCAGCGAGATGCGGCGGGGCAGAGGAGCAGGCTGGCAGGCGGCGGCCGCGCACCAGAGCCGCCTTTCGTCTCCGCAGGCTGAGCCCAGCTCGCTGCCACAGCAAATGCCGAAAGCAGAGGGGGCCTGGACCGGGCGCCGAGATTAAAGATCCATCCGTCCATCCCCGAGATGTTAAAGAGGAACCGCGACTCCAGCTCGATGCAAATTTAATAAGAGCCGCACGATATCCGACAGATTTATTTACACGTTTGCCTGCAGTCGGGAGCCCGGGGGAGGTGTAAGGCAGTCACCGCTCCCCGGCCCTTTCGAAGGCAGCACCTCTCTCCTGCGCGGCCGAGCCGCCGCGTGCCCGGCCGAACGTTCCCACCTTGAGGGCTGGTGGGCATCGGCAACGCAAGCGACGCCAGCTGAGCAAGTGGGTCAGGCTTTGCAGCAAAGGGCTGCCTCTCCTCTCCCTCCTCCTCCTCAGTCCAGGAGGAGCGGCCCTTCGCCTGGAGAGAGCACTGTGCCCCAGAAACCTCGTCCCGAGAAGCTGCGGTCGCTGCGTCCGCAGCAGTCCCTGCCGTGCTGCGTCCTGGGGTGGGCACGGCACAGGCAGCTGCCTGTTCCCGGGGCCTGCCCGCAGCGCCCTGTGCCCCGGGGAGCTGCCGGCGGGCCCCGGAGGCTTTGCCAGGAGCCTCCCCCTGCAGACCTAGAGGTCCAGAAACGCAGGCAGCCCCGCCGCAAGCCCTTTCCCGGCCGCGGGCAGGAGCGTGGGCAGGCGCGGGCAGGGACGCCAGCCGCACGCCTGCCTGCTGCTGCGGAGCCAGAGGGGGGACAGCAGAGGAGGGGTGGAAGTCGCGGAGTCGTGACGGGCTTTCCGCCTCCCCTCCTTAATCTCCTTTATAAGCCCGGCTCCATCTCCTCCCGTTACAGGATTAGCAGCCATCTCTCATTCTCCTCTTGCAACAAGATTTTATTCCTAATTACGCTGCAATAAAACCGGGCGCGCTCCCAGGGCTTCTTCCAAATGACTTGTCGACGCTAGGCGAGATTGGATCCTGCTCGGGCCCCTTGCCGGCGCCTCTGCCTGACGTTCATTAGGCATGCATGAGGGAGAGGTTTTAAGAATGGAATTGCATTTAAATGGCTTTTCTGAGAGGGAGAGATGAGACCAAAAAGAGAGAGAGAGAGAGAGAAGCAAAAAAGCAGGCGAGGTTTAAAAGGATGTCATTGTCACCTCCCCGTCGCACCGCTGCCCGGCGGCCGTGCCGCCAGGTCCCCGCTCCCGGGCGCCCCGGGGACCCGGCTGCGGCTGGGCACGGGCGCAGGGCAGGGACGAGCCCGCTGCCGCCGCGGCTCAGCCGGGGGCCGGGGCCTGCCCTCTGCCTGCTCACCCCCGGCAGCGCCCGTCCCGCGCACGGCAGAGCTGCCGCTCAGCGGCCGATCCTTTTCCAGTGAATTAGCTCCTAGCGCGTTACAGAATTACCTGCAGAAGCCCGGCCCGCCGGCGACAAGTCGACAAGCACAAAAGGAAACGCCGTGGGTTTTTCCGAGCGCCGAGTTTGGCTCTGACCGTATTTACGGCCCGGGGAAAGCCGGTGGCGCGGCGGTGTACAAACAGCCTCCGCAAACAACTGGAGAGAGGAGTTAACTGCAGCCTCCGGCCGGCAGCTGCCGGATTTCAGCTCCCACCCGGGACGCGGCTCCGCAGCCGGCGTGCGTGAAGGCGCATGGCGCCCGGGCCCTCTCCGCTCACCCGCGGCACAGCCAGCCCGCAAGAGGACGGCGGCCAGGGGCAGGCAGCGCCGAGCATCCCCACCCTGCCCTGCAGAGACGGGGTGCCCAGGGAGGGCACCGGGGTCTCCCTTGCTGCAGGGGCTCTGGGCTGGGGCATCGCCCCGGCCGAGGGGCACCGACACAGCAGCTGCTGTGACGGCGGCCGGGTTTGCCGGCAGAAACGGCCTCCGGAGCCAGGGATTTTCCTGGCGGGGCTTAGGAAAATGCGCACCGAAACAAAGGGGGGATCGGTAAAATCAGATATCCGCATCGGCAATCCCGCTGCCCGCAGTCGGGGAGCCAGCAGCCAGCACGTGGCCCGCACGCGCGCCGAGCGGAGCACCGGGAGCACCGCGGCCGGACCCACCCTTTCCAGACCTCGCGGCTCTCACCAGCTGCTCAGGTGCAATCCCCGCCGCACGAATTAATCACCAGCAGCGTGACAAATAGCTTCCAACAAAGCAGAGGAAGTTAATCTGTTCACGGACGCTCACATCGCAGGGAGCGAAAGTCGGTGAATAAATTACTGCCTTGGCAAGGAGTCTGCCGGGTGGGAATCACCTTGCTGAAGCTCCCCCCCACGCAGTGCCCCCGCGCTCCCTGCGCTAAAGCACGCACCACCTCCCCAAACCTTACGGGCCCTGTAACGATTAGCACCTCTGTCGCTTTTCTCGCGGCGCAACGGCTTCACCACCTGCATCGCTCGCTCTCCGGGCAGCGACGGCGTAAGAGAAGTTGCGATTTTGTGCACGGGAAGCTTTTTGGGAGGGAAAGCAAAAGGCTGCGGTTTAGAGCTGCGAACGCGACCCAGGCAGGCGCTTAAGGAAATCACAAGCGTTAATTTCGTTTCGCCCGAGAAAACGGAGAACGCTGCTGTTACCGCGCTATTTCGTGCTCGCGCTGCTTCCCCCGCTCGGAGCGGCGGCTCCGGGCGTTTTCCTGCCCCGCTTGCCTCGCCCGCAGCGCGCTGGTGCCGCTTCCCAGACACGGGCTCGCGAGTCGGCAAACTTGGGAAAACAGATGTTAAGAAAGATCTCTTTCTATTAACTCCCTCGGAAGCAAGGTATCCTGCAGGGCTGGTAGGAGTTATTAAATCAAGAGCAATTATTTACCAAAGGGCCAGTCTTGCAAGTCATTTTCCTAGAAGGAAATCCAGAATCAGGCTACCCACAGAATCGGATTCAGACGGCCATAAACGAGAGCAGAGCTTGCCTCTCCGGGCTTTAATCCGCCCCCGAGTCACCGGAGCTTCTCGCGGGCACGGGCAGGGAAACCGCCGAGTGTTTGGGGACGCTTTCGGTTGTTTGCGTACCGCACTCTGAAAATGACGCACTTTCACTGAAACCGGCCCAGGAGGGGGAATTCCCGGGGGGGCAGCTCCGCAGAGCCGACCCGGGGCCAGGGCTGGCCCGCAGAGCGGCCCCCGGCCCCGCCGCGCCGGCGCTATCGAAGGAGGAGGAGGAATTAATCTCCCGAGGTGGTCCGCAGCCGTCTAATACCAGCAGAAAATTACAGAACGGGAGGAAGAGCGTTACAAAAGGAATAGGAGGGGACCAGAGACTTCCATGGCTAATCCTGTTAACGAGACGATTTCTTATCAAACTCATTACGTGGCAGAAAGCGGGGGGAAGGGGGGGCTGGGAGGGAAGGCTGGGGACGGGGGGGGGAGGAAAGGCGGCGCCAGGCAAAAGGCGTCCGGACCGGGGCTGGCCGGAGCGCGCCGCGGCTCCCCGAGCCCAGCCCCGCACGCCGCATCTCCGCACCGCGCACGTCGCTTTAGCGAGAATTGTATTTCTATTTCCAAGGAGAGCTAAATATTACTAGAGTGACATTTACCACAAAACAGTGCCGTCTGCTTCAGATGTATTACCAGTCCTCTCCCAGCGCTGAGCTGCAGCGGGTAGAGATTACGGCAGGCGTAAAAAAACCTATAAAATCCATCGAGATAACACTCGTTTCAAAAAACGGTTTTCCTAGTGTATTTTTTTTTGAACTCCCATTACGATGAGCCTCATTTTCCAGGAGGAGGCAAAACGAAAGGCTTCGGTCCGCAGGGTGAACGCGCGCCTGCCTCTGCTCCGGCGCGGGCCGGGGAGCCGGGCAGGGTCTGCGGCCGCGGCTCCCTGCCCGGCGGGCAGCCCTGCGCCGCGGCTGCCGCAGCTCTGCCCGCCTGGCACCCGCCGCGCTGACGCCTGCCTCCCGCTCAGCCGTGCAAGAGCAAAGCCTGGCACGGCAAAGCGCCGCTGCCGGTGAGGCTCAGCGGTTCCTGAAAAATTTCAGCACGTTCCCCACCTGCCCCTCCGCCTTCGGCCCCCGAGAATCGCAGGGGCTTCGCTGCTACTTCGTGCGCGGCGTTTCAGTCTTGTTGTCGCTTGCTATTTAAAAAACCGCGGAACTAGTCAGATTTCATGCTAATGAGAAGAGAATCTGGATCGAGGACTGTGCAAAAATTTGCATCTCAAAGAGGAAAACAGGAAGTCGCCAAGAAAGGAAAATCCAGCGCGAGGTAGCATGTATGGCCATAATTAGGCTAATGCTGTCTCTGCTCTGTCAGCTCATTTCCATCAGCCCCAGGGCGACAGGGACAACAGACTCCTTCCCCACCCTCGCCGCAGCACCGAGACGCGTTTCCCTGCCGCGGCACCCGGCCCCGGCGCAGCCAGCCAGGGAGAGAGCCGGCGCCAGGGATGCCAAGAGCCAGGCCGGAGGGCGCGGGATGAAGGGCGGCGCGGCGAATGCGGCGGACCCGCTCCCCCAGGAAGGAGGGTTGGCAAGGACGGACGCGCGACTGGAGAGCCTTCTCCAACGGCACCGCCGACGCCGTGGGCGCGCGCCCGCCCAAAGGAAGGAGAGATCGCGGCGCCCTCCTGCTACCTCAGTCCTATCCTCCTCCTCCTAACTACTCCCTTCCCCAGAACGGCCCCACGAGGTGCCGCGGCCCCGGCCTGCCCAGACCGAGGTCACGGCGAACACGCGGCCGCAGCCGCGGCGCCGGCTCCCGCCGCCTGCCCGGACGCGCGGCTGCCTCCGGCCCGCCCGCCTCGGCCGCCGAGCAGGAGCTGGCGGAACAGAACCAGCCATCGTTGTCCCCCATTTTGAGAGGGGCTAGTTTGCAGCGTTTCGTCAAATTCCCCCTGATTTTTTAACGGGGTGCTGTTGCTGCTGTAGACGTTGCCGTACAAACGACTCCGAATAGCTCTAACCGAGACACTTGCTCGTAAAAATCCGTCGTGAACGCCGAGAACGACAGAAATGGAAAACGCCTAATGAAAACAAAGGGGAAAACAACAGGTACTTCAGTCCTTTGCCATCCATCAACAACCTCGGGTTATTAAAAAAACGGGAGGGAAAAAAAATCCTCGCATCTGCAATCAAATCTTGAGAAACCTTGAGAAGACAAATACCCGCATAGGAGGAAATTCTTTGCCCCCACTTCAGCCTGCAGGAGTTTCGCCGTAATTATAATAAGAGTAAGGCTGCTGGGTAACACGAGAATTATTTTCCCCACTTACGTTGTCAAATGATCATTTCGCCCTGCAGTGAAATCTCAATAATTATAATGCCGAACCACGAAAGAACAAAGAAATAAAAAAAAGCCGTGTTTTCTTCCGGGGAGCGGGGGGGAGGGGGGGGGAGCCGCGATCGCAGGACTGAAAGCGCGTCCTTTCGCTCATTATCCTTCCCAGGGCCGCGCATCTCTCATCCGAGCCGTGAGAAACCCTCGACCGCCCTTCCCCGCGGCAGGAGCAGCCGGGCCAGCCCCCCGTCGAGCGGGGCAGCTCCCGTGCCCGGGCAACTCCCTCAGACGGAGGGGATCGTGCGGACGGCAGCGGGCACCGCTGCGCCCGACGCGGCCGAGTTTCCCCACCGAGAAGCGCGAGGCGGGAGCCACGGCGCCACGGCATCGCCCGTCAGCCCCCCGAGCCCCCCAGCTCCGCAGGGACCTCCCGACGCGGGCTGGCGAGGGGGCTCGGCCGCGGGACGGAGCAACGCCAGCCATCGCGGGCCGCGCCTTCGCACCCCTTCCAACGCCCGCCGCCCGTCGGCGGGGGGAGAGCACGGGGGAGCAGGAGAGAAAGGGGACAGAAAAGGGAGGGGGGGATAAAGGAGGCGAACAAGAAAAACAAGGCGACAGAACGCTTGCTCCACAGCCCTCGGCTAAATTACAAACCAGTTTACTGAGGTGGAAAGCTGCAGTGAGCTGAGGAGGAATATGTGGAAACCATCTGCAGATTTAAAAATAATCTATTTTACGATCACCCTCGAACATATTCTTTTGCAGAAACCAAATAGGATTTGTTGTTGTTGTTTTGTGCAAACTGTTAGGGAAAAATTACTAGAAACATGCAGGGGGTTTTGCCTTCTTGAGTACTGAGAGGCTAAATATGCCCTTCCTTATGTTTAGAATAGTAACAGTCATCTTAAAATTAACTTGGTCTGCATCAGAGCTCAAAAACAGTTGCAATTCAGAGCCTGCAGAAAGCAGGACAAACCTGCACTGGGATATCTAGCGCTTCTCGCTGACAGATGTCTTCCTACATACAGTAAATATAGGTCGTCTCTTCCTACCCGGAGAACTGTAGATCTTCATTAACCAGGCCACTAGCGGCATACGCAATGCTTTTCTGCAGCTTGCTAAGCGAGCCTCCCCTCGATTAGGCAGAGGGAAAACAAGACGCACGGGTAAGGGAACCCTCTCCTCCTGCCCCGACGTCCTCGCTCCAGCCGCAGCGGCCCGTGCAGACCTCGCGCCGCGGCTCCCGCTGCTATTTCGCGCTACCGAATCCGTCTAATGAGACCAGAAGGGTGCAGAGTCACGCCTCGCCCTCGCCGCCCAGCGCAGCGGCCGTGCCCCGGCCGCCCGGCCCGAAGCTCGGCTCTGCCGACGGCAGCCAGAGGGGGTGATTAAGCTTTGCAGACTAAACCTCGCTCCTCCTCGCAAGCCGCTTCTGGATTAAATTATCTCCAGGCTCAGGGAGCCAGAGACAAACGAGCTAATGAAATTCATGCTGCATTATGATGAGGTCGTGCCGAGCCCTCGGCGGAGGGGCAGTCGGCGCTGGGATGGGCGAGGGCAGCCGGCAGCACCCGTCGCTCCCAGGGTCCCTGTGAGGCTGCGTCGGCAAAGGCAGGCGCGCTGCTGGCAGCGCCTCCTCCAGCCGGTCTGGGCCGAGGGAGCGGAGGCCGAGCTGGCCCCGTCCGCAGCCCTCGGGCAAGGAGGAGAAGAGCTGGGCGACCTTTTACACGACAGCAGCCGTGCGCTACCTGAACGAGGGCCTCCAGCAAGCGCCCGCCTTCGCAGCGGTTTTCACGCGGAGGGTGCTCCGAATCTGACAGCGGGTCTTTACAAACCCCTTGAATTAGAGGGCAGGGAGAGCAGAGCCCAAGCGCGTGGCCTGGATCTTCTCACAGACCGTATTTCTACGGCCAGGAGTACCCTTGGCAGTGCAAAAATAGCATAAACAGATCTATTTGCAGAGGCCAAAGCGTCAATGCTGGGGATGCTCTGACTACAGAAAAGAGCGAGAAGCTTCCCAGAGCCTGCGGGGGGGAAGGTCTCGAGGCCAAAAAGCTCCCTCTGCAACGTGGAAACCTGCAAGAGAGCTGCAAGTTGCCGCCCTGCACCGGGCTTCAATGAATCTGCTCAAGCCAAGACCTTGTTTTGATCGGGTGAGGAAAACCAAAAGCCTCGCAAAAGGAACTCCTGTCACCTAAAGCCCCGGAGTCAAGCGGAAGGGTCCCATGTTGCCGTGCGCTGCCACGGCCCCACGCGTCCACGCAGCCACGCTCGCAGGCCCGGTGGCGCGTCCCCTCCTCCCCTCCCTGCTGCTCACCGGGGGAAAAAAATCAGTCCGTGCGACTCGAACAAAGAGCAGGGCTTCCTCCCCGCTCATTAGCGCTGGCAAAGCAACAGAAAAAAATCCCCAGGACATAACCTCCTCTTCAGCTCTGAAGTCTGAACGGCTTGGAGAGGGCGGTTGGGTTTATTCTTTGCCTCTCGCCTCGCTCAAAGAGCTGGCCTGCCGCTTTTCATTCAGAAGGGACAGACGGGAGCCCGTGCCCGTGAAGGCACCCCCCCAAAACCACCCGGCCGGCGTGCTGGCTCTGCAGAAGCCCGCCCTGGGGCAGACAGGTTCCCGCACACGGGTCCCTGCCACGGGCGCGCCCCATCACCGCCTGCCTTCGGGGGCCGTCGGCAGCTCGAGGCAGCAGGCAGCGCCCCTTCCCGGCCCGTGGCACGCTCCCGCTCCTTCCTCCCTCTCGCCCGGCCAGCAGCGCTCGCGGGGGCGGGCGGCGGGAGAGGAGGGGGCATCGCCTGCCCTCGCCTCCCGTCTGCTCCCCGAGCACCACCGCTCACCGCTCACAGCAAGCCCGTGGACCGAACCGCCTGCTGCGGATGAACTAAGCCATCTCTTTGGAAGGGGGAGAGAAGGGAAAAACGTCTCTGCAGCCACCGGCGGTTCGCCACGAGCCCTCCTCCGTTCACCTGCGTGCCGGCGCTGAAAAGGGTCAGAGAGCGACTGGGGGGCTGCACGCTTTCACAGGGGGAAACAACGCTCGCATCGAACTGGCGTCGCTCCCCCGACAGGGATACGGCGCACATTCTCTGAAGAGGAGCATCTTTGCCACGCGCGGGGGCTGCAGGGCCGGCGGCGCGGCTGGGAGGAGGAGCAGCCCCTTCCTGCACGGCACACGAGCCGCCGCATCTTATCAATAATTATTAAGACGAGGCAAATGTACGTTGACCTAGTTAGAGGTCCAAGAACAAAACCAGCCACGGTGGCTTTGTTTAACAACCCGGCAGTTCTAACCGAGACAGACCTGTCTGGTTGCTGCAGGAGCCTCAGCATTAACGCCTGCACCCCGCAAGGACCAGCAACACCCGAAGCACCGTGGGTCAGAAGAGACAGCAGCACGCAAAGCGTGCGGCGGTCCTCACGGCGCCTGCCCCCGCCCCGGTCCTGCTGCGGGCCCCAGGAGGAGCCTGCGCGGCAGCAGATGAGCACGTTGCCAGGGGAGCCCGGCAGAACGCTGGTACCTGCTCATCTAGCAGAATTTACGTACAGGTTTGGCACCTAGACCACAAATTACTGCTACGCCGAGCAGAGCGGGCTGACTCGGAGCGCTCGCTCAAGAGCGCTCGGAGCAGGAGCAGAGGTGCCGGCCCTGCACACCAGGACGGCACGAGTGTGCCGCATCCGAGCTGTAATCCCACTGAAGAGTCCTCCTTCACCACGAACGAGGATGAGAGCGTGCTACCAGGGCCACCTTATCATTACGATTGTCAGCACGTTTAGCCGTTCTCACAAGGTAGCGGCTTTCACAAAGAAGCGCACTTGAGCGCTGCCCTGCCTCCTTCAGCAGGGCTACGAGCGCCGCCGCGCTGGAGGGCTGCGTGCTCCCTCTCCCCGCGAGTGGGGACCCTCTTCTCCGCGAAGAAAGGGAGGCCACCGGCTGTGCTGCCACGACGTCAAGTGGGGCTGGTGACCGGGATGCTGAAGAGGGAGCCCAGGAGCCGGGCGTGCGCCAGGACCACGCCGCCCTTTGGCAGAGGAGGATGGAAGGGGTCCGGCAGCCGGGGCAGGAGGAGCTGGGGTGCCCGGGCTCCGGGACCACGCTCGCTGCACGCTCCCCGACTTTGGCCGTCTTCCTCCTTCCGCAGCTCTCCAGGACTCAGCCTAGCCTGGTTGGAAATGGCTACGTGCCCACCGAGTCTCGGCCCAGCGCCGGTGGCTCTTTATCAACCCTCTAGACGCCTCTCGCAATCCTTGCTGATCCATTTTGCCAGGCAGCACAGAGCCTTATGGCAAGTAACGACCCGGGCAGGACAGCGCTGCCAACACCGTCACGCTCCGCTGCGAGGCGTTCGAGTCACGGGGCTCGCGAGGATGCCAGCGGGCCCCCGGAAGGAAAGCGGTACCTCCCCGACCGGGGACTCGACCAGCGAACCAGCCCCGGGGAGGGCCAGCCCCAGCAGGCAGCTCCCTCGAGCCGGGGTGCTGAGGCAACGCCAGAGCAAGCGGAGCATCGGGGAGGCGGCGGCGAGCGGCCTCACAGCCACACGCAGCCCCGAGGCGACCGCTGCACCAAACTATCCGAGAGCGCACGAAATGCCGGAGCGGGGCAGAACGATGCCCTGTCTGCCCGGTGCTCTGCTCCGGGAGGGCACACGAGCACGGGTGTTTCTGCAGCCCGGTTCCCTCCCGCTTGCCCAGCATCCCCCGTCGCATCAGGGACGCGAGCGGGGACATCCCTGCCTGCTCTTTTTAGTAACCGCTTATAGATCCACTGTCCGCGGACGTATCTGATCGATCCCTCCCAGCCCCAGCGATAGGATCTGTGTCTGCAGCCTCCCGCGGCCGCAAAGCTGACAACCCGCTGCCAGCACGGGCGCCTTCCGTTAAAGCGATCCCCTCCCAGCGTTGGGGAGCCCCGCCGTGCAAGCACTGGGGGATTCGGCGAGGAACAGTTTATGCCTCAAATACGGCAGCGAAATGCTCCGGAGAGTTCAAAACAGGATCACAAAAATGACTGAGGGCTGGAAGAATCAGTCAGATGTCGCGGGATGCAGCACGATCCCCGGCACCCAGCTGCAAGCGGTGGCTTGGTCACCAGGCACACGGAGAAGAGAGATCCCGTGTCCTCCTGACAGCAGCACAGCAGTATCCCCGGCCTGGGAGCTCAACTTAGGCAAATTCAAGCCTGAAATAAGATGCAATTTCCTAGCAACAAGTAATGAGATGCTGGGGCAGCTTACCAGGAGAGCGAGCGGACTCCGTGCGGCTCAAAGTCTTTAAACGCGATGGGATTTTGTTACGAGGCGCTTTATCTGCCTTGCGAGCGTCCAGGGGCCAGAGCGGGCTGGGGGATGCCCCGGCCCCCGACACAGCTCTCGGCAGTCCGTTTGTCCGTTTGGCTTTAGCCGAGGGGAAGCGGGGAGCGGCACACGCGAGGGCCTGGCATCCCCAGGCATCGCCACCAGGTCGCCCGTTAGCTTGGGAACGCACGCTCCCTCCGAGAGGAACGGCTGTTTGTTACCGCAACGGCACGGAGAGGCACGACAACCCCCCGCCCCCACGCTGTGCTCCGCTCGGTTCGGGGTGTTCGGTTCCTGGGACCCCAGAATTCGCCAGTGGCTCAGGCGCGACCTGCTGCACCTCGCTCGCCCGCAGCACGTGCGCGCACACGCGCGGGGTTTTACCCGAGACCCGAGCTCGTTCTGTCCCCCTCCTGCCTCCAGTTTGCTTCCCTGCAGCGACATTCAGGATGAATCCCTTCATCTCGGGCAAACGTGCAGGGCTCTCGAGAGGTGCCCACCCCCACCCCTGCCAGGTCGGAGCATCGCTCGGGGCAAAGGACGCGAGGACAGTGTGGACGCTGTCGTCACCGGCCTGGGGGGACACCTCCGCGGCCACTGGCCTTCTGCCCGAGGCTCCCTCCTGCTCTGCACGGTTCAGTGGTGCCTTTATAGCATTCGCTGTGCCAGGACAGCCCGAGGCCTCAGCGCCAGCTTCAGCAGTCACGGCTGGCCTCGTCCGAGCCGGCTGCCACGGAGAGGCAGCAGCCCACGCCGGGAAGCCACCACGGCTGGGTCACCCCAGGAGGGCAGGCACAGGAGGGAGCCGGACAGGGGGACGCAAAGGGACAGCCTGTGGCGCAGGCTGCAGAGTCCCTCCCTGGACGGCACGCAGCATCCAGCCTCTCGTGTCCAGCTCCAAAGGCGACAGACCACGGGGCGCTCCCCCCGAAGGGCTCGGCGACAGACTTCCACCACAGGGCCCCCCCCCCCGAACACAGCCCTTCTGTCGGGGCAGGGTCCCGGCTCTCCATCCCTCCCCAGCCTGGGAGCGCTCGCGCTTCTCCCCTGGTCCAGCCCCTCCAGCACTGCAGCCAGATCTCGCCTCCAAAAAGCCTTTCAAAACTGACGGGATACAAATTATTCCTCCCCTTCAGCTGCTCTTCGAGCCTTGCTGGCCACCCTTCCCAGCAGCTGCTGCCTCGCACAGGCGCCTCCGACGCTGCGCTGGAAGGGCGGGCGGCGGGGCGATTTGGGGAGCGAGGGGGGCAAGCGCAGCATCCGCACGCAGCCGCGCAAGGAGGCTCCTCGCCCGCAAGCGGCCGGGACGGCGACGTGAGCGCAGTTTGCACAAGCGGAGCAGGGGGCTGCGCCGCTGTCGGGAAGGGCGAGCGTGCTTTCGCTGCACGAAGCTGAGCTCTCCCAGGGAAGGCGGCGGGGAGGGCAGCACGGGACGGGCCAGCGCTGCTCCCCGCTGACACGCGTTAGCGGGTGCGCGAGCCCAAGCAGCAGGGCCGATGCCCAGCCGATTCGCAAACGTTTTATTCATAGAAACGCTGCAAAGTTCAGGCGCGTTCGCTAATTACTCAACCTGCTCCTCTGTCAGGTGAACAACGAGGGGAAAAATAATCAGCAATTTGTTCAAAACCACATGGAGAAATTCACTGAACGTGTTATTGCAGCGCTCTGCTCTGCATACTGAAGCTCGGAGCCAACGCGCCCTGCGCAGCCGTGCTGTTGCATGTATAAAAACCCACAGCACGCACAAAAGAGCAGCCCATCCGTAACGAGCGCCCGCCACCCGGCAGCGTTTCAGCACAAACACCCCCCCGTCCCTGCCAGCCGGTTCGGGCCCCGCTGCGACACAGCTGCTCGCGGGGCGAGGGGCAGCCGCCAGCCCTTCCTCCCAGAGACGCTTTTTGCAGCCAGGTCTGCAGCAAGGGTTCAGAGCAATCGGACTCGAGCTGCTCGAGGTGGGTGGGCCAGGGCAGACCACAGGGCTCGGATACCAGGAGCAGGGGCTGCAGCTCCCGCCAACCCTCAGCAAAGCCACCAGACAGGGCGACATCCCTGTTTCGTACGGAGCTCGGACCAAAACCGACGGCTCGCCCCTGCGAGGGCGAGGGTGCTGGCGCAGGCGCTCGCTGCAGCGGGGCGGCTCCCGCACCCCCAGCACGGCCCAGCGCCGCAGCGGAGGCGTCTGGGGCACGTCAGCCACAGTCCCCTTGCTGCTCACGGCAAGCAAGGGCCGAGAGACAAGAAAGCACCGAAGCACCCCCTTCCAGCGTCTTTCAGCAGAGCATATGCTGTGCGTAAGAGCTGCAGCACAGGAAAGCCCCGTACAGGACGCTGAACGTTAAAACCCCTCCAGTAGATCCTGTAGTTAAAGGCAACTCGACTCCCTTTCAGATATAATTTATGTGCCTGCCCTTTACTGACTTCATCCCGATCCCCGCACAACGAGGAGAGGCGGAACGAGGCGATGGATCTGCACTGAAGCCCCGCTTTTGAGCAAGGCGCGCTGGGCGAGAGCCCCGCTTTCCTCTGCTCCCTTTGGGGTTTCTTTTTCTGCTCGGCTTGCTCTGAAGCGCGCGCGCGCGAGCCGCGCAGCTGGACAAGCTGCCGCAACCTGCCTCCTTCGGTGCCAAGCCTGCCCTAACGCCGGCTGCCAGCGCTCGCTCGGCGCTCAGGCCGTGCTGGGAGCCGCACGCAGCACCCCGAGCCCCGTCCCATCCCCTGCAGCTGGAGGCCGTTTCCAGGGGCTCCGGGCACAGAGCAAAGCCGGGGCTGAGCGGGGCCTGGCACAGCTATACCTCGGAGGAGAGATGTCTTTAAAAAGCAGCTCCTGCCTCCTTGGAGCACGCAGAAGCTCGGTCAGGCCTTGCTCTCTGCAGCGCTGCTAATTACCACGGCATTTCCAGAAGGCAGGAATAATTAAAGCACCTTCCCCTTCCCCGGAGAGCCAGAGCAGGAGCCTTAGCGGATGGCGCGGGGAAGGGAAACCATTTCCCAGCCTCCTTCGCTTTCCTGAGGGACCGACCCCGGCGGCAGGGCAGAGCCCAAGAGCAGCAAGGAGCCTCCTTGGGGGACGCTGTTGTCAGCTCACACCCAAAGGGGGAAAGAAGGAGCGAGAGAAAACCAGCTGGATGGGAAATCTCGGGATTTTGGTTGAAGAGGCACCGAAGAGCCGGCACGCCTGCTCCTGAGGAGCCGCTTCAGCCAGGGCACGATGGCCTTCGCACGCTCATTATTTTAAAAGAAAACCACCGGCTAAAATAGCGTGAAAAAGCATCGCAGAGCGTTAGCGCTGGAAGCCCCCGCCCCGCACGCCCGAACACCCCGACGCGCTGCGTCACCCTGTTGGTCCGTGAGGGCGAAGGCGGGTGGAAGGACAGGGCCACCGAGAGCGAGCCCCGGGGCCAGTGCGAGCCCCAGGGCTGAAGCGCAGGTCCCTGGCCAACGCCGCCTGTCAGACGCGGGCTCTGCAACTCCAGCAAAGTCGCAGACAGGCCTCAGCGTCTCCGGAGCGGCAAACGGGAGCGCGCGTCTTCCAGAGCGTAATCACAGAGAGGCGAGGGGGGGATGGAAACAAAAGCCAGCAATAAATCACTTCCCTGCTGCTACCCGAGGAGATATAATTAAGTTTATGCCTAGAGTGGCATTGCTGACAGTAGTCCTGGAATGAGAGAAACGTAACGCGCGAGGTTAGGCTGTAAGAATACAAGCGCGGAGCGGCAGGCGATACGTGTGCTCAGTAATGGTCCTCAATTAGGGAGCTGCAATCTCCAAAGGCGAGCTACAGGGGAGAACGCCATTAGGTTTCTTAAAAGCCGCGCCTCGGACGGTGCAGGGCATCGGCGTGCATCCAGAGAGGCCCCTTCCCGTCCCCGGCCCCCACCGCCACCCACGCACGGCACAGAGGGTGGCACGCGGAGGGCCGCCGCGGCGCCGAGCTCGCCAGCCCGTGCCCTGCTCACGCTTAAGCACGGGCTTAACTTTAAGCACATGAGACATCCGCTGATCTCCAAAGGACTATTTGCGGGCTCAGCCGCAGGTGCCGGGTGCTCTGCAGGCGCGGGGCCGGGGTGCTCAGCGTCGCACCCGGGACAAACGGCAGCGATAAACCCTGCAGACGATGGGGGTAGCCAAAATGGCAGGGCGGGCCCCATCCAGCCGGCTCAGCACGGGGACGGTCGCTGAGGTTCGAAACCGAGCTGGTCAAAACCTCCTTACAAAGGCCGAGAAGGCTGTGGTCAGTGCAAGCCGCCTTGTACTCGCACACACCTGCACGTTTTCAAGTGCTTTCCTTGATTCTCTTAAGAAAATTTCAACGACCCTGGATCAATCCTCAGTTATTTATACGAAAGAGCTTTTGGGGTTTTCTTACAGCACGCAATAACCGAAGGCAATCCCAAAACAGGAGCAAGTTCTCAAAGCGGTTTAGTCCTGAAGCGTTTTTCAAACCGTCTCGTTTTAAAGTATCTGTAAAAGCCTCTTTCTGCCCTTCCCCACAGCACTTTGAAGTTTGCAGGCGGCGCTTTAACGCGTTGCCGCGGGAAGCTACGCAGCTCCGTTGACGCCGTCGCAGGTGACGCTACCCCACGCCACCTCCACCGCCGAGTCAGACCCGGCCACCCGCAAAGCTCGGCTTTAGCGGCTCCGGCCAGCAGAGCACCGGCGGGGCGGCCTCCACGCCTCTTCCCGCCCTCCCGGCGCCCAGCACCGCGAGGCGCAGACGCTGCCCGACGCCACCGCGGCGGTCGGCGTCCCACCTCCGGCCCCCGCTCCCTCCCCGGCCAGGAGGAGCCTCCGAAACACAGTGCAGGGCCCAGCTCAGCTGAGAGCACCCAGCTGCCATCTGGACGGATAACGGGATTTTTTCCATGCGAGTACGAAAGAGGGGGTGGGGGAAAGCTGAGCAGAAACAAGGCTGCGAAATGAATTCAGCATCAATTATTCTAAAATATGTGTGTTAATATGGGAAGGGCTCCGCGGCTGCATCCATCTCCACTCCTGTTCGCTGCAAGCATCGAGACGTGACCCGGGAAGATGACAGCATCTCGCGCTCGCTTACACAAACACGAGCCGGGGAAGGGGGGATATTAAAAAGGGAGACAATGCTGCATATTAAAATGCCACAGATGGAGCTTTCCGCAGCCTTTGCGGTCTGCCTCGGAGATTATTGCTGGGCCATATTGTATTAAAAATGGGGGGTGGGCGTGTTATTTATTTAATTTTTAAACAAATTCCATCTCCTACTCACGCCGGATGGATAAAGCGAGCTCTTGAGCTCCAGCCAGCTTTTCCAGCAAACCCACGTGAAAAATGCATTTTCGTTAATACAAACCGTTTGCAGTAGGTAAATTAATTCTGAAAATGGTTTTCATGCATGGCAAATTATACGTTCAGCGAAAACACTAGACGACACTCTACAGTCACAATCAAAGCCTGCGTTCCCTTTAATGAAGCGGGATTGCCAGGTAGAGGCAGCTAGCTGGAACAATTAAACAAACAAACAAAAAGGCGAAGAGGCGAGTAAAAGGCGAGGGGGTCTGGTGGCGCCGGGAGGCGCAGCGATCCCGGGATCGCAGAGCAGGATCCGGCCCTCCATCGGGCCGAGTTGCCCAGCGAGGACCAGGAGGAGCCCGCCTCCCTTCCCATCGCTGCGGTGCGAGGGCTGAGGGTGCCGCCGCGGGAAGGCGCAAGGGGCCGTTGGAGTTTGCGAGCGCAGCGTTAAGAGCTCGGCGTGGCCGGCCAAGAGCAACAAAGGGGACCGCCAGCCCTCCGCCAGCTCCCAGGCGAGGAACGAGCCCAAATACCAAGCTCCCTCCTCACAAGTTTCTCTTTTGCTCTCAAATCTTACGACGCCTCCTTTAACGGTCCCGCTTCCGAGCGCCTGCTTACGGCAAGGGAAGCGATATATAATTGATGAAAGGACGACGCGCTACGGCCCCGGCCCCAGCCCGAAGACATCTGTTCTGCACGTAGACTCGCTCAGGTACCGTCACGCTGCATTTACCGCAGCGTATCAGAGCCTGACTGCATGCGCTGATGTCGGGCCAGCCCAGATCTCTAATATCGTACGGCTCGGGGTGTCGGGAGCTGGCGAGATATCGCCGTGGGTATTTACGCCTCTCTGCCGCGACTGTCCTGCCTCCTCTGCCCTGCGTTTCAGGCCTATTTCCACAAATTGCCTTCAGCACCCTTCCCCCACCCCTCGGTGCCAGCGGCGCTGCCGCACCGAGCCTGCAACCCAAGCCGCCGGGGCTTCGGAGGGACGGCACCGCCGCGCCCTTCCCGCAGCACCCCCCGCGCCCCACAGCCCCTCTCGGGCAAGTTGCCTACTAACGGGCTGCCTTTTCCTCGGCAGCTCTGCCTTTGAACGAGGAGGGCCAAACGGAAGGCAGGTCCGACGCCTTGGAAGCGGAGGAACCGCCTCAGAGTAATTGGAAGAGCAGAGCAAATATCCCTCCCCGCATCTGTCATGGGGAGCTGAGCCACGGAAGGAGGGGGCAGCGTTTCATAACAGCCTGCCGCATTAGAAAACAAAGAACGATAAAGAATCTTTTAGTCACCTCTTAATTACGTATTCCGGGTACGTTACGAAAGGAGGAATGCCTCTCAGGTCGCTGCCTGTCACCACGACAAAGGCCCGGGATGAGTTCCGTATTCAAAATATTTGCGGCAATTATCAGCACAGTTCCCCTTTGAAAGCGCTCGGAGGGAAGGATGGTCTTTCACCCGAGGGAACCAGCTCGCAGCCCGCACCGGTTTCGCTGCGCTACAGATAAATATACTTGCGCGCGCGTATATTTTTACCGACGTGCCCGCGTACGTATCCATGGAGAAAAAACCTATAAATGCCTAAGACTCGTCTTGCGGGGCTGGAGAGCGGGAGCAGCAGAAGAGGGGCTCATCCTGCAGATGTCGGCACCGATACGGGCCGAGACGCGACGGCCTCCGCTGGATTTCCGAACGTGGGAGCGGGTGCTCTCACCCCGGGGCGACCGCTGCAGCCACGGCTTGGTCAAACGGAAAACAACCCTCTGCCGGCGCAACCGCCCCGGGAAGGAGAGAAACGCGTCGAACGCAAATGGCGACTGACCTTTAATTAGCGCCCAAGTATGCACAAAGGGGAAAAAAAAAACCCACCGGAACTTCCCTAGGCACCTTCCCTTTCTGAAGAGCAGCAGGAATCGCAGCGTCCCCGTGTCAGCGGCTCTGACTAATAATTCGGGCAGGAGCTCCCACAAAAGCCCCCTCTCCCTCTCTGCCTGCGCTGCCGCTGAGCCCGCCTCCCAGGAAGGCCAAAAGGAGGGCGAGGGACGGGCAACCGCGGTTCCCAGGCTCCCACCGCGGGCGCTCGCGGGGTCTTATTGTAAGCGAGGCAAGAGAAGGGCCAAAGGCATTGGGCACGCGCTGCTTGCCCCCCGGATCGCTCCCGCCACCCGGCAGGACGCAGAGCGGACCTGCCGCCTGCAGATATCCGCCTCGTTTGATGCAAAGTAGCCTGTGCCGAAAGCCGAGCAGAGCGATCCCCCAGAGCCCTGGTGCTGCTGGGCCGCGCCTGGTGCCGGTCTCGCGGGACTCCGAGTTTTTCCCCCGTTTGTCGCGGGCCAGCAGCCCGCGCAGCCTTCCTGCTGCGCCGAGCCGAGCCGAGCCCGCCCGTACGCTGCGGAGCAACCCCTTCTCCTCAGCAAGCATTTAATCTGACCGGACGGGAGCAAAACCCCATCGATATAAAAGGGGCAAGGAGAAAATAGCATGCTTCAGGTTCCTCAGGAAAGCAGATGGGAAGAGGAGACTCGTTAATAAATTCCTCTTTGTTCTGTATTGTCTGTGATAAATAGCCGCACTCAGCATCAGTAACTGCAAACATCCTTGGGAAAGAGAGAGGCGCAGAAACCCATCACGCTGCTGAAAGCGGAGAACGGATTCCATTTCAGTTTTGAAGGCAAATTTCACAGTCCTAAACAGAATTATCTGCGGGGGCGGCTGCGGCCGCACGTGCGATAAATGTAAGGTTATGGCTGCTACACCAGGAGAACGTCTCCCAGGAGTTGTAACGTCTTAAGCTAAAGGACGGGAACGGATAGCCCCGTTCAGGATGATGCCTTTGGAAAAAGAACGTTTATGTGCTCCAATAAAAAATGTTTTTATTAAGGGAGCGCAGCGCTCCTGCCATGTCACAGCCCCAGAGGTTACTCAACCTCCCGCCCCCTTGCTGGCATCCGAAAGTAAATTTCCATGAGATTTTAAACACTGCTGAGACCTCAATAATTTGGGGGTAGGAGGAAAAAGAGCAGTGGCAAGAGACATTCCTAATGGCAAAGACGTGAAAAGCGCAGCTTTATTTTTTGATGATTGCATTCGATTTTTTTATCGCAAAGATGAAAAACGAGCAGCCACCACCTCCTAACTCGCTGCCTGGGGACGGATTCCTCCCCGCTGCCGCGCGAGGAGCGGCGCTGCAAGCGGCACGGTGCGGGAAACGAGTTATATTTAAGAAAAGCCCACTCCGATGGGGAAAAACAGTAAGCTAGCGCAAAGCCCGGTCCCGTCCTTCGGACACGTAGCAAACTCCAGGTTCCCGGGTGACCGGCTTGAAAGCTCCGCGGGGCCGCGAATAATGACGGAAGGCGGCGGCCTCTCCGTGGGCAGGACCCGCCGCAGGCCCCGGCGGGGCCCAGCGCGGGCGGCGCTTCAGCACCGCGGACAGCGGCAGCACCGCGGACAGCGGCGGCTCCGCGGCCCCGGCCCCGGCCCCGGCCCCCGGCCCCCGGCCCCTCCCACCCCCCGGAGCCGAGGCTTCGCGTTAGCCACTCCGCGATGCACACGGGGGAAGGAAGGGCGCTCCACACCCGAGACATCAGCGAGGTTGTCTCTACTCTGGGGGCCGCGAGCGTGCCGACGCGGCAGAGGAAGAACTCTTCTTCCCTGCAAAAACCTGTCAGCTGCCAGCATGTCTTTCCGCCTACGGACGCGGCGACTTCCCCGGGAAGCTCCGAGGAGTAGGAAGTGCCATGCGAGGTGGTCCGAAGAAGCGGTACAACCACCCAGCACGTGCACCGTGGATGCGAGGAGATACGATCGATGCAGTTCTCATTTTCCTGCACACTTTCCCCCCTGAAGTATCACCGTATATATTCAGATATTAGGAAAAACTTCCTCACCCAAAGGGCTGTCAGGCCCTGCCACAGGCTGCCCAGGGAAGCGGTTGAGTCGCCATCCCTGGAAGGATTTAAAAGATGCGCAGATGTGGTGCTTAGGGACACGGTTTAGTGGTGGGCTTGGCAGTGCTGGGTTAACTCCATCATCTTAAAGGTCTTTTCCAACCTAAACGATTCTATGCTTCTCTAAGAGTCCACCAACGGCCACGAGCCCCAGGCCAGCTTTGTACCTGCAGGTACAGAGGAGCCTTCCTCCTGCCGCTTGGCCGTAGGGCAGCATGAGCTTGTGCGCGCACCTGGGATTACCGGCCAAACCGGACCGCGGCAGCTCTTTTCCGACAACGTTAAAAGCTCAGCGCTGCTGCTAACGCTCCCTTTGGGCGATGCGAGCAAGTTTCAGACAGTTGTCACGAGAGCGAACGCGTCTTGCTGGAGTTTAACCTGACTGCAGCGCTAAAAGCGGCTCTCTGCACGGCAGCCTCGCGACAGGGCACCCCCCTTTTCTTTCTTGTTAATCCTCTGCTCTGTAACCACTTTTTTCTCATGCTTTAACTTGGAGCACCATGAGTTTGAAAGGATAAAGTGCATTAAGAGTTTTAATGCTGAGGAAGATATCAGCCTGACATTTTAATAACACTAATGCTCTGGAATTTGCAGAATTATCACTGTAACGCGTATCTCCACACCAGTCCCTCCACTGTGATCAGTACGAGCTCTCTACCGCGTTAAACACCACGGGCCTCCGTGTTGCTCGAGGTAAAGAAGTCAGCCCCTTCTGCGGCGCCCGAGGCGGACGCTGGTTTTCCAGCGCCATGTGCGGAGGCATCCTGGGGGTGACCGCCTCCTCCCCCACGGGGTCGTAGACGGCTGCTCCTCACCCTCTGCCTCCTGAAGATCTCGGCTGCGGCGACAGCTAAGGTGAGGGTGTAAAGGTAGGAAGGCTGCTTCTAACGGGCTTTTTTGTCTCAGCACAAAACCAAGCATTCTTGAACGCCAGTTTCCTAGCCTGCATCTTGCAGAATCGTTCCCAAGTCGTTGCTTATACATCCTACGGTTCAGTTTAACGTTACTCGAATTACTTAGTCCTTTGCCTGCGTCAAGCCTGAAATTCATCCTAAGCCAGTGCATGCAAATCAGCAAGGATAGGATGCAGTTCGGGTGACGCAGTAAGGGACAGACGAATAGGAGGGACTCTCTTAAAAACGAAGAGGACCGTTCCCGTCCGCAGAGACGGGGCGGAAAGAGACGGAGGTCGGCGAGCTCGGCTGCGACGGCCACTCCAGCACCCCCACGGCTGCACGACGGGCCCGCGTTAGCTGCAAGCCCTGGCAGCCGGGACGGCCGCGGGAAACGCGGGGCGCTCGGGGAACGGCGGCAGATGCCGCACCCTGCGCGCAGGGGAGCTACGGGAGCCGGCAGCACCCGCGGCCTCGCCATCCCCCCGCCCCGCTCTGGCACCTCGTGTCCAGCCAGAGGAGCCATTAAAATCGTATAAAGCCAGAGGCAGGGGCGAGCAGCGAGGGGAACCACCCGGGTTCCCTGCTGAAACGTGCCCCCACCCGCATCTTCTGCTGTCTCTGCCCCCAGACACCGGCAAAGCTCCAGCCACAAAACACCCGCTCGAGGCCCTGGTTCTGCTTCCTCGGAGGAAGCTAAGTCCTCGCGCTTTCCGGCCCCCCTTCTCTTGCGTCTGAGTAAAAAACAACTCCAAAGGGGCTAAGCGCATCGATCAAATTCGATGTAAAAACGTAGCTATATTAAAAAGTTATAAGCCCACAAATCTGTAAAAAATACAGCTAAAACGCGGGCAAAGCCAAGGCTTTTTGGAAAGTTCAGACCTAGCGACGGGAGGGAGGAAACGGCTTCCTTTTCTGTCTGCGAGACACGGGCACACTGCTCTGCCAAGCCTGAAGGCAACGGGCACCGGGGCACTTTTTCGGCTTCCGAACGCCTCTCCTGTGCCTGCAGCCCACCCGCTGTGGCTGGGCTTAACGAGCAAGGATTGGAAAGCAGAGTTCGACAGAGGCTAAAAACGAGCTTAAGTTTTGCGTGCAAAGTCGAATGCAAAAGCAACTAAGCGGCAGGAAGCCCGAGGAGCAAACGAGACTGTTCCATCTCGTGCCTAATGAGTGGCACTAGGTAACGCTGGCAAACTGCTCACCTAGAGACAGCATCGCTGAATTTCCGATGGATGAACAAGCCTTTTTTTTCCCCTCATCAGCACACATCACAGTGAATGATAGAGCGTGTTTTTCTGAGGGTGCTGGAGATTGTCACGATCATTTGCTAAATCCGGTTCTGCTAGTGATATTTTGGGAAGAAAGGCAAGGAGCACTAAGTCAAACCCTCAGCTGGCATAAGCCGGAAAAGCTCCCCAAGGGTCAGCTAAAACCAGCTGCGTGCCTCTCACCCTTGGCTTCTCGCAGACGCGATCCCGACTGAAAATAATCAAGGCGCGCAAGAGAGGGAGGCGGCGTGTTTGGTAGGATGCTAACGGGCAGCGTTAAAGCGCCGAAGCAGCTCAGAGACAGAGAGAGGGTTTAGCGCACCAGAAGCAGCAGGCCGCGGCCGATCCACGGCCAGGGCTACGTGAAAAGCCGCGCCGTTCCGCGGGCGCTTCGCCCCGAAGCGGAGCGTGCGCGCGAGGGGCCCCGAAAGCGCCATCACATCCAGCGCCGGCGGCTGCCCCGGCCTGGGCGCCGGTCTGGCACGGGCCAGGCAGCGAGCGCTGCCCGCCACGCGGGGAGGCCTCACGGCTGAGCGGCGATGCGTAAAAGGATTTACAGATGTAAAGCCACATCTCGATAACGCTTGGAACAAATCCCTGACATTCTTCACACAGCTCTGCACTAACAGGTTCGGCTCTAGCAGAGTGGAAACGGCAGCTCCCCGCTATCTCCACGTCTCCGTTCCCGTTAACCGTTTGAAGCCTTCTCCCCTCTGAAGCAAGGTGGGCCCGGATCGGCGGAGGCAGGGCTCTCCGCGCTGACAATTATTCTCCATTCAGGACTAGCCATTTGCATGCGGTTCGTTTGTGATGCAGGAAAGCTTGAACCTGTCATTATTGCTTGGCATCAGCACAGCACTGTGAAAAGACGCCGCTCGGAACATGCGCACAGCGCTGCACCCTATTTTCTTTCATCTAGGCTAAAATGACAACGAGCGAAAGCAGGAGGGAGGGAGAGGGAAATGGGGAACGCATCTTCTCCATAGACAAGAGTCGGACTCCGCGACGAGCCAGGCACAAGTATTCTGCTCAGGGCTGCGAAGGTTCGAACAGGGACGATCGGGGGGCAGGCCGAACGCGGGGGGGTTCGCAGCGTGTACGGGCAGCGCACGCAGATGACATTGGCCTGGTCCCCTCTGCACAGCTGGAAGTCGCTCAACAGAATCGTCCCCTGGAAGGGCTCCAGGAGCCACCATTTTGTCATCTGCGCGCAGTCCGGCCGAGCGGGAGACGCCCAGGGGTCCTCCCCGACATGGGCGCGTGCCCGGCACCGCCCCCCTCCCGCCGGCCCCGCGCACGGCGAGACGGGGACGGCAGCGAGGGCAGGGGAGCAGATGGAAAGCAAAAGCCCCGCGAAAGCTCCGCTCCCCGTGGCTATTTTCCGTCTCCTCCCCACGAGCAGGGATCCCAAACGCCTCCTCTCCAAGGCCAGGCTGATGCAGCGTGCGGGGACACGGCCGTGCCCTCCTTTGCCAAGGAGCACGGCTGGGCTTATGGCTGCCACCCTCGAGAGGGCCCGGGGGACGGCGGGGGACACTGCCCGGCAGGCTCCAGCTCCCAACCTCTCTCAGCAAACATTGCCAGCGCCCAGGCACCCCCCCCCGTACGCCGATGGTATCGGCGGCCGTCTCCACTTCAGGACGTGCCAGCGCCCAGCCTCTCCAAGAGCCCCTGCGTCCAGCGCCCAACGCTAGGCACGAAAGCACAAGAAATCCCAGCGTGGGCAGGCGTGGACTAACCCGAACGGTCAAAGAGCAGCTCCGGGCCTGCCCGCGGCAAGGGCTTTAAGAGCCCTGTCAGAACATGCGTCAGTAACTACTCTCACTCTGCAGCGTCTCCTGTCACGTCAACGTCCAATTGCTTTTGGCTAACAACTCGACCTCCGTGACTGCTTCTGGCAAGATACCCCAGATCCCGACCACGAGCGGCGTGGAAGAGCACTTCCCAGTGCCAGCGCTGACCTGGAAGACCTTCGGTCCGTGCCGAGCGCCGTGCTGGCTCACCGAAGCTGGCACAGCCCGGATGCAGCAGCACAGACCTCGCCCTCACCGTCACCGTGCCCGCGGGGCGGCCGCCTCCAGCCCAGCCCGCTTCGCGAAGAGGCAGCACCGTGACGCACAGGGGCTTTAGGAGCCCCGCTCCCGTTACGATGCATTGCCAGCAGGGAACCTAACTCCCTTGGTACCTTTCCGATGAGCGGAGCCACACATGAATATTAAACACCACCTCGTTCTAGTCCCAGGGGAAAAAAGCCAGCCTTTGAGAATCTCCCATTAAGATGCACCGGCCGCCGTGCACAGGGAGCCCGAGAGCCAATTAAGCAGGACCGCGACAACCCTAAAGCGAAGCTGCGCGCCCCGTTTGGCTCCAAGCCGTAGGCGGAGCTGGCGCGGGCGTGCTCCCCACGGTGCCCGAGCCCCGGCCGCTCCCAGCCCCGAGCCCCGGCCGTCCCAGCCCCCGTGGCTCCCGGTGCCGTGCTACAGCGCGACACACCACTGCCGCTACCGGAGCGGGGAGCTCCCCGGACAGGAGCAGCTCGACACCCCCCTAACAGGGACGGGTCCCCCTCCCCGCCAGCCCCTCGCCTCCCCGCTCCGCTTCCAGCGGGGAAAAGGAAAGGACCTTCCGCAAAGTTTATTTGCTGACTTTCAAACACCGTTATTTCCTTGCTGGATCGCAGGTAACACGATCAGACAGGCCCGACGCGTCTCCTGACTTTGGAAGGACTCTCTTCTCATTCTGCGGCTCAGCCTCGTCCTACCCGTCGCTATCTGCTCCCTTCCCGCCCGTGCCAGCAGCCCCCGCTTCCAAATCAATTTCTATATTTCAGATACAAAGGTTGTTTTGCTTGAAAAATGAAGCTGCCCTTCACAGAGGTAATAGAGAGATCAATACGAGTTACATCCAAGTTTCCCAGCGAAAAGGGGGAAGCGTCTGCGTCCCCATCCTCCCGATCCTCCCCAGGGTGCCTGCGCCCCGGCCCCAGGCGGGCGCTCGGCCGCAGAGCCCCGGCCCCCACGGGACCGGCGCTGCACGGTCCCCTCTCCCTGCCGGCGACGGGAGGGGGCGGCGGGAAATGGAAGAGAAAATTGTGGATATAATTTATAATGCCTCATTAATTTGACAAATGCCGCTTCATGCGTGCTCTCCGTCAGCCCGTCACTGTCCCAGAAGCCCCTATATCACCAGCTACTTCAGATGGAAAAGCTACCTGCAAAATCCTGCTGTTTAAAGGATGGATTAATTGCCACCGACTCCCTCGTCTGCTGCTCAAGCGCCCCGGCCGGCGGCCACCGTTCCTGCCCCGGCCGGCTGGCAGCGCGCAGCGGGGAGCCATTCCGGCGAGGGACGCAAATAGAGCGGAGAAGGCAAGTATCCCAAATAGCTTTCAGAGAAAGCATTTGACCAGCTGTAACAGCTTCTTACCAAGGCTTTTGTATAGAAGCAATCCCGTAGGAAACGCTTCTTCACCAAAATGAAGCTTTTGCGGCAATTTCTCATTTCGGTCACGAACTGAATTCAATTTTGTCTTCGTTTGAGAGAAAGTTTCCTTTCTCCCCGTCTCTTCTCCTTCCTACAGACCATTTGTTTCTCTACTGGAAAAGCAGCAAGATGGAACGGGAAAAAGACACCTTCTGATCGGGCAGATCCCGCCCAGCGCACCCCTTCGGCTCCTGCTCTTCCCCGCGGACTCGGCGAGCTCTCGCCCGCGCGACGTTTCGGGCGGAGCCCACGCAAGAGGCAGCGGGCACCCGGGAAGGGAACCAGCCAATCCTCCCGAGGCCGGGGGGCTGCAGCCGCAGTCCTGCCGTGCCCGACGGAGCTTGTATCCGCGCTACCCGGCACCCAGGACTTTAACCCCATCGGAAGCCAAGAGGAGGAGGCTGGAGATGACGTATGTGCACAAGGCAGCGTTAGCCCAACTCCGCTCGCCGTGCGTTAAATAACTCTTCCAGGGCACGAGTTAAACGGCAGCACGGAGCAATCAGGGGACGATAAATACCCGGTTATACATTCTGGTGCTAGACTGTACGACGATGATCCTCGTCCCCGGCTGGCTGCAGCCGCCCCCAGCCCAGGGAGCGGGAGGACGCGGGGCAAGCCCAGGAGGGAGGAACGCCTGCTCGGGCCCTCTCCCTCCACCGCCACCCTTCCAGCCCCACTCGTTTCCCCCAGTTCGTTTCGTGCCCCGCTTCAGGAGCGCCCCAACGTCACCGGGTGCTCCCCGCGGCGGCTTCGGCACAAACAGGGAGCGAGGCTCCCGCTCGGGCCCGTAGCAAAGCGCCGGAGGCCCCTTCCCCAACCGCAGAGCATCTCTCGGCGTCCCGCCGGCCGCAGCCTTCCACTCACGCACCCGCGCGAAATCCGAGCCCGGGGCAGGGACGGCTTCCCGAGCTTTGCATTTCCAAAGCGCTTTAAGGAGCGCGGAGGAGAGAGGGAGGAATACAAGGTGTCACCGATTTACCTTGCTGCATTCCAGCTCTGCCTCTCGAGCCGTTATTTCCTGCAAATATATTGCACTGTGGGACGCCTGCGATGTTTTATAAAGTTAATAACTTTTTTTTAATTGGATGAGTTTATAGAATCGTGTGAGCAATTAACAATAATTACGTTTAAGACACTTAAATTCCAGGATGAACCACAAACACTGGAATATTAAGCTATAAAAACCCTCGATCGTACATTCAAATTACGTTAAGGGTCTGTTGGAAGGAATACGCTCTCGGTTTCGAGAGCCCCGCTCTGTTCTGTTCTGTTTATACAACGAGGTTACATCAGACACTCAGACACTGCAGCAGCGGCCCCATCCCCGATCAGCGCTCGGGTACCGCAGACGCCCGGCCGCGCTCGGCGTGGCTTCCCTGCCCGGCAGCCCCGAGGGAGGCGGCCCGGCCTCGCCGGGCACGCGCGCGAGGGCAGCGCGCCAGCCGCGAGGACCAGGAACCGGGGAAGGCATCGCGTCGGGCTTCCCTGCGGACACAGCCGCCGCAGCACCGGTGCCGCTCCCGGGAAGGGAGCTGGGCCAGTGCTTATTTCATTTTAATCACCAGGTGCCAAACTACATTATTGATGTAGGTTCTCAGTGACAGGTAAGGCATTTTATCACTGCATCTTTAATAATGCAAGAGTCGTGATCCTTCACGCTAAAATGTCAAGTAATTCTCAGGTTACCCTCGCCACGCGGAGAACTTTCTCCCCGTCCTACCCTTCGCTGCTGGCGCCGAGGGCTCACCACCAGCACCCACCTGCTCTGGGGCAGACGGCGCCGGCAGTGCCGTGGGGCAGCACCCCTGACCGCAGTCACGCTGCCCTCCCCGTGGGACCCGTCCGACCCCCACGCGGCACCCGGGCGAGGAGCCTAGCCGGCAAACGTTAGAGCAGCAACGTGATCCCAGGAAAAAGAAGGGATAACCAGAGCTTGCCGCTACCTTTAAGAATGAACCCAAACGCCCCTCTCATGCACATCCACGCTGGCGCCGTCTCGGGCTTCAGCTGGGCCAAAACATCCTCAACAGGACCAGAGCTACCAGGTCCTTCCTTTGGGTGGTGAGCTGCCCTTCTCCGCTTCCAGGTGGGGAAACACAAACGGACGTTTCCGTCGCCGCTGAAAGCCTGCGTGAATCTCGCGCCATCGTCCCCCTGCGCGGGGCGTTTTCACCAGAGCGCCCTGTTTCGGAAGCAATTGCAGAAGGCGAACGCCCGCCGAGGAGCGCGGGGGCACGCGCGCCCACGCACCCGCCGCTCTGCCCCCGCTCCCAGCCCCGACCGCCCCTCCGGACGGCGCGGGGCAGACGTGCAGCTGCGGAGCAAGCGGCACCTGAGCCAGGCTGCAGAGGCGCGTCGCCGCGCTGAAGGCGGACCCTCCCGCAAGCCCCGGCGCCCGCGGGGTGCTGCCAGGGGCTGGGCGCCACGCTTCTCTCCCCGCGCAGCGTGCTGGAAACGCTGCTTACAGACCCACTTTGTAGGCCCCGGCCGCAGAAAAGGACAGTTTTAGAGCCAGGAAGGCTTCAGGCTGAGGAACAATAGCAGGCTCACGTCTCCATTTTGAGCCGTGCGCACGCAGCTGGCGCGCGCCTCCGGGAGGGAAAGGGCCTCTCCAGCGCCGGGCTGCGCGGGGGAGCGCCGGGGAAAGCAGGCCACGCTCGCCCAGAGTAACGGCAAAGATCCCAACGTCCCCAGGGCCCCAGAGGGAGACGAGCGCTGTTTGGCAGGGGCAGGTCAGGAGCCGCGAGCCCCAGGACGGGAAAGCCCGCCCGAGACAGGCTCCGATACGGCTGAGGGGGACGAGTCCCCACAGAGCAGCAGAGCCAGCGGCCAAGCCTGGGTGCCGCGACGCAAGAGGGAAGGCGAAAGCCAGCCTTCCCCGGCGCCAGGGACGAAGGAGCACTGCCGGCGGGACCGGCGAGGGACGGGCACCGGCCGGTCCCTGGTGCCCCGGGGCGGGCCGAGCGGAGGCGGCCAGCGCCCTGCCCTGCCTCTGGACCCTCGCTGCACCGGCGCGGGGTTTGCTCCAGCCTTTGTATTCCAGCGGTGCAGCCTGGCATTTACAGGGGGAAGTTTTATTCCTGCTGTAAATAACCTCTAACAGTGTAGGTCATTACACTAATTACAGAAGATAATTAATTTTCTGTTTCTTGTTAGACCGCCGCATATTCCAAGAAGAGCGCAGTTCGTTATTTTACCGTGCAATTATGACCTCCCTTCTCCTTCTCCTGCCAGCCCCGCCTTCAGGATTTTAACACTTTGTCAAGTTGTTTATCATGCAGCCACCGAGCTGTTGCGAAGACGAGGAGGCGCAGGGGCTCCTCGCTTCCTCCCACCCCATTTACGCAGGCCGCGAGCGCGCCGTGCTGCAGGAGCCACCTCTCCGCCTCGCGCAGGCTGCTCCGGACGCCCTTTTGCCACGGCGTGCTTGGTTTCCAGCAGGACCGCGCGCCCTTCCGCACGGCTCCGGCCACACGCTGGGTGCGAGAGACGCGCCAAGCAGGATCACCGCCGCCTGGGTGCCCACAGCGCAGGGAGCACCCTCTGGGGCTGCGACACGTCTCCCAGAGCCGCGTGGGATTTTCCAGCGGCCGAGAAGGGCACGGCCCCATCAACGGCAGGAAAACGCTCTGCTCAGCCGCTCGGAAAACGTCCCCTCCAAGCGTCCGACCTGCTGGTGACTATTAATACGCAGCAGATTGACGACGGCGCTCTCGACGCAACACTCGTTACCAAACCCAGCCTGCGAGCCAGAACACCTGCAGGATCTCGTCCCGCCACGGGGGCCGAGTGCGCAGGCACCTACCACCTCTCACGCGCAGATGGCGGAACAAAGACAGCCTGGCACCAGGCAGCTCTCACAACTTCATTGCCCTCGCCCTGCCCAGGACCGTAAGCCACTGCAGTAAAACACTTTGCAGCCCGAGAGCCGCAGCGCAGCGCTTGCCCCGGGAGCCGTGCCCCTGCCTGGCGGCAGGACACACCAGAAGCACACGGGTGAGAGCGACGCAGAGGGAAGAGCAGCGCCGGGGGCTCTGAGGGGCAGCTCAGCAACGCCAAACCGCAGCGCCGGCACGGCCGAGGCGCGGCTGGGAGGCAGCGGGCAGCTCCCGAGCCGTTTCTTGCCTGTTACGGGAGGGCGAAGCGTTTACCTTTTCTCCTCGGCCAAACCCCTACGGAGAGACGGCTCTGGCTGGCAAAGCGTGCCAGATCCTGGCTGCTCGGGGCTGGAGACTGCCTGGCTCTCCAGCCACGCTGTAAATCTGGGTATCAGACGGGTTTTAGCGATAATCAATTGTAATAACGAACACGTATCCCTTGACCAGATAAGTGGAATATTATGCTTTAAGTCCAGCTGCAATTAGCAGAGGCAGACGGCTGGGGCTAAGGCGGCAGCAGCAGGGGCGTTTTCCCATCCCGCCAGCCAGCGCTCGGTGCTGGGTGCCCACCACCACCTTTCCACTTGCCCCCGACAGACATTGAAAGCCCAGGGATGACGTGACCCGGCTCACCCCACCGCCCGACCGGGGAAGCGCGTTTAAAGCCAAGAGACGAGGGAGGCTGCTCTCGCCCAGCGCGCAGGGGACCCGTGGAACTCGCCGCGGCGGGACGCTCCTCACCGGGTCCGAGAGCGCGGCCGTGCGTCAGAGGGGCCCGGCCACGGCGGCTGATAACACACACACACCTGCTGGTACAGCAGAGAGAATGAATTTTTAAAAGGCACGTAAACCTCTGATGCTTCAAGGCATCAGCTGAGCGCTAAGGAGGATTAGGAGGAAATATCTCCTGTGGAAAGCTTATTCCACATGAATTCCACTGAAGGGATCCTTTCATCTCTCCCCGGAGCATCTCCTCCCCTGGCCTGATGTGTCTTGGCACTTGCTGAGCTCCTGTAATATACGCGCAGGCAGCGATCCACCCGCAAAGGTTGACAGCTGTCTCCGCTACGATGCCGCCTCCTGACTGACGGCGACCTGACAGGCGGCGGGACGGCGGGACAGCTATCCGTCCCCGGCGGGACAGCTATCCCCGGGACACAGAGCCACAGCGCCCGGCTTCGGGCGGGCGAGACGGGAACGCGCTCTGCTGCCAGGCCGGGCGGCACGAAGGGGCTGCGAGCCGCGCGGTCAGCGCTCGCAGCTGAACGCCAAGCTGCCGACGCAGCCCGGGGACCGGGGGCTCCCACAGGGCTCTCCCTTCCCCGCCACCCGCTTCGGATGCGCGGCCGCAGAGCGTGCCGTGCCCCGGAGCTGGCAACGGCCCCGGGGAATAAAAACCGGTCACCGGCATCCCTCAGCGGCCTTTTCTGCCCAGCACCTCTCGGAGCGCTCCCCCGCACCGCTGCTCCTGCGGGAGAGCATCAGCCCGCACCTCAGAGGAAGGGACAGGGTTAAAACGAATGCCATCTCCCCTCTCCTTTGCCTCCGAAAGGAGAGGCACTGAGTGCATTAAAAACTGGGTTAAAAATGGCTCTGCTCTACCTATCTTATCTTCTTTGTACTGAAAGCCCTCAAAGAGCGGCAGGTTTTCACGCAGAATTTTCCCGTCTAATCCCCTTTTGTTAGCCCTGATACCGGCATTGCAATACAAACCTCGTCCAGGCGATTTAGGGGGGATTACACGCCCTCAATCCTACCGCATGTGGGAGAAAAACGCTTCCTCAAATCAAATTTTACACAAACTGGTATTTGAAAATAATCAAAGCGCAAATCCCTGCTGCGGGGATTTCTGGAGGGAGGCGAGCGGGGGGCGGGAAGCGGCAGGAGCCGGTGCCCCCGGCCCAGCACCACCGCGGCCCCAGCACCCTTGAGCCCAGACCGAAGCGAACTCGGAGCACACCAACAAATAACCCACCCCGCAGCCCCAGACTGGGGTCCCGTGGCTGCGGGACAGGAGGAGAGGTGCAGAGACACGAGCGACGGCGGGGCCGGTGCTCCTCACCCCTTCCCGTGCTGTGCCGGCTGCCACCGGGCACGGAAAACCAGCGTCGCTCAAGCCAGTCAATAACTCTGTCTTCTACACGGCCAAACGCGCTCTACGGGGCTCTGCGCGCGCGTATTCGGCTTGGCTTTCCCGATGAAATATTGCCGGTGCCGCTCCTGTAATATATATGTCACAGATGCAACCTCATTTTATTGATCTCTCCTAGCTGCCGGGATATCCATAGTGGAATTAATACGTCTGTATCGCCGCAAAAAAAAAAAAAAGGTAAAGCCCATCTGACAGTTTCAATTAAGGAAGCGTGAAAAGCGATTTGCGTAAGAGACTCGGGCTTCGCGGGGGAGAGGAGGGCAGCCCGCAGGCAGCGCGTCTGTACGCTCGCGTCTGGGTAAGTGAAGTGATTTCCTACAGGAAGCGATGGAGGCCAGAGCCAAGCCGGGGCCGCGGCCGTCTCCGGCCGACGAGCCCCCCGGCCTGCCTCGTGCCTGCTGCCGCGGCGAGCATCCGACCCGGCAGCGGGGCCAGCGCAGGCGGCGAGGGGGGCAGGAGCAAAGCGCCTGGGGGAGACGCCTGCAGAGCTCCCCGGGTGCCAGCGGGAATTTGCGGGGGTCCATCCTGCACAGCCAAACCCCTTCCCTCCGCCGCACGGGAGCCCTCGAACAGCCTGAGCACGGCCAGCGCGCAGCCCCTCTGCCAGGCACCGGGAAGATGCCGGCACAGCGCCGGGGGGGCGCCCGGGCGGACACAGCTCACCCCTCCCCGGGGGGCCGCGTTTTGGAAGGGGCGGCGGGGAGCGGGAGGCCCCAGGAGCGTGGCACCCGTCGAGCAAAATTATAACCGCGTCCGTCCGCTCCCGCCAGGCCCGCGGAGAGCTGTGAAAACTTCGTGCTTTCTGCCGCTCACAGGAAAAGGTCTCCTCGGTGCTTCCCTCCCCTCCCCACCGCTTTGGAGCGGAATCAGGGAGGTGAGGAGGGAGCACTGCCATCTCCGGGCCCTTCCCATCCCACCGAGGAGCCAGAGGCACACGCATCTTGGTCCGCAGACTCCCAAGCGCCCAAGAACGGACCTGCCCACGGAGGCTCACCAGCCGCCCCGGGTTCGTTTGGCCAAACGGCTCCGTGGCTGCCGCGGCCCAGCTCTGGGGCAGGGCGGGAGCCCCAGTGGAGCGGGGCTTTTGGGGCATCCCTGCCGTACACAGTCCCGTCCAAACCTGGATCCCCTGCGCCTACGGATGCGGAGATGCCGCATCGCCTCGTTTCTAGCCCCTTCCCCTTGACCTGGGGGCGATGCCCTTAACTCCACCACAAAATTAAAAGTCATGTGTTCAGATAAATCAATTAAGACCTTCTTTGCAACACCTACAGATAAAGCCCACCCAATGCAGGGTCTGGCCAGCTGTCTGAACATTTGGCTTATTCTCAGCAGGATGCACAACAACACACGAGTGCTTAAAAGCGCTCAGCTACGGGAGAAGCAAAGCCCCTTCCTAATCCACTCCCCCACGGAACGCCGGGCTGCTGGGTGGCCCGCAAAGCCCCTCGCCCTCAGAGGAGGGGAGGAGAGCCTGCTCCCTGCCCCAGGCCCCGGGAGGAGGAGGAGGAGCGGCGGGAGCTGCGAGGAGTGCTTCTGCCCAGCGGGCACCTGTAAAACCTTGAAGTCACCTTTACAGCCAAGTTCCTCCCAGCTGCTCCGAGCATCCTTCGCCGCCAGCCACCCCCTGCTCGACAGCACCTCTGGCATCTCTCCGCTTACCAGCGGTCCCCGCCTGGCGCGCTCGCTCCCAGTCCTCCTGCTTTCACAGCAGGCGCGAGCCCCCGCTTACCCGCAGCTGGGGTTTCTGGCTCCAGCAACAGAATAGCACCACTCACAATTACACGATATCTTTTTCGTGGGGGTAATTACTTTTAAGCGTGTATGTTCCAGTCACGCTCAGAGGCCCTGCTCGGGACCGGGAGCCAACCGTGCCGGGCACGACGGAAACCCCGCGCAGCCGCAGCCCTGCTCCGAGTTCCTCCTGCCCCAGGCAGAGACCGGGACTCGGCGCTACCGTGGGCAGGCCTGCACCGATGCAGGCACAACGCGCACCCTCGCGTATGCCTGCCTTTCAGCGGGGTTCGGGAGCTGTAAATTCAGCTATGCAAGCGCCGGCTCGGCCAGCCGCCTTTCACACCAGCGCTGCCACGGAAGAGCACCGAGCTCGCGGCGCTCGGACACCTTTTGCTTTCGCATCCAAAACAGGGCACACGTCTCATTCCTGCGGGCCGTCCTCTCCGACGCTCTCCCTCATGAACACTTTTGGGTTGCATTAAAGCAGAACGAGAAGCCCCAGAATTAAACAGCACCAGGCGTGGCTTCCTGCCCACGGCCGGCACCGCGATAGCCGGGGTCTCGCGCGCGCCAGGTTGCGGAGGCAGCCTCGAAGCCTTGACTTCAACGCAAGCCGCGGGCTCACAAGCTCCAGCGCTGCTCCCTCCCCTCCTTCCTTAAACCCCACGATTAAAGAACAGCTTTCTGGTTTTAACCCTGCCAGAGAGCAAAGCTGACACCCGCTGCAGTCCGCGGCCATTCCCGTGCCCAGGCACACCTCCCCAGGGAGCCCGGCTGCTCCGGCCCTCCCGGGCTGCTCCCCCGCGCCGCCCCGGCAGCCTCCCCAGCCGCTCCACGACCACCGACGCAAGAGGCAGCGGGAAGCTCTGCAGAGCAGGCGGGGGCCTCCTGCAAGAAAGGGGCTCAGGGCACCCGCGCGCTCCCCGGGGCGCAGCCGAAAGGGGCTGGATGGCAGCGCCCGGGGAGCTCCGCAAAGCTCTCGTTTCTGCAGGAGCGCAGAGACAGACTGCCTGCAGGCCTCCAGGGCTCGGCACGCTACAGGCTGACCTTGGCTTGGTAGCCAGCAGAAACGAGGATGCCGAGGCATCAAGGCAGAGCACGCACATCCCAGGACGCGTGGAGAGGGGTATCAGCTAAAACACAAAAGCCCTCATCGCTCAAACACTGCTCTCCCTGCAAAGGCACGAGGTGCAGCAGTTGGCGGTGCTGCCAAGGGACATCAGCACCTCGGACTGCCTCTGCCGCACGCACGCACGGACAGATGGACGGAGGGACGGACAGAGGCACAGGACTCACCTCCCCGGGGTGCCTTCTGCGCCGAGCAGGAGAGCGGGGCAGGCTCCGGGGCAGCAGCCCAGCTTTTGGCCCCGGCAGCCCCTCCTTCCCCCAGCTGCATCCCATCAGGAGGAGCCAGCCCCCAGCCAAGGGCAGGCGATTGCTGCCCTCCGCACCTGGGCCTCCGCTCGCTCCAGCAGCCGGGGCCGAACTGGGCTTTTTCGCTCCGTGGCTACAGGCGGGGCAAAAAACCGCCGGCTAAAAAGCCAAACCAAAACGGCCCCTGTGCCTCCGGAAGGCCGCTCCCGTCCACAGGGAAGCACCGCTGCCGGGTGCACAGCACCGCAAAGTACACTACCAAGAATTGATTTACTTAGTTTCAACAGTTTAATCTTCTCCTTCCCTTGCAGCAGGGCCGCCTTCCCTCAAGTCCCCCGTGTGAAGCTTTCTGCGTTGGACTCGAGAAAAAAAGAGGGAAAAAGGTAAAACGCAAGCACAAAAACCCCCACAACAAAACAAAATAGAAAACCCCCACAACAAACGACATACCTTCTGGCAAAACCCAGAGCACCACTTACACAACATCTTTACTCGCTCCATTATTTATAGCGCAACTGCAACATTTATTCCTACACGGAACTACCCGGAGCGCCGGCGTTCCGGTGAGCCGGAGCAAGCGCTGCTGCCAAGCCCCAGCAGCAGCCCGTGCCCAGCCACTCGGCCCCGCGCCGGGCTGGACGCGGCTCCCCGCGGGCAGCCCCGAGGGGGGACCGATCCAGCCCGCAGGCAAAGCCCAGCTCCGGCCGCCGCCGAGCCAGGACCGCCGCGCGTCCCTGTGCCCTGGGGCATCGGCGCAGACCCGCGGGAGGCTCTGATGGGAACGCTCCCGTAGCCGAATTGGAGCTGGCTTCGCAGGGCAGAGGTGACAAAGTACCACCACGAACGTAAGAGCGGAAATCCTCCTGGAAGAGGTAACGCCACGACAAGTCAATAAGCAGGGCAGTGAAATTGCTCTTAATTACGCTTGCTGGGAACTCTGTCCTGCCCCAGCACTACCTCTTTCTTCGATCAAGGAGAAGAAACGTCAGCTGAACAAAACCAGTCTCATCCCCGGCACTGGGACGAAATTACAGTTTCAAAGCAGAAGGGATCAGGTTCCAGAAGCGGACGTCCAAAACCAGCCGATCCCAGCACCGCGGGCACGGCTCTGCCCCAAAAGCCCGACGGGTGCCGCGCTTCCCCAGCCGCTTTTACAGGCGTACGAACGACTTCCAAGCGCTGGGACGGAGCGGCCGGCGGCTCCTCAGCAAAGTCCCCTGGCCTCGTCAATAGAAACAGCTGGCTGCACCCCCAGCCCCACAAACATCTTTTCACGGCGACCGACCTCACGGCAGGACGAGGTAATTACGGACGGATTACGGGCAGGCTGTAGCCCGACTGTCTCAAAGGCACGTAAGGCTAATCGATAGCAGTCCATCGACAGACCGATCGATCATCTCCGCTAGTAAATTTATTTCAAGGAGGCCCAAATCCCGTTACACGTATCTTTAGTCAAAACCCAGCGCCGGGTCCCCGGACGCGCAGCCGGATTAAGGACAGCGTAATCTGCTATTCGGAGCACACAACGCACAAGGCTCGTGCCAAAGCTCGCAGCTGGGGCCGCCCTGCGTGTGAGGAAAGAGAGTTAAAAATGAAATTAAATTAATACAGGCCAGGAGCCAGCTCGGGGCGGGCTCTGGGAGGATGCTTTATGCGAGGGACGCGCGGAAGGACGCACCTGCGAGAGACGGCAGCTCTCCCCCCGACTGGACGTGGGGCTCTGCCACGGCATCAGAGCTGCGTGCCCTCGAGGGAGAGCCCCCGCTCCGCTCCCGGGACACGGGCGAAGGCATCCTCGCGCCCGCGAGCCGCACCGGCACCCTCCTGCCTTCCGGCAGCCGGCGATGGCCAGCGTCCCAGGACCAGCAGGACATGCCATGCTGGAGGTCTCCCCTCCTTTAATAGGATCTGTCGTCTGGCAATCTAATTTGATCAGGGAAAACGAATGAAAACAGGCCCTGGTCTGCAGCACGGATTAGCCCAATCAGCCCAGAGTGGCTACTTTATTGTTCAGCTCCCTGGCACCAGCTGTGCGTGTGTGCAATCAGCCCCTAATAGCCATTAGGCTGCATCCGCCCCAGCTGCCCAGCCAGCAGCCGCCATTTGCAGAGCTCTTCCGCCGCCCCGGCGGTCTGGGGGCACGGGGCTCCGCGGTCGGTGGGCTTTTACGCCCGCGTGTAGATCAGACTCAAGGGCGAACGGAAAGAGCGCGCAAATAAGGGAGCAGTCTACGCTAACACGCGCTTTCGGTAGCTGTAAGGGACCTCTCCGGGTTAAAACCAAATCCCATTACTTAGGAGGAGGGCATGCCTGGCGCTGACCGTCTGCATCGTCAAGGCGCATCGGTATTAATGGGGCAGCTTTTCCCGTGACAATGCTCATTTGTCCCCTTCAGACCCAAGCGTTCGGTCCCCAGCCTGGGAGGGAGGAGGAGCAGGCCCCAGGCGCTCCCAGCGCTGGGCAGCCTGGCAAAGCCCCAGCCCAGGGAAAGCTTCACGACCCTGCGATACAGGCAACGGGCTTTTCCGAATCCCCACGAACCCTATTGCTCCGGCCAGAACGAGCACAGCATCGCTTCTCTCGCTCACGCAAAACGCCTCAGCGCCACGGGTGCTGGCGCTGCCCCGGCACACGGCTGCAGGCACCCAGCCCCAGGACGGGACCGCGTCGGCGGGCTTTCCCTCCGAGGGCGAGAGTAGCTCCGCACCCTCCCGACCAGCCAGGGGCGCGCGCACGGGACCACGGCACCGAAGCGCGGCTCCTGCCAGGGCACGGAACGGTTTCCAGCAGCCCGGCATGGCAGCGCGTGGAGGACTGGGGACGGAAAGGGACAGGAGAGCGGAAGAAGACTGGGGAAAACGCCCAGACTGGGAAACCCCGTGTGAGGCTGTATCGAGATTCCTGGTTTGGGGCTGAGCCTGCTCTCCCCACGGAGGGGACCTCCCCGGCGGGCAGGGAGGCCAGGCAACGTGCGGGCCCTCGCTCAGCCTGGCAGGCAGGGAGGCAGAAGGACGCCGAACACGATGGGTAAATACCTGTATGAGCAGGGATTATCTCCTCCTGCCTGCAAATATTTGCTCACCAGAGCAGATAGAGCAGATGCGAGTCAGACATTCAGCCTTACACATGCAATCACACGCGCTCTGGCAGCTTCATAAATCGTGCGGTGACCAAAGGTGGTAGGATCTGTTTACGGCTTAATCACGTGGGCTCTGCAATCAAACGGGCGCTGCACGCCAGGGCTTGGGACCACGCATCCCAGCCCCATTTTACGCACGCAGCTGGAAAGGACGCCGGCACCGCGGGGGCTTCCCCAGGGCAGGGCAGGCCGTGGGGACGTCTCTCCAGCCGCGACACCGCGGCGCAGCCCTGGCACTGCCACCTCCAGCGCTGCCCGAGGCCAGGCAGCGTCAGCGCTTGGGGCGGGGGCGAGACCCACGGCAAGGGCCGGCCGTGCCGGCAGCGCTCAGGTGGGCTCCTCGGCCTCTGCCCGGCCCCGGGTCGGTCCTCTGCCCGCACGCGACGTGAAAACCTGGGACAGCGAAGGGGTGGGAGGGTTTCAATGACATGGAGGAACCTCCGAGCAAAAAGTGCTGGCAAAGAACCACGAAGCTTTAGGAATTACAGCGCTGAGCCACCTGGGACACGTGCATATTGACTTAGACCGAAGCCTTTAATAAGGCAGCTAACAGCATTGCTTTTACATTCGGCCCCGTTACAAGGCGAACGTGCCCGGGACGCGTTAACGTTCCAGCTACAGCGCTCGCCGGGCTCAACTGAGGGATTACCCAGCCTCGTAACTACAGCTCTCCACTTTTCCCCTTTCTTCCCTTTTTCTGTTCTCCTTGGTGTCAGGTCAAAGCGGCCCTTCCCTCTCCGCGTTTTTGTTTTGTGCTTTGCTTGCGGATCACACGGGTACCTCGGGGTCCCTCCTTCGCTCCGGACTCGCTGGAGCAGAGGCGAGAGGCCTCCTGCCCTCTCCCTTTGTGGCTGCTGAGGAGGGGCAGGAGCGGGGCGCCGCGCCGCTACTTTTTTCAAGGCATTTTAAAGGATTCGCCTGAACGTCTTTGTCGCTGGCAGACAGGTCTGGAAAGCTCACCAAAATTCAAACGCCACCTGCCTGCATCTGCGCTCCCGGGGCCTCTCGCGCCGACCGCGGCGAGCGCAGCTCATCAGATTAACGTCACAGTCGCACCGCGCAAACGCCCACCGTCCGAGAAGCGATGGCAAAGAGCAGGAGGAGACTTAGCACGGACATTAACAGAGGCTGGGGTACATGAATATTCTCGACCGGCTGTCAGTTAAGCTAAAGTGGCTCCACCATCCCTCCGCGGGGGATCCAGGCTGGTTAAAGCCGCGCAGCGCGACGCTGGGCTGGCTCAGCATCCGTGCGCGCGCCGTGCCCACCTTCGGTCGCCCTTTGCGGCGGGGTGGCCGGCGCCCTGAGCCGCGGCGGCAGGAGCTGTGCCGTGCACGCGCGACAGCGGCACGGGGATGCGAGACACCGGCCGCGGCTTGGGACCACGGGCTGCTGGGCGGGAGGGGAGCGGCTAGCAGCCTGCGAGGATGGTGGCCTCGGGAGCTGGGGCTGCGGGGCAAACAAAGGCCGGAGAGGAGGGAGGCAGCCGGCGAGTCCCCTGACCCGTGAAGGAGGGGCCCCAGGAAGGCCCCTCGGCCGCCCACATGCTTGCTGTCAGCTCCACGCAGGCCGGTGCCCTGATGCCTTCGCCTCCCCCTGCGCTTCGCCAGCCTGCCCACGGGCGACAGCCGGCCCCGCGCCGCAGCCGGCAAGGGGAAGGCGATGCTCGGGCATGCTGGCACGCACAGGAGAGCGCCTACCCTCGCCCATCGCCCTGCAGGCACGCAGCGGGACACGGCAGCAGGAGCTCCAGCCCCGGCCGCCCCAGCTTCGGGTGACGGCTTCAGCGCCAGAGCACGGCCTCGCAATCCTACGGCTGCGCTGAAACACAGCGGTGGGAAGTCCCCTACCGTTCCCTGCGTAGCGTTTTATCTTAATAACATTTTATCTTGGATGACAAGCCCGTGTAATGCGGTTTAAAAGCCACGGCTACGCTGACACCGTAACGGGGGAAAGGAAAAAAAGCCCTTTTCTCCCGTCTAATACATTTGCTAAGGTCACAACTTTCAAACCCCTCGCTGCATCTCGCTCGCCAAGCTGGGAGGCTGCTTTGTAGAGCAGCTCAGAGAGACCGGCAGGGAGCTCAAACCCTGCTCCTCCCTCCCATTCAGGGCTCCTGCAATAAAGGCTCCAGCTCTCGCTTCTCCTTGGCGGTTTTTGCTGGCGGAGGTCTGGTCTTCTCCCCCCGCTCGGTGCAGTAAGTGCCAGAGCCTTTGAAGGGGTAACTGCGAGGCTTCGCTGCAGCCCGAGGCCGGCAGGAGGCTGAGCCCCACCGAGCGACCCGCCTGCCCCACCGGCGGGGCGACAGCGGCCTTGCTCGGAGGAGCGGGTAAGCCGCCCGCGCCGGCGGCGCAGCCCTTGCCCAGGCTGGATCGGCTCCAGCGAAGCCAGCTGCAGGAGACCCGATCCATCCCAGCTGCCACCATCTCCACGGACGGTGGCACCGCGTGTCCCAGTACGACTGCGCACTCTTTGCAAGCAGCAGAGACCCCGCCGGCTCCCGCGAGGAGCAGCGGAGCGGCTGCGGCTGCCACCGAGCACCTGAAGCCAGAAACAGGACTCGAACCAAACCGTGCTCCGAATCCAACCCCCCGGAGCGAGCCAGAACCGATCCCCTGTAGCCACGCAGCGGCCCCAAAGCGTCTGCAAAGGGCCAGGCAGAGCTGGGCTGTCCCGCGCCGCACGTCGGGGTCAGGCGGACTAAAACCCCGGCAGAAGTCCAGCCCTCCCCAGCCCCAGTCCTGCAGCACCCCGACTGCTGCTGCGGTAAGCGCTGCAGCGATATCGCGCAGTACATTATCATTAGGGAGACAGCTATTCTGGTCTAATTGCCAGTGTTTCACAGAAAACGCGGCAGCCTTTGCCTGCCTGGAACAGAACTGACCCTGCGCAATCAGCGCGAAGACAAAGGACGCCCGAAAGCAGGAATAAAAATAGATGTCAAAAAAGCGAGGGGGACGTGAGCACGCAGCCGGGCTGACTCGGGGAGGGAGGAGACGCTGACCCGGGAAGGGAGCAACGAGGGTTAAGCTCTTCTTGCGAGAGCTAATTTAAGGTCAGGCAAATCCTGCTGACAGATTATTTTCGCCTCCAACGTCCAGATCAGCGGCTCGGGCACCGCAGCCTGGCAGGACCCAGAAAGCGGCTGGAGGAGCTGCTGGCAGCCCCGCAGCTCACGCTGGAGAGCGGGGCAACCCTGCCCACGGGCAGGACCGCGGCGGGCAGGCAGGAGCCCTGCCCGACGCCGGGCTCCCCGGCAGCAGCCGGAGGCAGCCCCGCAGCCTTCGCCGAGACGCGGGCAGGAGCCCGCCCTGGGCCTGCCGCATGTGGCGGTGCCCCGGGGAGGGACAGGAGTCTCCCCCCGCCCCAGCCCGTCACTCTGTCACCTCTGCTTTGCTGTGACAGCCAGACCCCGGCTCGCAGGACCATCAATTATTCACACGCGCTATTTCTGAATATTGATGTTAAAAGCAAATTCCCGGCTCGCCCCTCGCCTGCACTTCAAATGAGATTTTCACGCCGCAAGGACCCAAGTTCCCGCGGAGCCGTCAGGCGCTGCCGCCGGGCACGCCGCCACGTCGGAAGGAGGGGAAGGAGGGAGCTCCGCTGCCAGGTCCGCTGACGCCGGGCCCGGGCTGCGCGGCTCGGGCGCGGCAGAAGCCACCCCGCGCGCCTCGGGCAGCCGGGGCTGGGGGCATCCCCTCCCGCCCCGTCGCCTTCCCGCGCCCGAGGGATTCAGCCTGGCACGCACCCATCGGCGGGGCGCTAGCAGGGAGGAAGGCTTGCGGAACCAAAGGACGTGTCTAATGGAGACAAAAGGAGCTCGCTCTCCCCCTCTCTTTTTTACAAGAAAATATTTGTAAATAAATGTTTCCTGCTTCTGTTTATACAACTTTAAAAGACTGGAAATGGAAGCCTGCTCCCCACACTGTATCATTACCCTTCATTATCGCAATTTTCCAGCGTTTAGGTGGCTGGAGAAGGAAAACAGAGGATAATGCACCACTCTGAAAGCTGCAGAAAGAAACACAGGGAGAGAAGCGAGCCCAACTTCCAGCCTTCTGGCCAAAGCATTTCAGTAATCTCAGCACCTGATTGCCACCTCTCCGCACCCCGGCAGGCGCCCGCGGCTTGCTGGACCCGCACAGAAGGGCATCGGCAGCGCGGTGGCTCTTCACGCTGCCTGCAGCCGGCCGGCTTTTGCACCGGCCCTCGACCGCGCTCCCCTGCGAGCGCCGAGCCTGGCTTTGGGACACACCAAGAGCCGCGTTACGCCGGGAGGGCTGAAGGGAGGGCAGAGGCACGCTCCCCGGCCGCAGCTGGCACCCGCGTGCGAGCGCACGGCGGCAGGCAGAGCGGTGCGTGTCCCACGAGCCGGCACCCACCTCCGCGCTCCCGCGAGCGCCTCCGCGCCGGCACCGCAGCTCCCATCGGGAGGCGGCGCTGGATGGGAATCGCCCGCTTGCCCCCGCGCAGCCGCTCGGGGCAGGCAGCCGCTCGGGGCAGGCAGCCCCAGCGCAGCGCCGGCAGCCAGCTCCGACGGCCCTTGGTTACTCTGCAGAGCACAGAGACAGAGGTCAGCCAGGACGGGTAAACCAGATAACGAGGAGTTTGGCAGTGCCGGTTTATTTAGTAACCGCAAACAACCCTCCGGAGGGACTAAACCAGCCCTGTTATACAGCAAAGACAAATTATCGTGCCGGGATTGAGAGAAAGAGAGCGATTCCGACCCGACGCGCCAAGACAGAACAGCGAAGTGCCGTAGCCACGTACACCCCGACGGAGAGAGGACGACTGGCCCAAAACGCAAGGGATCCTCCCGCGCCTGCTGCGCGGCACCGGGCTGGGGCACACCTCGCCGCCCCCAGCCCTGCTCGCCCCTGCCTGCAGGCAGCCACGGAGGCAGGGGGAAGGAGCCGCGCAGAGCTCACCCAGAGCACCGCGTCCGAACCCCGGTCCCAGACCAGCCGTCCTTCCTCAACAGCCCTCTCCCTCCCTTGGCCTAACGGTCCTCCGGTGATGGATCGAGTGTCCGTCACGCGTGGACAGCTGAGGTTTCCTTGCCTCGCTCTTCGTCATCGCTAGATGCTGGAACGAAGGACAGTGTTGCTGTGACCGCTGCAAACCCAACAAATCGTTAAAAAGACGGCTGTTGTATTAGCCTAGCTAGCGCGCTGAGGGGCAGCTGACAAACGCCCGCAAGTAGGGACCGCTCTTGTCGCCACAGGGAAGGGCTCCAAAAAGAAATCTCATCTGCAGATCATTGCTTCGATATCTCGGGCGTTTTTTTACTTTGCGTTTCTGTTTTACATAGCCTTGTTTATTGCACTGGTATTTCATCCTGCAGATTCATCGTGGATCATCGTCAAGGTTCCTCCCCAGCTTGCAGAGATGCCTCTGCTTACCATAAAAATCTCTGTTGAAATTTCAGGTTAATTAAAAGCTGTAAATTGCAAAGCCAGATGCGATAACTCACATCTTCGCCCTTCCAAAAAAAAGGAAGATGAGGAGAACACGAGGGCCTCTCGGTTTATAGCACGGCTTGTCCCCTCAAGATGTCTCATTCAGCCTGGAGCCGCGTCGCTCCGTCCTCGCAGCTCACGAGCTGAGCACCGCTTGCCTTCGAGAGCCCCGAGAGACACCTCGCGCGCGCCAGGGAGTTACGCTCAAAAAACTAGAAGCTCCTTTCCCAGTAACGCTGACTTGCTACCCCAGCGAGGCCAGCGGCGATGCCGCTGCTCAGAGCGCGCCTGCCCGCTCACACGCTCCGGCTCCACGTCCTACGCGCAGGGAGAGACGATGCTGCGGAGGGCCCCCTGCCAAAGGCGGCCCTGTCCCCGGGGAGGAGAGGAGCCTCGCAGCCGCTCAAATCCGTCTGATCGAGCTCCGCTCTCTCCGAGAGCCGGGGCGGCGCCGGCGGGAGCGGACCCCGCCCTGCCGCCCGCGCAGCTGCGGCAGTCCGGGCGCCGAAAGGGGACAGACGCGATCTGCCCCCCGGGGCCGGGGACGCTGCTTTTCGTGCCCAAGGACAGTCACGCAGCCGTGACCACCATCTGCTCGCTGCCAGAGCGCAAGCCAGCTCGGGCTCCAGCGCGACTGCATCGCCTGGAGTTAACGCAGGCACGGGGGTCACCCGCCGCGCTCCCTGCGCTTCCACAGTCCCCCTCCAACGCTCCAAACGAGGTCTGCCTGGCGCTCCGCTCGCACCCCTGGAGAAGATCCTGTTGAGGAAGAGGAGGCGTTATTCGGTTCCTCCAATTCCTCCCAGTTCCCAGCTCCGGTGCCTACAGCTCTGCTCCAGGCGCCACACCCGATTGGAGTCGCGCTCCCTCCCCTCGCCCTCTTCCCGCCGCTCCGCGGGCAGGCTAACAGAAGAGGGGCAGGCAGCAGCATCCCTCAGTTCTTGAGCTCCTACTTGCTGCAGGTCTCTTAATGCATTTCTTGGCCAAGGGTTAGGAGATTAAACACTCCATAGAAGGCGAGCTGACACAAGCTGACAGGCCTGCATCTTCCGCACGTGCATAAGTGCCAGTCCTCATCACGAGGATGCTTATTTGCCAGCCTCATAGCCATCACTTTGGCGGGGAGTCAATCTAAATAAAGCAAATTCACTTGTTCCGATGGGGAGAGGGAGTCGCTGGGCTGTCACAAGGTTGAACTCAGCTGGCATCGTTTTAAAGCGGAAGGTGCGGCAGAAAGACGCGGCACGGTATTTCCAGCCTCCCAGGAGCAAGGGGAAGGCAGCCTCGCTTTGCTTCAAAGCGAGCGCGCCAGGAGACGACGGTCGGCCCCAGACCCGTGCCTGCGAGGAGCCGGGCTGCTGACCCCGCTCCCCCGTCCCCGCCTCTTCGGGGACGGGGGAGATCCCAGAAACCCTGCGCAAACGGAGATTTCTCCTTCGGCGCCGAGGGCCGCGGGTGACCGCGGCCTTGCGCTGCTGCCTTTTCCACCCCGTCCGCAGGCCGGAGGCAAGAAGGGAGCATCGCCCCCCGCGCAACCGGCTCCCCTCCCGCCCAGCTCAGCCGGCCCTGCCGGGACGGCTGGATTTCGCAGCACTGCCCTGCTCCGCTCAGGCACGCAGCCCGGCCTCCCCATCCCCTCTCCTTCCCTCCTGCCCCTCCAGCGGCTGGCTGCAAGGATTAAGATTCATTTCGAATGAAGTTTTCATTATTTTCTGCTCTCCTTCTTTATTCCCAAACTCATTTGCATTACAAAAAAATTAAACAAAAGCTGCTTTTTGAATCTCCACTCATTACTCCCATTACATTTGTTAACATCATTATCTTCAGCTGAAGATGGCAACTATTATCAAATGTTGCAGAGCTTTTGTAGACCTCTTGCTATATTGCTCTGGAAAATTGCTTTAATGCTTATGCTTTTAGTGGTTTTAAGAAACCAGCTATAGCACTAGAAGCCATAAAGAAGATAAAAAGCGCATCATGCGATAATACGTGCGGTTTTCCCCTTTACCCTGAAAGATAAATACATGGCGGCAGCGCAGGGTGCCAACCTTTTTCCTCCGCTACAGCAATCCGCCACGGATCCTCCGATCTGACCCTTAGGTTCACCAGCCGCTCTCCTCGGCAGCTCCTCCCGTCCCCAAAACACTTCTCTTCAGGAAAAAGTATCGCAATAAAAGCCGGCGTTACAAAGAACACCTTCCAAACGGGGCACAGTCCGGTTTTTCCAGATTGCAGCAAAACAGACTTGGTCTGAAACGGGAGAGACGCGGCTAACGGCTGGAGCCGTAGCTGCCGAATCCCTGCCTTTGGGGGGGAAGCAAAGCACCGAGCGACAGAGCCGCGCGGGGAACGGCGCGGTCGGAAACGGCTCTCGCGGAGGGAGGCGGTGAGGAGGGGGTGGCTACCGGCCTCAGAAGCCACGCGCCGGGCGCTGCCGCCGCACCGCGGGGCGTTGGAGCGGCTCGGCGGTCCCGCGGGTGCTCTGCGAGGGAAGATGCTTTCAGCGTCAGTAGTCTTCAGACGGGGGGATCAGTGCCGGAACACAAGAGGTTTTGCCCGATTTTAAACACAGAATACAGAATTGAAATTCTCGTTATAATTAAATGCAGAACCCCGTAACTCAGAGCTCTAGCTACAACCTCGGGGACGCATCCAGCTCTCCGAATGCGAAATGGTGGGTTTCTGCGGGCCCTGTTTAGAGCCAACGAAATCAGATAGCAAAAGCCTGTTCCCGCAGCGAGCCCCAGGGCAGCGCCCACGCATCGCAAGGCGCGGGCCCATCCCGGCCGCACCCGCCCTCGTCCCCCGGCACGGCGCCTGGGGACAGAGGGCACGGTCCCCCCCGAGCGCGCCGGTGGCAGGAGCGCAGGGCACGAGCCCCCGCCCTGCCGCTCCACCCGGGGCTACTTCAGCATCTCTCAGGGCGCCTCTGAACGCGCGCAGGCGCAGCGGCCGATACCACCGGTCTCACGAGCCGGTAGAGCGCTCGCAGCGTGAAGGAAGGGGCGAGAGCTTGCTGAAGGGGCGGCAGGCTTCCAGGAAGAGAGGACGGCATTGCATCCCAGTCCCCGGCAGCACTGGCTCTCCCGACGGCTCCGCAGAGCGACCCAAAAGCCCCGTTATCTTTGTGGGCGCATCTCTCCTCCCTGCTAACGGTTCCGTGGGTCTAATTACCGAGGACGCGTCTGCTGGGCCCAATGCCTCTCGCTTTCAACTGGAAACCGACGCCGATAACCTTCGGAGTGCCGACAGCTGAGCCAAGCTGAGCGGAGATGTTATCTGGAGGGATGTTTTAAAAAAGAAAAGAAGGGGGGAAAGAGCGAGCCAGATACAAGCACGGGGAAGCCAGAGACGCAAGATTTGGTGGGGCAAAAGGGAAGTGGGGTGGGGGCTTCCAAGTAAATTCCGCGTCTCCAGGCTCGCCACAAAACCAAGGGCTTCCAGGCGCAATTGCTCGGGAGCAGAAGGGGCCGAGACCCACAGGGCAGAGGCGAAGAGCAGGGAGGGGCAAGAGCGAGAAGGCGGGAGGGACGGATCCCCTGCAAAACGTGGAAGCTGCTCGCGCGCCACGGCGCAAGCAAAGGGGCTTGAAGCACTGGCCTAAGCAGGCACGGGCAGCCACGCAGAGACCACGTACAAGAGACGGAGGAAAATAAAAGCCAGGGCCGGGACTGCGCTGCCACTTGGGGGGCTCTGCCGCTCGCCCCGGGCCTCTTCAGCCCCGAGAGGCACAACCGCGCAGCCCGGCGGCCAGGACCGAGCCCCGGCCCCGCTCCACCAGCGGCGGGAGCTGATTGACGGCGGCTGCAAGAGAGGTCAGAACTCGATAGGCTTTCATCGATCAGTTAATTAAACTGAAGCAAAACAAACATAATGAACGTAAGAATTTACCACCTCTGCCACGGGTTCAGGTGCGTCTGGAGCGGAGACAGCTCCGGCGCAACCCGCTCGTCTTCGCTCCTAACAAGGCAGCGCGGGCTGGGCTTGGGCGGGAGACCCAGCCACCTCTCGAGCGGGCAGGGCTGCAAGCTGCAGTCCCATCTGCAGCACAAGTAACAGCCAATTGCCCAGACTGGGGCGGCACAGAGGTGCTAAACCGCGCCAGAAAGAAGTTAAAAGCGCGGCTCCCCCCAGACACGGGCCCAGGCACGCTCTAGGGCGGCACGCGGCGCGCGGCACCAAAGGGACCTGCTTTAGCCACGCGCAAACGCAAAAATCATACGAGCCTACGGTACAAGTTCACGCTTGGTCACGCAGCCCACAGGACCCACGCAGAGAGATTTAAATTATCGCTTTGTTTTCCATCAGGCTTTTGGTGTTGATTTAAGCTGCCCAAACAAATAATTACGGTCTTATCTCCATCACGCAGCAGCATTAGCCGCAATTCATCATTTTTAGCTTCTTTGTTTCATACGTTGTGTACATACGTATAAATAAAGAAGAACGTCAGCCATTCACATTTCGCAGGACACCGGCGTTGCGAGATGCTCTTGCCAACACGGGGAAACAGGCATTTGGTTAAATCTGGTCTCAACTAGAACAAAAATAAAACCTCCAAAGAAGTCTTCCCTGCAGGGAAGAGAAACGCATTTTAACAGTTTCTAGAAATGAGACTACCAGATCCGCAGCGCTCGAGGTACAGAAGCGACGCTCAGCGAGAGAGCACAGGGACGTGGAAAGGGCTGCCCCGAGCTCACGCTGAAACACACCGAAAGCAGGGTGGAGAAGCCGGCCCGGAGGGAGCCGAGCCCCCGGGAGCCCAAAGCCCTGCTCCTGCGCAGGGCCGGGGCGAGGAGGAGCCGGGCAGCACCGCGACGGGCAGCAGCACCGCGCTCCGGCGCCTGGCCGGGCACTGGGACCGACCTCCCGCTAACGGCGGGCTGCAGTCCCCGCAGCAGAGCTGCCGCGGCACAGGGAAGGCTCCATGTCAGCACCAGAACCGCGAATCACAGCGTTCAGGCCTCTTCCGTGAGCTCCTTACCCACACACCCTTCCTACAAGCTGCTCTCTTTGATACGCTCCCTCTGTCAAGGAAAAAAAACCAACCCAAGAAAAGCCACCAGGGGAGTCGCAGGCTTAAACACCAACCCGACACCGAGCGCGGAGGAGCCCCGCGGGACCCGCTCTCGCCGGGAGCCTTCCCGGCAACGAGAAAAAGCGCCGTTATCCAGCAAGGTGGATGCCAAGGCCCACCTCCCGGGAAGGCAAGCGTCAACGGCTCCTCCTAAACCCCCCCTGCTTCTCCCGCCACGTGCACGGGAACAGCACTCGGAGGAGCTGCTGAAGGCTCCCGCGCCGGCGCTCTTCAAGCAGCTCCCTTTGCGCACGAAGATCTGATTCCACCCTGCCCTTGGGCGGCTGGAGACCCAAAACAAAGAGGCAAACCCTGCTCTGGGCCGCGCGCTGGGGCTCTTTCCCTTCCCCAGCCTTCGGGCAGATCTCCCGCCGAGCGCCCAGCAGACCTCACGCAGCTGCAAAGCGGAGCCAGTGCCCTCGGCATCCAGAGCACCGGAGGAGCCAAGCGGCTGCTCCAGGCTCCGCCGGATGGCGGGGAGGAATCCTGACACAGGCATTATAAAACCTCACCCGCCATCGATCTTATCTGGAGAGCCGGGACAGAGCTAACTATAACTCATATGCAATCACTAGATAAGACACGACAGGTTATGCCCGAGCTCTGCCAAGAAGGATCACGGAGACGATTATGAAGTTAATTCTTGACACCGTCACGCGCGTGTCGTACGTACATTGTATGCAATAGCCATAGCTCTTGTTTAAACAAGGGGACGTGCCAGGATGTCTGATCGATTATACCATAGCCGAGCTCGGGGAGCAGCACGAAGCACGTGGAAGCAGGCCAAGAGGCGGCGTGACTTCACCTGGAGCAGCCAGCAATAAAAATAAATAAAATAAAAACCTCCCTGGGAGGAGCCGCACGTCTTGCGCCCCGACCGGCAGCGGCGGGGGGAGCGCCAGGCTGGGCACCCACCGCCCTGGCGATCACCGGCCCTCGCTCGGGGGCGCGGGGACGGCGAGCGCGGCGTGGCCGGGACCGTGCCCGGCTGCCTCGGGGGTGCCAGGGGTTCCCGGGGCGCTGCAAACGGACGTGCAGCCCCAGAGCGGATCCCCGGGCCCGGCAGCCGTGGCTCAGGCTGCCCCACGTGCCGGACCGGCACCGCTGGCGCGAGCAGCGGCCGGGCTCTGCCCCCTTCCAGCTCCCCCAGCCCTAAGTCCAGCTTCTTGCGAACGCTCGCATCTTTGCGCAGCTTTTGTACCGGGGTACGTACAAGCGTGGAAAACAAGATGTAGGAACGTTATCGCTTCTATATGCCCAGGAAGCGTTTATGAAACCGCAGCATTAAACAACGCGCTACAGTTACAGGCGCCCATTGAGCGTAGGACACCATTAAGTTCATCGTGCACCGCCGCAAACAAAACGCAAGAGATGCGAGTCAAATGGACGTTAAACGGCATACCACAAGCAATCTCCAGCGGTGCCACCGCTTTCGTTGCCTGCAGCACGCTGTTCCTCCAAGATGCAAATGAGACCTGGTTTGCAGCAAGAAGCAACTACGAGTAATCAGTCAGGGCCCGAAGCAGGCTCTGGCGAAGGCAGAGCGATAACTAGCGCAAAGCTTCTCCTTTCAGCTGCGATCGAAATGCCCCAGCGATGGGGAAACAAAGACCCGCGCTTCCCCTCAACCAACGCACGGAAAGCCTCGGTGCTGCCAGCCCAGGTCAGGCCAGTTCAATTTGCCAGCTTGCCCAGGACCCGATGGCTCGACTGCTGCCTGAGGGGTGGATGCCAGACCCTGCCTTCAAGCGGAACGAGAGGATTTGACCGTTCTTCCAGGCAGCCCCGAGCCTGCTCAGCCATGCCGGTGTGCTTGGGGAGCCCGTGGCCACCTGGGGAAGGCAGCGCCTGGTGGCAGCTGCGCGGCCCTTCCCCTGCAGGGGTACGTGCTTGCCCGGACCCGAGACGGCATTTACAGCCCTGCCCCAGCGCCGAGCGCCGGGCTGGCTTGGGCAAGAGAAACGTCTCCTCCGCGAGCCCAAGCCGCACGCCGAGCTGCGCGCTGCCTGTAACGGGGAGCCCGCACCGGGGGTGCCGGGCAGGGAGGGGAGAGCGGGCGCAGGGAGAGGCTGGGGAGCGGTGACAGCGCCCGAGCAGGCAGGGAACCAGCTGGCGGTGAGACGCAAACAACAGGTACAGCTCGGCCACGCGATCTCTCATTTCCAAGCTGCTTTCGGTGGAAAGACCCAGAACAGGCAACGGAGGTTCTGGAAAGGAATATTAAACGCTGCAGAAATAAAAGGTATTGCTCAAGAGAAAACATAACAAGGCTGAAACCCAGCATGGTGCAGCCTTCAGATGAAATGGAGATGAGCTGCGAATGAATTGCTCCCGCTTAAGGGAATTTCTGGCTTTTTAAGGAGGGAGGGCACACCCGGCCTTCCCGGCCTCACCGAACAGCCGGGGCCGGCGAGCACCCGGGCAGGGTGGGACGCGGGCCAGGGCCGCTCTCCGGTGCCGGAGCTCTCTGTCTGTCCGCGCCACGGGCTACAGCGCCCGCACCGACCCTGCCGTCACCGCCGTCACCGGGAGAGCCCAGCTCGGCACCCATCGCCACCCTGGGGACGGTCCCCACGCACGGCTGCGGACCCCCGCGGCAGACGCGGGTTTCGGCAGCAGCAAGCCCCAGGGGCAGCCCGTGCTCGGTGCCGAGGGCGGCAGGCAGGGAGCCCGAGCCGGGCCGAAGGGGGTGAAGCTGGAGGACGGGAGCCCGGGCAGAGGCCGGAGCCCCCGGAGCGCAGCCGGCCAGAGGGGCCCCCCGCCTCTCCCCCCGGCCGCGCGCGGGGCCCCGCCGTAACCAGCCTTCTCGCGCGCCCCGTTTCTTGGTATCGCGTGCTTATACGGGACTCTCAGTTTCCAGTTAAAAATAACACCAGTTTCTAGCCCTCGAAGGTGCAGAAAAACGCGACCTCTAAAAATTCAGAAACTGAAAGGCAAAGCAAATGAGTCCCAAATTTGTCTACGCTATAAACGTCGATTTCTTTTTGAAAGAAATGAATGTTTTTGATGAATGTTTTCTTGAATGCCTGCTTTTGGCAGTGCCGCCATCTGTGAAAAATCTCTGCCACGCTTGCTATTAAGATTTCGTTTCCAAGAGGAGTCCGTAGCTGCTTTAATAAACGGTTAGAAGATTGTCAGGAGTCCAAAGGGCCAGCAGCTTGTTTACCACAAGTGGCTTCTGTCACCAAGCAAAGCACCTTTGACTGATAAGCTTACAGCCCGCCAGACCGCGTGCGGCTTCCTCCGCAGCCCTCTAACAAGCAACATTTTCAGAAGCACTTTAGCTATGTCGGGCACTTAGGAGCCTAATCCCTATCGACTCTGAATGAGATTTATATTCCTGAATGGCTAGCTCGCTCGTGAGAGAGGTCCCTGGGTCATTTAGAGCCTTTCAGAGATCTCACCCGCCGTCCCCGGCTCATTTATTAGCCTTTTAATACCATTCATCGACAAAAAGCACAAGCTCTCGCCCTAGCAAGCCCCCAGCCAAGCGCCTAGCACCGGCTCTCAGCTCTGCGGCACAGCCTCGGCACCCGGGGCTACCAAAAGCCTTCCGAAGGGGCCGAGGACGCGTCCAACAGCCCCCGCCCGGGCTGTGCCCGCCAGCCCGGCACCGGAGAGGCGCGGAGCCCCCGCGGGCAGTCCTGGGGCGGCAGAAAGCAGCCCGCCGCTCTCGCGGGCCGCACGCGGCTGGGCGCACGGCCCGCGGTGCGACGCGCGCCCGTGCCACGGCGCGAATGGCGAAGGCTAGCGACCCCGAGGAGCGTGGCAGCACCACGGCTTCGCGGCTTGTGAAATGGAGTCCTGAAACGGCTGGTGTATTTGTAGATCTTGTGCGTGACTAAATCAAGAGGAACAATAAGATCTTTTTCCAGATTCGGCAAACATCAGTATAATAAAAAAAATTAATTATATGCTTGAACACATGCACCAGAGCAATGCCCTGTATTTTCTCCTAATTGTTCTCCAAGCCTTACAGAGCCACATTTAAATAAAAATGAAGCAGTTATTTAAACCGCAATTAAAGATGGAGCAATTTATTTTTAAACCAGAACCATCGTCAGCAGAGCAGGAGAGGAGGCAGGGGAGCTGCGCAGGGACCACACCCAGCGCCGGGCGGACGCCCCAGTCCACCGGAGCCGCAGGGCCAGGCGCTCGGCGAAGGCAGGCTTTCCAGCGGCGGCGCTGCGCCCAGCGGCACGGCACCCAGCGGGTGCAGAGCGCGTGCTTCCACGAGCCCCCCCCCCCCCCCAAGGGGCGCAGGCTGCGCTGCTCTCCGTGCCCGATCCTGGCCGCTGCTCCTCGCTGGCGCAGACCGCGACGGCGGCAGCCCCAGAGCCCTCTGTCCGGCACTCGCCCCGACCCGGCGCCCCCAGCGCCGCGGCGCAGTTACAAGAAGGAAGAGGATTTTGGTTGTAAGCCCGCGCAAAGGCTTAGCCCTCGCTCCGCCAGCTGAGATCAGCTCCTCCCCGGCCAACGTGCAGCCTCAGCGGCGCCTCGGAGCGCGCCGGGGCCAGGCGCTGCGGATGCGCTTCAGGGAGGCATCTGCACCACTGGGCTCGTTTTCTTCTACCCGGGCGCCCTCCACCACGACCCCGGGGTCTCCACCCAAACCCCAGCCCTGCCCGGCCCCGGGAACTCGGCCCTCCCTGCCCCAGCGAGGTGACCGTCAGACAGCGTCCCACGCCAGGAGCGGGGAGCATCCTCTACAGAAAAAGGCTGCCGCTGCGCTGCCGGGAGGGGGCCGGGGAGGGAGGAAGAGAAGCAACCGCAACAAAAACCCACCCTCTCTTTTCATAAGACAGCAGAATTTATCAGCCTGCAGCCCTTCACATCTGTCTCCTCATACAAAATGAAAGAGGCTTTGAAAAACAGAGGAGATGAAATAAAGCCGTCTGTGTTAGGAAGCTGGCATCTCTGCCACTGTCACTGTCACCACGGCAGGAATAATGACCGCGATTGTTTCTGCATCTGCGTATCTGCGCGGGTGCACGGGGAGGCGGGGGAGGAAGACGCACGCCCGCACCACCACCACAGCCGCCCTCCCCGCGGGCAAGCGCCCCGAGCCCGCTCCCGTCCGCTCGGGACGAGCTGGCCACGCACGCGCGAGCCTCCCCGGTGGACACGTCAGCGGTGATGGCACGAAGCGGCGATGACTTCAGCTCTGCTCCACGCAGCGCTGGTTCCTCTCCCTCCGCAGCCCAGCGCGAGGCCCCAGGGGCAGGTGGCTCAAGCTCATGAAAACACGTGGTTTGAAAGGAAGTTTTGACCTGTACAGTTTCCACATCACTTGGCTTTGCTGTAGCGATTACTGCCGTGCTGCCCTGGTAGGCGCAGCTCCCTGGGGAGACCTTGGGGCAGCAGGAGCGGAGCCAGCACCGTCTTCGCTCCATTAGATGACAATTAAAAAGGAGGTATAAAACCAAGAAGATTCGGGCAGGGTGGAGAACCTGAACGTGCCAGCAGACAGCTGGTGAAGCGAACCGCCTCCCTCCAAACCCATTTCTCGGAGCTGGCTTGGGCGCTTTCAAAGGGGTTTTGGTGCTTTCCAAGCCCATCCCGCCGCAGCACCCGAGCCCCGGCCGGGCTGCGGCCCCCGCGCCCGGCGTGCACGCCGTCCTGCCCGGCACGCGGAGCAGCGATCGCAGCCTGAGCCGCGCCGGTGCCTTACAGAAACTCACACCCCGGAGGATTTCAGCTCTCCTTCAGCAGGAAGGTCTTTCAAATGCACAAAAGCATTACAGTTTAGCAACTGGCTTCTGAACAGGCAGACAAGACCGTACCCCTGGTAATTCGGCAAGGGCCTGTATCCTCTAAGCCGAGTTAGGCGGGCGGTAAGGAGCAGCAGCAGGATCGGCAAGGCGCAGAAGGCACGCGTAGCACCAGGCTTCATTACACAGCTCAGCTCCGCCGCGAGCTGGGCCCCGTCACCTTTTCTGAGGGCTGGTTCGCGGCGGAGAAGCCTCTCGCAAGGATACGTCGCTCACGGTCCAAGGGTCTCCGAGCTCCTCCAGGCAAGCCCAGCCAACTCGTAAGGCAGAGACCACGTGTCGCCACGGGAGGTTAACCAGCCCCTGGCCGCACCTCCGAAGCCCTCCTGCCCAGGTCGCTCCCCTCCCCTGCATGCCACCGGAGGGGTGCTCCAGCGGACTCTCCTCTTGTTCCTAACTTCTTTGCAATTTCCAGCAAAATGGCAACTTGCAATTCGGAGCCTAACTGGGACAATCTGCCCCAGCACCCAGAGTCACCCTGCAACTCGGGAGAGTCCACGCAACGCGTCCCGCTGGCTGCCACCGGCAGACTGCTCCTCCGTGCGTCTCCTCCTGCTCTCTGCACTCCAGGGACTTCTTTCCCACAAATCACCTCAATCCTCACACCAGAGTCATTGCTGAAGGTTTGTGCCCAGCGGGAATCGCGGCTGTTGTCTCCAAAAAGGCACCCTGCCTCTGCTCCAAACCCTCAGCCATCCATCCCACCCTCTACAGGCCATTTCTCCCTTGTCCCTACGGCACAACTGCTCCTCAGGGCGGCCAAAGATTTACGCTCGCAGGTACACAAAGAGATGGCAGCTCCAAGAGCGGCTGCTCCCCTGTATTGCGTGCCTTGGAGCTCGTCGTGCCGCATTCGGCTTGCGCTCTATCATCCCGCGGGGCTCGGAGCAGGGGCAAGGACATCACGTGGGACTGGGACACCGAGCGCTAGATCAACAGCACCCTTCCTTCTCCCAAACCCCCCGCGTCCTTTCTTCTCTACCCTGCGGGGAAAGCGGTCAAAGGCTTCCTTGCTCCGACGCCAGCCGAGGCACTCCTCTCCTGCAGGAGCCGCAACGGCACAGCAGAAGGCTTTCGTTCAGGACGGCCCGAGCTCAGGCAGCCTCGGGCAGTTCTTCATTTGAGGTCTGCTGCGTGGGCGACAGCGTCGGGAGCCGAGCCTGCTCTGCAGAATCAGGCCTCTCGCGCCCCGGCGGAAGCCCACAGCTCCCCAGCCTTTGATCGCCAGCGCCTGGTTGCGCAGGGCTCCCAGGACGCGAGGGCCTGATCCATCCAAAGGGCTTCCCGCGAGCATCTCCCCGGCCGCGCAAGCCACCGGGAAGCGCCCGCCAGCGCTCCGGCGCGCGGACCAGGGCAGCCAGAGCCCGGCTAGCCCCCGCCTGGCCCGCGCCGCTTCCCGGGCGCCGCTCCGCCGGGGCCGCCGCAGCCACAGGCGCCCGCGCCTCGCTCTTCCCGGGCACTCGATTTACTTTTTGTAGTCCCTTCTTTTGGCGCGCGCGCGCGTGCGTGCGCGAGATTGTCTCCAACGTGACTCTGCATTATCAGGGCTATAATGAGTCCTTGTTAAAGTGGATTTGATGGAATAATTATATTCCAAAAAAACCTGCAGGAAAGCTCTCTCCCCTCTTAAAGGGCAGGACCATCAAACGTTCTCGCCACATTATTTGCAGTCACACCTTCTGCTGCATCTGCTCCTTTTAAAAATCTCTAACTCCAATCTGATCTGAATATATAAATCTGAATTATCACAGCAAAAGGAGATGTGCTCACACCTTTTTTTTATCTGTTGCCATGGCGATTAGATAAAATTCACGCCAAGTCTCTGGGGAAGGATGAAACGATTTCAGACAGAATCTCACCCCACTTGGTGAGAATAACGCCTGGAGCTACTTCCCTCTGTAACAGGTCTGGGCGCATGTCGCAGCCAGAGCGGGTGGCAAGGGGCGGGGGAGAAGCCAGGACACCTTTAGAGATCGCCGGATCGACGGGGGAAAAGGTTTCGCAGCACCCCTAGACAGGGCAGGGTAGGACAACGCTCGTTTAAATCACATCAGGCTGCTCCACACTGCGAGTCAACCTGTCCCGGGCAGAAGCTACAAAATCCAACTGAAAAGGCCAACGCTTCGCCAGCCCAAGGGTCACAGCTTTCCTCTCGGAGCTGTCTGTGCGGATCGCTCCGTGCGCACGCCAGGAGGCGGCGGGGCAGGCGACGGCAGCAGCCCGGGCTCCCTCCCCTCCCGGGGCTCCCAAGCGGCGGGTCGCAGCCACCAGGCCCGCGCTCCGCCGCAGGTGACGCCCGGGACGGGGCAGCAGGGTGGCCCCGCGCCCGACACGCGCCGACCCGCAGGCTGCTGGCTGCCAGGCACCGCGCTTTACACCAGCCGGGGTTATTCCGCATTCAAGCAAAACCAAATAAAAATGCTAACGGCCGGTAACGATGCTCAGTAACTTATCTCCTGTCCCCAAACCATCCCAATGAAGACACACACATCAACAAGGACTGCCTTTCGCTTCGCCGGGTTTATCCCGTCCCAGCTTCCAGCTTTTCTCCAGTAACAGGGGATGGACGTCCCCCAGAACAAGCCTATTGATACAAGGACAATGCTGAATTATCCAGGTCCTGGCTCTTCTGCCCCTCGGATCGTCCCTCCGCGCCCCGGGCACGCAGCATCCCGGCCGCGCGCCCGCAGCCCGGCGGGGAGGGAACGCCGCACCCACGAATCCCCGCCGGGCGTTCAATTGCCGGCAGCCTCGCGCTGCGTCCCTAGACTCGCCGCGTCTGGAGATGGACCGCGGTGGAATTTGCACACGGTTACACTCGTAACGTTGCAGAGAAAAACGGGACCGGCGGCAGACGATGCAAGGCACAGCAGAGGAGAGCATGCACCTTCGGGGCGAACGGCCACGCTTAACCACAAGAAAGCTGCTGCAGCTTTATTTCCCACCTCACCAAACAGTTGCTGAGATGAGTTTAAGGAGCCCGTAAACAGCCTTGGGCACCGGAGAGGACGGGACAGACAGGGCTACTCGGGTCAAATTAAGCTCGTCTCTGAACCACGGCACACAGATCAGCTTAGATATTTTTGAAACTCCTAAAAGGCTACCGTTCAATCAAGAACATCCACAAAAACACATCTAAAACTTCACAGAGCTCAGGTTTTTTTCAGTTCCATCCTGCTGGCAAGCTTTACGTTTTGCTTTCCAGAGAAAGGACTTTATGGACATCCAAGAACTAGCAAAGCGCATCCAAGTATCTGCAGCCCTGAAAGTATATGTATTAGGGTCGCTGAGAAAAGCGGCACCCTTAGAAATGCCTGTACCTCGAGAAGTGCTGTACTTAGGTTTTTTTTTGTTTTTTTTTTCCCCAACACAGTCTATCAAGTGCATGACACCGAAGCATCAAATAGCTCAGCTCCAGGCTTGCCAGTCCAGCATTGCCGGCTGCCTCCAAATCATTGCTCTTCTGTGCTGCCCTTGCCAGTCGCGGGCTCCCGGCAGGCTGGGCAAGGCAGGACGACAAACGCCACCAGCTTTCCCCTGCGGCTGACACGATGCCGTCACGCCCACGAGGACACCGCTTTTGTTCCGCGGGGACGCCAGAGAGCCGCCCCCACAACGTTACGCCTGCGCGCCCAAGCGACACCCACGTCCCAGCCCAGCACGCGACCTCCCGAGGCAAATCCCGCCGCGCGCTCGGGATGCGCCAGCGCGAGAGGGCCGGAGCCCCGCGACGCCCTGCGGCCATCCCTGCCGCCCTTCCCACCCAGCACAGGGAGCAGGGCCCGGGCAGGTGACGGGTTTGTGCCGAGGCGGGCGAGCCCGGATACGCTCCCGTCACCGAGCCAGCTGAGGAACGGCTTGGGTGCAAGCGTACAGGCACGCACGTGCTCACGGGGTCCCAAGAGCCAAGGAACGCTCAAACGAACGTATTTCCACAACGGAGAAGGGGCTGACAACTGCCCCAAACCCTTCTCAGGTTAGCTCCCCACATCACCGCTTGTTTTTGGAAACCGCAGCTGGACGCGCACTCCAGGAGCGCCCACGTATGTCGGATCCACGCTGGCACGACTGCCGCGTGCCCCCTTCCGCAGGACCCGCGGCTGCCGACATCGCGTTACAGCCGCGCAAGGGACGAGCCAGTGCCACGCATCTCCATTTCTGCGCCACGGCCGCCGCGGCACGGCGACCAAAGCAGCTCCGGTCACCCATGCAACACAGTTCCTCCAAGACAAATCCGAACCACGCACGTGCCTGCGAGACCCTCCACGTTACCCAGCCTGGTGATAGCGCTTTAAAAATAAAAGTAAAAAGCTGTTTACCGCGTCGGGTTCTTAAACCGGTTCGTGGCAGGAGCTTCTCCCTCTTTCCCTACGGAAAAGGGAGAGGGGCCTGTAAAACATTCTGCTCGGCTGCAGCCCCCCCGGCCTCTCCCCCCACATACCCGTCAAGATTCATCAATAGCGACGGAGTCTGAAATCACAGCCTGGGTGCGAAGCGCGATCTCGTACGCAGCCCCCCGTTCTGTAAGCACCGCGGCTTCACTCCGGGCAAGCGCTAGCCTACGTTAACGCCGCAGTCCTGCGAGCGGTGCCGCGTGTTTGCGACAGGGCTGGGAACGAAAGGCGAGATTGATTTTGATGTGAGCACCAGCAAAGCAAATGGGTTTTTGAAAACCCTGCAATTTCTCCGCAACCCTTGACTTCACTAAACACACATTTTTAGACTACAGCACGGTTAGGTGGGCATTAAACAAAAATGAGCCGCGCTAATGATGATTTATGTGCGGGATAACCTTCCATGAAGAATGCGTCTTTGATTTCAGGGTAAGTTACACCGTTGTCGAGTTAACCAAATAACGCAAGTCCCCACCAAAACCCCCCACCGCAGCAGGGCAATGCGGAGACGGAGCCCTTCCCCGCCATCGCGTTGAGATCGCTTCCACCGCAGAGCCAGCCGGTGCTCCGGAGGAGTCACGCTCGCCAGGAACTCGGACGGAGACAAGGGGAGCCCTCCCGGGCCGGTGAGAGCAGCGGCCACGGGCCCCGCGCGCCCCAGGCTCGCCGTGCCGCGCAGGGGGCCGCTGCCTGCGTCCCCCAGCAGCAGGACACCCCGGGACCCCCAGCGGGACGGAGGGTTTCGCCCGGGCACCTCCGCGGCAAAGCAGACGGCTCTCCGGCGGGGCTCTCTGCCGGCAAGGCACCTCCGGCGAGCGCCGCCAGCGCCAGCCCAGCCCCGCAGAGGTCCTTCGCCCACCAGCAAACCGCCATCAAAAGAGCAGCAAGGCTCGTCTGAAAAGGCACGGCTGAAAGGCCCAGCAGCGGAGGCTGGGAGCCCGGTAATCCCAATTAAGCGTGAAAAGAACCCGAGAAAGCTCGCAAAAGGGCCACCCAGCCCACGCAGGGAGCCGGAGGCCCGAGCTCGCGGGAACGGCAGCCCCAGGGGAAATGCTCGCTCCCCCTGCTTCCGAGCTACAAAATACTTCGGTTTGGTTGGGGGAAAAAGCAGGGGTGCCAAGGACAGCAAACATTTACCGTGAAAACAGCCACTTCCAAAGAGTTTTCTGCCACAGAGAGGCGTGGATGGAGATCTTCCCTGCTCCTGCGCAGTAGGAGCGTTTAACCCCTGCTGCACCGAGGCTTGCTGGGGAGACGCGCAGCCTTCCACGGAAAGCGCTGGAGGAAAGCTTCGGGGAAAGCAGCGGGTTTGGCCCGCCGCAGTCGGGAAGGGACTCCGCGGTACACGGCCAGCTGCAAACGCGGCTCGGGCGTACTTCCCAAAGAGCCGCGGCACTTCCGCGCACCTTTTCTGGTCGTAGGCTGCCTGGAGGGGAGCGGCGCAGCGTCTGCACAGCTGCTCGATCTTGCAATTCCCAAGGCGCATCTGCGACTGAAGGGAGCTATTAGGCCTCAGCACCGCGGTTCAGCTTTTCTCAGCCTGCGCGCCGATCGCTCCGAACAGCAGGGACCCCCCTCCTCCTCTCCTCGATCAGAATTAGGACAGAAGCAGAGGTTCAGCAGAGGTCACGAAAAGACCGTGTTTTTGGTAACGGCAAAGCCAGTTTTAGCTCTAACACACGAGCGGTAACAAAATAAGCTTCAGGCAGATACTATATTTGTAATCCAACGGCAAAACATGTTTGCTTGTGTTGACTCTGCACTGTAACACAATTTATATGTTCTGTCTTTAGGGTAATTATTGCTTTAGAATGTTAAAATCGTTCCACTCTAATTAAATCATCATATTAAAAAATCCACTGCCACAGCAAACTCGAGAACAAGTCTGGTTAAGATCACGCAAGAGCACGGAGGCTCGGCTGACGAACTTGCTGCCGAGCAAACCGGCCACGCTCTGCGAACAAGGAGCACGGGCACCGCTCCGCTCCGTCCTGCGGAGCCCCGAGCGGCGCGAGCAGCCGTCGCCTTTCCAGAAAGCGCCGCCAGGGCCGGCGCAGCGCCGCCAGCCCCCGAGGAGCGAACGCCGCAGGCTCTCGCGCTGGTGGACCTCGCCGTGCCCCGCTCATCAGACGGGGCAAGCCTGTGGCAGGGCAGAGCGCCGCCACCCCTCGCTGCCCCCGGAGACGGTGCCACGAACTCCTCGGTCCCGTCCGCGGTGCAGAAATCCACCTGGAGCGGAGCAGAGAAGGGCTGGCAAGGCTGCGGTGCCAGCGCACCCTACCAAAGGGCGCCGTGCCTTTTCCAAACGCCAGCTGGCCTCCGGCTAAGCCTCCCCAAACACAGCTTTTCAACATCCCTCTTGGACCACCCGCAGGCTTCTCACCTACTCAAACGAGACGGCCCCTTCCGCAGTGCTCCAAAACACCCTGAGGTGCCAGAAGCTCCCTTCCGCAGGCTCGAACTCGGGGAGGCCATGTGCTAGAGCAAGAATCGCCCTTTCCGGGCAAAAGGCTGCTGCGGACGCGGGCTGGCTGCCGATCAACGCAAGCCCGTCGCTCTGAACGCCCGTCCGGGGAAGACCGCGCTCCTGAGGCGAAGAGTTTCACCTCCCATTTCATTCGAGACCGTCAGAAAGGCGTCGGTGCTGGGGAGGAGAGGCTCTGCAGGCTCGGTCCCGACTGCGGGAAGGCAGCTGGCTGCCGGCCCCGGCGCTGCAAACCGCGACGGGCTCTGCGCCAGCAAGGGCACAGCCTCTGCCGGGAGGGGTGCCCGTGCTCCCCGGTCAATCGTTCAGCCCGGCTCCCCTGCCACGCAGGGGGCTGCGCGCAGCCCCTGCCGAGGCATCGCAGCCCTGGGGGCCATCGCTCACCGGCACGAGCCTCGGAGCACCGTTCTGAGCGCGTGGGCCGCGCTGAGTCAGCAGATTAGCTGCACTCAGGAGGCACGGGCCACCGGCGAGAGCCACCACAGCGCTCAGGAGAACTGGTCACCCCCCTCCAGGTGAAGCCCTTTGCTCCTTAAGCGCCTTAAGGAAGAAGCATCCCTGCAAGAGGGATTAGAGCAATTCGCCTCTCCTGCTTGGTCAGGGGCTGCCCCAGCAGGCAGCAGGCTCGCACCCCGCTCCCGGTGGCATCTGCCCTCCCGCATCTGCTCCCCGTGGCACTGCCAGCGTACCAACGCCGAGCCCCGGAGGAGCATCGGGACTTGCTGACCTGTGAGCAAATATCAAGCACGGAGCATTCACTTCGGGCAAAATCCTTTAATTCTCTCTGGATCCCCCTGGGGAAAGCAGTATTGATTGCTTTACTACTAGCTTACACATGCTGTGCAGGGCGGCCAGCGCTGCCATCAATACCGGCTCCGAGGAGGGAGCCAAAGGTCACCCCGGTACACGGGGCCGGCCCCGCGCTGCGCCCAGCACCTGCCCGCAGCCCCCGCGCTGCTTCGAAGCCTGCGAGAAGCCAGGAGGAGGAGCGCAGGAGCCAGAGCCCGCAGCACGGCACGGCTCCGCGAGCAGTTTGTCCGGTTCCTCCCCTCCCACCGAGCTGCGCAGAGGTGCCCGGCAGGTCGTGTCCCATCAGCGCTCCGGCCACCGCGCCTCCCCGCTCCCCAGGGGACCGGCCGGGGACAGACCCTGGTTTCAGAGCCTCCCTGCTCCCACGGGAGCCCAGGGTGCTCCGCACCTGCCAAAAAATCACGGGGAGCTACCCAGGGGCAAAATACCCAGAGCTGCGAAGCCCCTCCCGCAGGCCCCCTCCCCACGGTCACGGTCGGCGCGGAGCAGGACAGGTCCCGGGCTACGGGGCAGACACACGGGACAGGGAGGCCGAGCAGCTTCCAGGCGCCAGCACGGGGAAGAGGCGCACGATGCCGTTTTTACCGAGTTCCTTTCCCCGCGGCTGAAACAGTTGCGAAACCTCGCAAGAGAAGCTGGAATATTAACTTGTGCATCGCCCTGACAACGCGAGAACCCGCCCTGACTGCGGGACTCGGGCAGCACGGGCTGACTCTTCTGGTGTCCAAGCCCCCGCTGCCAGGTACCCAAAGCGAGCTCGCAGGCGCGCGGGAGAAGCCGGGACGGGGCGCGCGTGCCGTCACGCTTACGCCAACCGCCCGTGAGCCCAGAAACACGCAAAGCACCAACCACAGCACCGAGGAGGCCCTGAACGCAACGCGGCTGCTCGCACCGCCAGCCTTTTCCAGCACGAAGCCGCAAGACGGTCATCGATAAAAGCCCTTGCTTGGGCAGCACAGGCGCGGACGAGAAGGCAAAAAAAGCCCCTCCGCAACAGCGAGTTTCACCCGCGGCAAAGCGGGCCAGATTTTCCAAGAGAACAGCGGCTCCTCTCTTACCTGGGATGATAGAAACGGTGTCTTTCTCCCAGGACACAACGCTAACGTATTCCTGCACTGACGAGGGGATGAGGCACTTGAAAACAGCCACGTTTCCACGCATCGACCTTTGGTCCTCCACCCGGACGGTGTACGGTTCCCTGAAAACTGTAGAGAAAAGCAGGTGGTTGGTGGCATGACAGCGCTGGAAGAGAACGCTCTTCCTTTGGCTTTAATCCCACGTTTCCCGACCCACCCAGCAACAAACCGCTTCCACCCAAAACCCTTGGCCCACCTTCCCGGGGAAGCTAGGTCAGCGGGGTCCGCCCAGCCTCTTGGGAAAGACAAGAAGATGTCACCGTGCCCAGTAACGCACGCGGACGCCACGAACACCCAAAGTTTAAGTACAAAACACAGCGAGAGCAGGTGCCTCCTTACCGCGAGAATAATCGCGCCCTGTAGGACGCAGGCACCTGGGCATCGCTATCGCACGGCAGACGGGCATTCGCTTCGTCATTTAATGACGCCCCTCGGCCAGAACAAAAGCAGCTCGACAAATCTCCTAAGACAGAGCTCCTTAGCAGCCCCAAAAGGCAGGCGTTCTCCCCAGGCGGAAAGCACCCGCCGGCAACGCCTCGCACACCTCGCGCAAACAAGCGAGCAGCGAGAGGCTGGCGGTATTTCCGCCTTGATTTCCCAGCCTTTCGGGGCACCCTGCGCTGCTGCAAGAGGCCGGGAGAGAACCAGGGGCACAGCGCAGGCTCCACCCCGGGGCGCTCGGTGACACGTCCCGGCAGGCTCCGCGCACCGGCTGCCTGGCAGAAGAGACCGGCAGCAGCCATAAAAGAGCTGCCGAGGGCTGTTCCGCCTTCGCCTCGCCTGCGCCTGCCCTCCGCCCGCGGCTCAGCCGCCCTCCCGGCGGGCAGAGCCCCCCTGCCCCAGGGGAAAGCAGGGCCGAGGGTTCGGAGCAGCCTGCAGCTCGCTCCCGTTATTCGCCCGGTGCCTCGGCAGGGAGGACGAGGGCTGGCACCACGAGGACACGGGGAGAAGCCTACCACGGAAAGGGACTCCGGAGCCAAAGCAGATTAGCTAGCAAAAGCCTCCTTAATCACATGGAGCAGGAGGTTTATTCACGGGCTTTAAAGGCCAGCGGGGACCAGGAGGAGCATCCAGCCCGGCCTCCCGCACGCTCACCGCCACCGCGACCGCCCCAGCCCGGAGCAGACCTTGCGCACGGGCACCCGCGCTCACCCCGGTGGCCGCCCCCACGCCGGGCACCGCCCCGGCTCCGAGCGGCCACTGGGAATCGTTCCAAGAGTACCGTACAGCCACAACCAGCACGCTTAAAACTTGCCATTGGCTAGAGAGATTTGCTCCGTGTGCTCGCCGACAGCTTCTTTCCAACGCTCCCAGAGATTTTTCCCCATTCTTTGTATTTTTGACCACGTTTCATTTATTTGCTTTCCTTACACGTCTTTAATTGGCTTTACTTGGTGCCTTGCCATTACAAAGCACTGGAGAGCGACTGGGACGCAAGACGACCGGGAGGAAGCGGCAGCGGGGGAATGTTTCGCAGCCGTTTCCGAACGCCCTAAAGCCGAAGCACTTCCCGCTGCCACGGCTGGAGCCGCCCCGGTGGCCCCCGGCGCCCTGCGCGCGGGCTCCCGCTGCGTACTCACCCCTCCTGCTAAGGGGACAGGAGGGGCGCATTCAGCCAGTGTCGAGAGCGGGACGAAAGCCAGGGCTCGGCTCTGCTACCGACTTGCTGTGATCCCAAGGAAGCCCTCAGCACGTGGGAGAAGAGCTAAGCAAAGGCTGCCCGCCCGGCAGGAAGGCGAGGGCCAAGAGACCCGTTCTCCCCTGCAGCACACCCAGAGCACCAGCTCTCCGGACAGCCGGAGCAGCCATCCCTGCTGCACGAGCCCTGGGCACCCGCACCTTTGCGATCGCCTGCTGCACAGCACGGAGCCAGCCGGGGTGCCACGGCCCTCGCAGCCACACGGGACACGGCCACGCCACCCCGTGCCGAGCGGCCGCTCGCCCTGCTGCACCCCGGGCTGCTGGCAGGCACCAGCTGGCCACAGCCCTGGCCACTGCCCGCCTGCCCCACGGAAGCCCAGCCCGCGGCGCCCGGCACGAGGAGGGCAGCAGCTCCACGCTGCACACCCGCGTTTTCTACACCCCATCGGCTGCCATCCCGCCTCCTCCGAGCTGTGGTTTATAGGTAACCCGCTAGCGTTGGTAAATAATTCACTCTGCGGAAGGGGGTTAATACCCATTTACTCTGCAGTACAAGGTATTAAAATAAAAAACCCTGTAGTCGCTTCTGTCATGCTCCCTCTGCTAGCCCCGCTTTTAATAAGTTACATAACGAAGCCATTCCTGGGCTATTAGCCCTCCTCAGCCTGGTCAATAATTTACTATAATGGCTTTTGGAATCAGCTCTTTGCCATATTCCTCCTTTTTTTGTTTTTTTTTTTTTTTTTGCTTAATAAGCCTTGGCATGCTGGGGCTGGATGCTACAGTGGGAACAGACAGGCTTGAGGAGGGCCTGGGGGTCTCCCCACCACGGACAGGTGTGGTCCAGCTCCTCCTGCGGCCGTGAAAGGCCCCCATACGTGGCTGGGTGCGACAATACCGGAGCAAAGGGAGAGGACCTCTCCTGCCGCGAGGCTGCAGCCGCACCACGGCCTCCAGGAACTTGCGGGAGACCCCCAAGCTGTACATCCCTTCCCTGCTGGTCCCTCCAGCCCCCTCCCAGCCGGTAACCAGCCCGAGCCAGAGCTGGCTCTTAGCTGGGGCAGGATGCCGTTTTGCAAACGCGTGTTGGCAGGCCTGCTTAGCCAGCACCCTGCCCTTCTCCCGTCCACGCAGCATCGATCGACCCACTCGCAACGGGCCAACGCAGCAGCCCTGGTTCCAGGCTCCGCTCCCGGGGCGGGCAGCGGCAGCGCTCACCCAGCAGCGCCTTGCGACAGGGCTGCCGGCGGCAGAGCGGCAGGGCAGCCCCGGCGAGGCAGCAGGCGCTCGGTCCCGCTGCCCTGCGCAGGACGGCGATGGCAGGCAGCTGGCAGCAGGACGGCGATGGCAGGCAGCTGGCAGCAGGACCGCCTGCTCCCGTCCCCGTTCAAAACACCCCGGCTCCGCGGGCGGGACAGCAGCGCTGCTGTCCCGCCGCCGGTCAGCAGTGTTACCGGCCCACGCCGGGGAGACAGAAGCAAGCGAGGCACGCTGGATGGGCCAACCGGCAGGCCGTGGAGAAGATCAGAGAAAAGGCGGCACCTCACCCAAACCCCAGCGCCCACAGAGAGCTCTTACCTGCTTTAACACGGATATTTGGGCTCCTGATTTTGCCAGCCGAGTTCTCCGCGGTGCAGAAGTAGTCGTTGTCATGGATAAAGCTATTGAAGGCTGATGGCGAGAAGGGGTAGAGCTGCAAAGTCCCATTGGCATGGACGTGCCTGATGTGGGGCACATCGTAGATGTCGTCACCTGTGGCCAGGTACCACCGAAGGACGGCACTGGGTGACCCTGCTGCCGGGCAGGGGATCACCACCCCCACTGTGCTGGAGAAGGTGACCTGCTGGATAGAGTCGTTCACAAAGTAGAGGCTGGTTCCAACATCTTCAGCGTGCGCTGCGGAGAAAGCAGAGGCCACAACGGCGGGGGGGTTACCGCAGAAATCGCCGATCCCCCCCCGGCACACGAGCACCCCCCGGCACAGCTGCCCCGGAGCCCCGCCCCCGGCCCCCACGCATGGCAGAGCGGGGCAGGGGTGCATGGGCTGGAAGCACAAAGGCCGCCTTCACAGGCCAGCGCTCTGGCTGGAGCACGGATCGGGGATCACAGGCACCTAACCAGGACAACCAGGGGCCGTGCAAGCAAGGAAGGGTGCCCGGGGCATCCCCCCAAGGCCTCCCCGGGCGGCCGCACGCACGTAGGTGGCTCTGAGCGCGTGGTCCGACCGTGCCTCAGCACCCCCAGGCCCGAGGACACCCGCGTGCAACAACAACAAACCAAGCACGACAAGTCAACACCGTTTCCCCTGCAAACGCCAGGGTCCCCCAGCCCGGTGCCGCAGCCAGGCAGCACCCCCGTGCCTCATCAGCTCCCGGCACAGCCCCAGCCAGCCTGCGGCCACCGGCACATCCAGCGCAAGCCTCCCCCGAGCAGGGCAGAGCTCTTTCACGCTACCCTACCCTACCGCTGCCTCCAAAAGCTGCAGGAGCCCCTAGCAGAGGGGCAGGAGAACCGGGTTCAGCGCTGCTCCCCACTCCCAGCGGCAGAGGGAGGGGAAGCCTGGTCCCACCCTGCCCTAAGCCCGAGCCGCGGCCCAGCGCCAGGCGCTCCCGCACCCCCCGAAGACGGAGACGCGCAGCGTTCGAGGCCACAGCCCGGGGCAGAGCTTGCAGCCGCCCAGATGCCCGGGAGCGGCTTTCCAGGGCACCGCGAGCGCTGCAGAAAAGCGCTTCCCTTCTTCAAAGGAGGGAAGGGACCTCTTCACCCAACTCCTCCAGTCTCTCCTTCCCACTCGCCAGGACCATGAGCTCCCCCTTCTCAACCAAAGCAAGCAAGATTGCCTATAAATAAGGATGAGGAGGCCCCCAGTCACTTAGATCCGTTTTCTTTTTTTAGTCGCACTCTTTCCAAGTGGGCGGAAGGACAGGGATACAGAAAGCGGCCCTCGGCGAGCGTATTAATAGCTCTGGCTGAGAACGCCGCTCGTGGTGCTGCAGAGCCAATAAGCAGATCGCTCCCGCACCGCCGGTTCAAAACGAGTCACGGGGGACCCTCCGTGACCTCGATTCTTAACTTGGGGAGGAGGGGACGGGAGCAGGGGGGAGAAGGAAAGCCTCATCCATACAGGTAGCCTTGCGGCCGCTCGCCTGAGGAAAGGCTGGCCGAGCGTCGCTGGCCACAGCCACCTGCATCTCCCCGCGAAGCTTCCTCCAGCACCCGGCGGCGGCGAGCACGTCTCTCCTGGCTCGGTGCTGTGCCAGCGGCCCGATCCACGCCGTCCTCAACCGGGTCGACATGGGAAATCCCAAAACACCCTCTCCCCTCCCCAGAGCAGAGTCCTCCCCATCCTTCTCCCAGCTGGACGGACCACCTCGTGCCTCTTTCAGCACCCGTGAAATCAGAGGTGAGAGCGCCTGGTTCTTGCTCTCTGCGTACCTGCGCCGCATCGCCATCTAAAAGGACACGCTCCCTCCTTGGCCTGCGCAGGACCCTGCCACCCCACGGCAGCCAGCGCTGCCCAGCAGCCCCACCCGCCTAACGGAAGAGCCGACTGGCAAGGTCCCGTGCTGCCACCGCACACGAGACAACGGATTTACAGGTCAAGCAAGCACCTCCGTATCTCCCCACACGCCAGTGCGTTCGGTTCCCCGCGTCCACGCAGAGGTAGAAGCGGACAAAGCCGTTTGTTTTTTCCTCCCTCGCTGACAAGCGCCAGGAGAACGATGGGCCGGAGGAGCAAGGCGCTCCAGCCGAGACCCCGCGCAGCGGCGCCAGGCTTTGCAGAGCTACGGGGCCACCGCACGGCCCTGCAGATGTCATTTGGTGACATCTCCAGGCTGGTTTGTCGTCACGAATCAGCATTTCCCTTCATCGGAAGAGCGCGGTGCTTCTCCCAAACGCACGAAAGAGAAAAAGGCACGTTTGCAGGCAGAGGAAGGAAAACAAAGCACGTGCGAGCAGCAGCGTGCTATTTGCGGCAACGCCTGTCGCCCGAGCAAAGCAGAAGATGGCTGGAGCCGGGGCGCGCAAGGCGCGCAGCAGAAGCCGCCCTTCGCCCGTCCGCCGGCTTTGGACCGGGAATATCCCGCTGGGCTCAGCGCCCCGTCACCCACCCGCCTCCGCCCCAGGCTCCGTCCAGCATCTCCACCCCAGCTCCCAGACCACGGCTGGCGAAGGCTCCTGCCGAAACAGAGATCGGAGAGGAGCCGCAGCCTGACAGGGGAGTATCTTCTTCCCCAGCAGCGCCCGGGAAGGTTTAGAGAGGGACGGGTGAGGGGCTGGGGCGAAGAGTGGAAAAATACCTCATAAACAGAGAAATTCAGATCACCCGTAAAGCTTTTTCAGGTCAACGGGGGAAACGGATTTTTAATAGAAAATGGAAGTTATGGGATCGGCGACGGTTATGTGACAGACGCCTAGAGTTAAACCCGTATAATCTCCTTTACCATTTAGCATTGAGCACCATCCTAATTCCACGCTTCATAAAACCGTCTCCAAATCACTGAGAGAGATTAAAAATTTAGAAATAGCCCTGCAATATTTTTAAACCAGAAATCACCGCTCACATCTGGTCAGATGTGCTGACCCTAACCTAAATACCGAGGGCATTAATTCACACGAACCTGAAAAGAGGCGGCTGGAGGAGCCGAAACGGAAGGGCTTCTGCCGGGGCAAAGGCAGCGACGGGGGCACCAAGCCTGGAGACCAGCCCGCCGGTAGCTGGAAGCTACACAAAGCCCAGCACGTAGCCGGACGCTGCCTAGCTGGCTCTGAAAGGCGTGTATTGTAAGTTATCAGACTGCAATCTTCTTAAATTGTAGTAAATTACAACCTAGAGGTATTGAAATATTAATATCTCTATCCGAGCTGGGAGAAGCAAGTCATTTTGCTATCACCGCTGAAGAATATTTACTAGTCTCAATCGCTGGACCTTCCAAACTCCAGTACCTTCAGCGGCACGCCAGCCTCGGCGCCGCAAAGCGCCGCGCTGTACAGAAAGCGCTCGTTTGCTCTAACGAGCGGCCAAGGCAGAGCGGCCATAAGCCGACCCCCGGGCCTGTCACCAAGCCACGGCTCTCTGGAAGGGGCAGCCGAGACGCAGGCCCGAGTCCTGCACGAGGAGCGGCACCGGCGGAAAGCTCAGCCCGCCTAAGCGCAGAAACGCCATCGCCTCCCAGGCGAGCGCCCCGCAGCGCAACCCCTGCTCTCCCCCAAAGCTCGCAGGGGAGAGCCCGTCCTTTTCTACGAAGCGGATTTAGGGCCGGTCTCGGGCGACGGCCAGCTTCGTGCCAGCGCAACGAGAGCCGTTTCTCCCGAGCCAAGCAGCTTTTTCTGCCCTCGTTGCACACACGGCGCCCGCGTTTGCAAGCCGCTTGCTCAGGACCCCACGGCCAGCCCCGTGCCCACCCAAACCCGGCGAGTTTCTCGAGGCTGAGCAAGGTCTTTTGCACAGCAGTAACCGGGTGGAAGCTCGACAGGGACGGGAAAAGGCTAAACAAGGCGTGTTTGGAGGGTGTACGCGCAATCCTCTGGGCACGGGCAATCCAGCCCGGGCTGACAGCGCTCCTCAAGGGGTGGCAGAGGTCCCTGACCGCCTGAGTGCTCCTTTACAAAAGAGCGGCCGCTGGAGGCTTGACTACTTGCCACAATTAAGCGCGTTGCTGGCATTCAGAAGGAGGTTTTGCAGCACCCGAGGAAGGGCAGGCGCTAGGCTCGAGTTCCCATTATCCCTCTGGCGGCACCTTTCCCAAGGCCTCCCTCTGGGGCTCGGTGGCCCGACCGCCCAGGGGCCCAGCCCCCCTCCGGGGCCGGGCGAGGTGCTGCCGAGGCACCGCGCCGGCAGAAAGCCCACCCGCAGGCCAGCAAAGGGACGGTAGGAGCCACCAGGGCTTCTCCAGCCACCAGCTGTAACGGGCTGCAGGGATGCTGTGAAGAACAGCAGGCTAATCACCACCTCGCCACTCATTTATTATCCTCATTAAGGGTGTTTGACACCTGCCCTGCTCAAGGAGAAAGCGAGCCGAAGCTTGGCACGCATTGCAGGGCGGGAATTACAGGTAGGTGGCAAGTCCGAATCTGTCCTCTCTGCCGCCTTAAGATACGACAGCGATTCCATCGCATACTGCCTGCACATTTGTAATGCCGGAGCAGCCTTTGGCCTTCCCCGGGACGAGCTTCCTTCGAGCCCTCATCTTCAGCACGATTTTAATAGCCTTTCTCCTAACGAGGGGAGCGACCTTGGAGCTGACAAAGCGAGAAGCGACATCTCCGAGCGCCGCGGAGGGGACGGCGAGAGCAGCGGCCGAGAGGAGGCGAGAAAGGCGAGGCCGGTAGCCTTTCGGGCAGAGCCGACGGGCACGCGCCCCGCCGGGAGCGCAGCCGCGCGGGATGCCAGCCCACCGCCGCGGCTTGCCGGCCCGAAGGGTTAAAGCCGCGACTCCAGCCTCCCCCACGCTGTGCCCCTCGGGGACCAGTCTCAGGGGGGTGGAAGCCCTGCCACAAAACGCCGAGCACGGCCTGGGGCGTTCAGCCGGTGCCCAGCGCAGCGACGGCGAGTACCTGCCCCGGCGCTGCGTTTCGGCCGCCGCCAGAGTCCCACCCTGGCGGCACGGTCCCTCTGCCCTGAGCGCCGCCGTCGTTCCCAACACGCAGCCGCCGTCACCGCGAACCGAAGAGGGAGCGAAGGGGAACGCTGCCTCTGGCCTTCTGCGGCTAAGGGCACTGCTCATCCAGGCTTGGAGGGCGAGCCGCCTGCTCCTCGGTGCATCTGCGTGGAAGCGAAGGCCTGAACCACCTCCAGCTATTACGGCAGCACCCAGGCTGAGGCTGGAACCCTTACCCGAAACAAAAAAGCACTCCCCGCTGATTTGCCCGACCCCCGAACCTCCCGCATCAGCCTGCCGGAGGTACCGGTCTCACCGCCCCATCCGCACCGGGGGCTGACCCGGAGCTGGACGACCCCCAGCTCTGCACCGCCTCCCGAGCCCCCCAGCCTGCGCCGGGGGGCGAGGAACGAGCCCGGGGCCCGCAGGCAACGGCCTCTCCCTCCCCTTCCGCAGCCACGCTGAACACGAAGCCTGAGGAGCTGCAGCCGAGCCCCAAGGGGACACCTGGTGACACTGGCGAGCCAGGGGGACAGCGGGGTCCCCCCCGGGGAGGCCAGGACCCAGCCAGGCAGGTACGAGGGGCGGGAGAGGGGACGCACCGGAGGCCGCGCACGCCTGCGGCCAGGCTTTCTCCGGAGCCGCCGGTCCGTGCCGTCCGGCACGCCGCAGCCCGCTCGCTGGCTTTACAAGGCGGAGAGGAGGATTTCCACCACGCGGCCGACAGATATGAGAAATGAGGGGAAGGGATCAACAGAGCAAGCTCCGAAACCTCGCTCGCCTCCTCCTTTTCCCCTGGAAGTTGTGCCTGCTCCCTTCTCGCACGGAGAGGAGCTGACACAGCCCTTTCCGAGAGGCAGCAGCTGGGGCAGGCAGCAAGCGTTAGCAAGAGTCGGGAAATGGATTTCCTAAATATTTGGTACAGCTCTGCTGGCAGATGATGGCAGCAATACGCAGATTGTGTGTGGCGGGGTTTATCTCCTACGGATCTACAAGCAGGGAAAGGGTACCTCACAAAATCACGATTATGTCAAAATACATAGCTGGCTATAATCTAAGATTTCAAAGACGAGAAGCACTCCGCGCCCAAACTTGCCGCCGCCTAAGCCTCCCAGCAAAGCACGCGTCGCAACGACCGCAACAGCCGAACGCCTTCCTCCTCCGTGCCCTCCTAGGGAGTCGCGCTTATTAACAGCCTGCTTATTTGGGTGCGAGATGACTTCACGTTATCCAAGGCAACGGCCCAGAACTCGCGTGCGGCCACGTCAGAAGAATTCCTGCCACAAAGAGACCCTTCCCGTTTTATTCTCGCGCTCAGCCCGCCAGCCGCTTCCGAGGCGGCGGTGGCGGCGCTCCCCGACCCTCCGCCTCGGGGCCATCGGGGCCATCGGGGCCGGGACCGGAGCCCTGCGGCAGAAAGGCTGCCCAGAGCTGAGCCTCCGGCTCCCAAGCAGCCCCCGTCCCCGGGAAGGGCTGCTCGGCAGCGCGCCCCCGGCACGGGCGCGAGGCACGGCCTGCCCCTCCAGAGAACGAACGCGCCGGGGGGTATCGGGGCTGCCTAGCTCGGTTTTCTCATCCAAAGGCAGGAGCGGCCCTAAGCCCGCGCCAGGTGCGGGCAAGGGCTCTGGGCAAGTCGCCACCGCGGCTCCTCGCGCTGGGCAATTTTGGCTACCCGCAGGATAAACAAACACCGGGCTCGGCGAGGTTGGGCGCTGCAGGCTTCTCCTCCGTGCATTTAATGAGGCTTCCGTGTTTCATTTCAGAGACAAACGAGCGCTGTGCCACGCTGGGGGGCCGAGATGGGGAGAGATTAAAAACCGCAAGCTGCATAGTTCGCTGCACCCAATACAGGGACATAATGTAAATATAACGCCAGTATAAATCAGGCGGCAGAGAGCTCCAGCGAGAACACGCGGGGAGATGCTTTCCCAGCCCCAAGCCTCTCGATTTTGACCAGCACGCTCTTCATCACGCCACTCGCCTCCCCCCCCCCCCCCGCCTGCCTGCTCTCATCGCACTGCCAGACCGTCTTTCTGCTCAACTCCCTGCTTGTTTGCTTGCCAACCGCCTAATTTCCGCTTATTTTATAAGCGGGGGAGAAATAAGCCGCTCCAGCCCATCGAGGGATTTCTAAACTTCAGCGGTCCCCTGCATCAAACGTTTAGCTGCTTTCCGTTTCTACTTGCGCTCTCGCTCTACAGCAGGAGCACGTTAAAAGGATGCGCCTCGACGCCCAGAAATATCAAGTATCTGAAAGGTTTATCGTGCATTGAACAATCCCGGTTTTTTATCCTGTTATTACAACGAAACTTCCATTGTGCTGCTCTCCTCTCTTTGGAACCGTTCGGCTTTAACGCCTTCCGTCACCGAGACCGTTCAACGCCGCAGACGCGTTGTATTTCTTAAAAGAGAGAGAAGGAGGCCAGGAGGAGTTGTGCTAATGGAGGCTTTTCGTTTGCTCTCCTCAGAGGCGAGCGCTCTGTGGGAAGAGGTCCCTTCTCCAAGAGGCTGGGGCTGCAAGGACGCAAAAGCGATAAACCCAGCGCAGCTCTCGATCGTGCTGACGATCGCGGGGAAGCGACTGTAGCGTCCTCAACCGTTATTCAGGTTGGGGTTTGTTTCTTCCTTTCGGCACAGTCAAAAATGCAAATGTAAGCAACGCGGAGGCTGGCACGTTCGGCTCGGCAGACCCCGAACGCAACAGCGATTTTGGGTAAAGCTCCCAAACGCGGCTTTACTCCGCCTCGAGTAAAGCAGCTATTCCATAATTAATAATCGATGGCATAACTGATCGTCGCCACACAACCGGACGGGATGCCCTGTTAAACCTCGCTAACCATTTTCCATCGGATTAACAGCCGGAGAAACGGGTAAGGTAACCGGCAGCAAGACAAGTCTCACGTAAGCAGGCAGCTTCCTTCCGCTTTCCTCGTTTCCTAACGTTTCCCCCTCGCTGTTCCCAAATGTCCGAAGAGACAATTAGGGCAAATGTCGTTCTCCGTCCTCCGAGCGGACAACGTGCCAAAAGGTGGGCGCTTCCACCGCCGCATCTGCGGACCGGGTGGCGTGCGGGGAGGTCGCTTATTGCAGAAGCGTAACGACAAACTCCCGCAGAATCGGCGAGGGGCAATTCCTTTATGTAACGCGCATTGATCGTCCTAACGAGCGCACCGGGATTTAACGACCCGCGTTACGTGCCGCTCCTCGGCTTGCTTTTTTAATCGCATCTCCAGCAGAGACACGGTTTAGAGTATTACCTCGATAGATTTGGACGGCGTTCACTTAATCTCCAACTTTAATCTCTAATCTTGAAGGGCGCATCTCCTTGACACACTTGTTTCGTGATTCCCCCCCCCCCCCCCCCCATCTGATTGATACCAAGCCGCCGGGATGCACTTAATACAGCATCCCTAGCGGGAAGGATGCGGTTTTTAAGGCACCGCTGGATTTAGTCTGTCTTAGGGGGATTAGACTGCGCTCAAGGAGTCCCGGAACGCGGAGCCCGGCTCTGCGAGGCGCCGCTGCCAGCCCCGGGCCCGGAGGAGACGGCGCCGGCTTCCAGCCCCGGGCCACCCCGGCTCCGGGCTGCGCGGCCACCGACCGGCCCGGCCCCGCTCCGCTCCGCCCGGGCCGAGCGCTCCGGCGGCCCCGGCCCCGCTCCCCGGCGGGGCGCACCCGCACCCGCACCCGCCTCAGCCCCGCGGCCCCGGCCGGTGCCCGCCGCCCCCCGCCCCCCCGGGGGCGACCTACCTTTCCGCAAAGAGTACAGCAGGAAAAAAGTTACCAGCCACATGCCATAAAGAGCAGCTATGGCCCCGGGCTGCGGCGCAATTGCGGGCGGTGCGGTGCCCCCGGCGTGCCGCGCTCCCTGCCGCCGCGCTGCCAGCCAGGGTGAGGTGCCCAGCGCCGAGCCCGCCGCCGCCGCTCCTGCTCCTGCTCCTGCTCCTCCTCCTCCTCCTCCTCCTCCTCCTCCCCGCTCCCGGCGAGTGGCGTCGGGAGGGTGGGCCGGGCTCCCGCCCACTCCCCGCCCCCGCGCCCCGCTCCCCGCCGGGCTGGCAGTGCTCCCCGGGCTCCCTCCTCCTCCTCCTCCTCCTCTTCCTCCTCCTCCCCCTCCTCCTCCTCCCCCCCCCCGGGAGCACCCTCCGCCCCGCCGGGCACCGCCCGCCGCCGGGGGCCGGGAGCGCCGCGGACCGCCGAGCCCCCGCCGCAGCCCCGCCGGCTGGAGCAGGGCGAAGGCTCCCTGCGACACCCGCGCCCAGGCGGCTTCTCCCACCCGGGCCTGGCAGCCGCCCTCCTCCTCCTCCTCCTCCTCCTCCTCCTCGGGCCTCCGGCGCGCTTCTCCGCGGCCCGGGGACAGAAATCGGGTTTTCGCCACACGAACGGCACCGGCCCGCGCCGTGCCGGTGGCAGGGGACGCAAGCGAGACAGGGCCTGGCGGGCTTCGTTACACATTCGCCCCTCCAGCCAGCAAATGACAAATAAATACTAGGTAATGCTTCGCTTTGGGGTGTGTTTATCCAAGGCTTAATTCAAGCCGAGGATCTTACTCCCCAAGTCATAGTCTCACCAAAGCCAATTTGTCTGGACCACGAGAGCGGTTCAGGATCTCTTTTCTTGAAGTGATTACAGCAGCTTTTCTTTGCTCTCCAAAACACCCTTTCCAACCCCAATTTGTTGGAAAAGGAAGATCGAAGCATTCTGACTGCAAAGAAAACGACGAGTAGAAAACCCACCGGCTACTGATATTTAAAAAAGCGCTGGTTAGATTCAGTTGAAAACCTAACCGTCGTCACCCGGTAAAAAAAAGCAGAAAAACAGCAGCTCCCTGGCCATTTGCAGCCCGCAGCGGTTCACGGCGATCCGCCGGGCCTGGGAGGCCCGTGGAAGAGCCAGAGAGCTCGACCCACGCCGAGGCGGCGCTTGGGCGGCGTGGGGGAGCGATTCCCCTTGCCCAGCGGAGGGGCGCAGCCGAAAGCCGGGGGGCAGCCGGCGGGGCCAAGGCTCCCGCGCGCCCAGCCCGCGTCCCCCTTCCCCTCCCTGCTCCAGGCCGCCCGCGCCGGAGACGCCCTCACTTTAGTGGGGAGCACCACGAGGCCAGCTGTCACCTGACCCAGACCCCAGCCCCGAAAAGCCAACGGCAGAGGCGGGAGCGAACGCCGGGCCCGTGCGGTGCGGCTCTGACACACCACGGCCTTTCCCTCTCCTCCTCCTCCTCCTCCTCCTCTCCGAGGATGCGCTTCCCCTTCCTCGGTGCCGCCGAGCTCCGTCGCTCCCTCACCACCCCCTACTCAGCCCGTTCCCAGGCCACCTCAGCAGCTCCGTCAGGGTGCGTGGGTGTCCCCGGCACACAGCCCTCCCACGCGCGCACGCGCTCCTCCCCGGCCCCGCGCCGCTCGCTGCTGGCTCACTCGTACCCCCGGCCGTGCCGCCGGCATCCCGAGAGGCGACGGAGCAGCAGCTGACGCACGCCCGGTGCCCACGCATCCCCCTAGGAAGCGAGGTGCGTTTCAATCGCCACCTACGTCCGCATCCAGATGTTCGCTGATACTCAGCAAGGAAACCGGCATTCAGGCCCACACCCAAGGCACCGAGCAAATCCCAGGCTCCGGGGAGCCCCGGCCGCACGCCAGGCATCTGCCCCCTTCCCTCCCCGGCAGCCGCTGCAGGATGGCAGCGCGGGCCAGCCCGCCATCAGGAATCCGCCAGCCCCGAACACCGCCACGGCGTTCCGCTCTCCGGCACGCGACGCGTCGCACTCGGGCGCGGTGTCTGCCCTCCGGAGGGAACGGAACGGGGGCTGGCGGGGCGCTTGCTGGCACAGCGCCCGCGGGGCCTCACGGCTCTCCATCCGAGGCAAGCGTGCAGGGGGAGGAAATGCTACTCACCGGCTCATTTTTAGCTCCCTCGGCTGTTCGGCATCTCCAGTGCTTCCTCGTTATCCCCAGCTCAGAGAATCAGCCGCTACCGAGAGCCCTAAACCCCTCTGCCACAAGCTCCTGCCTCCGGAGGGGACAGCATCTGCCGGCAAGACGGGAAGCAGCGCAAGAAGGGACAACAACTAAAGGCTGACGGGGCGAACGACCAGCCCTGGGTCACGCCGGGGGAGCCACGGCGAGTCCTTGAGCTGTCGGCGCCCCGTTAGGGCCCCGTGGGCTCCTCCGCCGATCGCTCAGCCCAGGCCCTTCGCCAGCCTCCCGCGCCCAGCCGCACGTGCGGGCCTGGCAGCGGAGGGCAGGCAGCCGGGCGCTCCCCGGAGCTGGCTCCTGCGAGCCCACGCCCGGGACTCGGCTCCTGCCCGGCAGCCACCGTTTAGGGACGTCAGCAGCTCCCGCGTTCGAATGCGCGCAGGAAGCCTTTGTGCGTGAGCGTTCAGCCCGGAAAGCTGGCGCCCTGCTAACAGCCACCCCAGCAGCCGGCTGGAACAGACAGCTGCGCTCAGGAACGGCTGAAAACCCTCACGTTAATTATTCGGGCAGCGCTGACCCGCGCTTCGGCAGCACGCAGGAGGCTCCCGGGAAGCGAGGCCGGCGCTAACAGGCCGGGAGAAGCACACCTCTCTCCCTGCAGCCACCGAGCTGCTAACGGGAGGCGAGCAACCCGCCGGGGCCAGCGGCAAGCCCAGCTGCACGGCTAGCAGACAGGTGAAGCTCATACCGAGCAGTTATTTCCCCAGCCCAAACTCCCCACGAGACACAGGAGAAATTCCAGCACCGCACGCGACGTGGTCTAGCGGCGGCCTTGGCAGCGCTAGGTCAACGGCTGGGCTCGACGACCTTAAGGGTCTTTTCCAGCCTTCGCGATTCTGCGCAGCTCCGAGCCCCCCCCGGCGCCCCCCTTGGGGAGAAGGGACCCTCCGCCCTCCGCCGCAGCGGAACGCGGGCGGCGGCGGCGGCTGCCTCTCCCGGGGGCACGGGCGGCGTCGCCGCAGCCCCCCCAGCCCAGCCGGCCGCCCGGAGCCTCCCCCTCCCCACACGGGCCCCGGGCGGCGCCTACGCTCCGCTGCGGGATCCCCCCGAGCTCTGGGGGCCGCAGGGGCGCCCCGGGCCCGCGCGCCCCGGGAGCCAGCCAGGCGCTTTCCCCTAAGCCCAGTTTTTCCACCAATACGCGAAAAACCGCCCTCGGCACAAGCACGCAGAGGGCCACCACCGGGGAAAGCAGCCCGAAGGAGGGGCCCGAGAGGCTCCCCCGCCGCCACCGGGATCGCGCCGGCTTTGCCCGGTGCCCGGGAAGGGGCTGCAGCGGGGCCCGCGGCCCTCGCCCCGGCGCCCCCGCGGCCAGGGCAGCCTCGCCCCCCGCCCCGGGCCCGCTCCCAGGCGGATCCCCCGCAGACGCAGGCGTTACCGCAGCGGGGCGACGGGGCTGGCGCCGAGCGACCCGGGCAGAGCGCTTCCCACGCCGCCACGGACGCCCCCCGCCGCGCCCCTCCGGCCGAGGGGGGGGCTCTGTCCCGCGGGGCCGCCCCGTCCCGCCGCTCCCCGCACGACGGCGGGCGCCGAGGGGGCGGGGGCGGAAAGGGGCCCGGGGGCTGATTGCAGGGCGAGCTGCAGCCGCGCTAATGGCGGGGCGCCCCGGGGCGTTAAAGGGCCAGGCACCCCCGGCAGGGCCTGCCCCCCCCGCAGCCCGGGCAAGGGGCAGCAGCCCCCCCCCACCCCCCCCCGGCCCTGTGTGGGTGCCGGCGGGGCGGTGCTGAGGGGGGAGAGGTCCCCGCCTCGCCTGCGGGCAGGACGCAGCCCCGCTCCGTGCCTCAGTTTCCCCAGCGGCAGAGGGGAGCGGGCGGCCGCCGCATGAGGCGGTGGGAGGATGAACGCCCCGGAGGCGGCGAGGGGCTTGTAGCCAGGTAAGGGGGCTGGCGAGCCCGCGGCCAGGCAGGCGCCAGCGGGTCAACGTGCCCGAAAGCGGGGTCCTCCTTGACTCAAGGGCTTCTCCAGCCTAAGCTACGGTTCTGTGCGCGGCCCCTCGGGTCCCCGGCACCGGAGGGGGGGGGCTGCCTTTCCACGGGGGACCCCTCCGGCCCCCCCCGGGGCCAGGCGGGACCCTGGTGCTGCGGGGCCGGGGTGCTGCGGGGCCGGGGTGCTGCGGAGCCGGGGCACGGCTCCCTCCAGGCCCAGCCTTGGTTTTTGCCTCCCCCTAGCGTTGCAGCGGGACGGCGCGGAGCCGCGCTTCTCCCGCGGCCGGGGCCGCCGCTCGCCAGCGGGGGCCAGCAGGGGCCCGGGGTTAAGCCACGACGCCTGGAAATAACCTGCCCGCCTCAAAGAGGTTACGCGAAGTTAGTCACGGTGGAAAAAGGTCCTGACAACCCCAGACCTGGCCGATAAGCACCCTGCGATGGATGTGGGCTGCGTGCTGGGTGAATACACGAAAGGCGGTCCCGAACAGGAGACGTTCTCGAGGCTGGGATAGGTCTTGAATTGCAGCAGGTACTATTTCTGTTCTGTTCGGAGCGCTGAGCCACCTCCGTCTCTTCTAACGGAAACGTGGGGTCGAGTGGTCCTTTGTAGGCCTAACCTGACGGAGCTCTCCCTGATACTCAGCCGTCTGCTGGCAGAGCTCAAAGGCATTTTCCCAAGGGGCCTTTTCCAGGGAGACGCATTCCGGATCACCGAGGCAGATGCTGCAGAATTTTGGAGAAGGGCTTTTGGTGAAAAGTAAGTTTCTAACTGTGCTTAACAACGGAGAGGTGGGAGCGAATTGCACACGGCACTGCGCGTTTTCAAAAATTCTGTTGTGCGGTTCACAGAAGGATCTTTGTCAGGCGAACGTCAATGACGGGGGTGACCTGCTGGTCATTCGGTCCGCTCTCGGGGCTGAGATACGGGATTGCTCCTACGTTATATTTCGCAGTTCTTTGTCCTGGCTGGTTTTAAATGCGTCAAGTTGCTTAATCCTGTGGTGAGGTCTTAAAGTCAGCCGAACGGTAAAACCTACCCTCTGGGTTCATCACACGTTACCTGCTTCCCAGGAGAGGCAGCACGTTGCAGGGGTCAAGCCATCACTACCGCCATCGCCGAGCCCCTTTTGGACATCCGTCAGCTCTTCCTTCTGATGTAGGCCTCGACTCAGCACTCAGCAAAGCAGTTCAAGCACGTGAAGAGTCCCGTCGATGTCAGCGGGATCATTCGTAACACGTAACCGCTCTGCCGCTTGAGGATGCTCAGACCGCGCGCTCTTGCGCTGGAGAGCGGTGCTGTCCTTTGCCGTAGCGGACGGTAAGCGCGCATCAGCGTTTCCCTTGCCGTAGAGTCTCTGCCGGTCGAGTCCTTAAGCTGAGCCGCCGCAGCGGATGTTACGGCGTTACTTTTCTTACTCTGGATGTTACAGTCTCGCCGTAGGGTGATTTAGGAAGAGTAGGCTGGGGCCACAACATCCCATTTACAAGAAGAATTGCTGCCAGGAAGAACAGCAACCTGCTTTTTATTCTTAAGAATGACACGCTTGATTTTTCTCCAATAGTAAAATTCTTCCAAAACTTCCTTTGACTTCAGAATACCTTGAATTCCCCCCCCTCGCTTCTCACCCTCGTTCTTTCTTTCCTCCGTCGTCCCCAAAAGAAACCTTCTACGCGCGTTCGTATGAGCGAGCGTGCGTACGTACGTATGCGTGCATGTGCGTGCACGTAGAGAGAGAGAAAGAGAGAGAGAGAGAGAGAGAGAGAGAGATCTTCTCCCCCCCCGGCTGCTTGGTTAGTTATTTCCCGACGGCCGGAATCGGAATCCCGACCCGACGGGCTTGCGTGAGCCCACGCCTCAGGACCGCGTTGAAGTTAGACGGGGGAGCAGAGCCTTCTGTCCCGTCAAACTCGCTTCCTTGCTTCCTCATTTCTAGCCTCCTCAGCGGTTCGTGCGGTTCTGTCGTACTCGGGCTCCCCAAGGGGACGGGCAGAGGCGATTGCAAGGCTCAGGTAAAGCTTTACGCAGGGCTGGCAGATTTTAAGATTTTTTTGTAGACCGTGCTGCCAAATACTCATTCTTTTGCGCCGTCCAGCGTGTCGTGAGCCCTGCTTTCCCAGGCTGCTCTTGGGCCACCTCAATGAAAACCCGGGATAGCTTGAAGTCCACTTTTTCCAGAGCTTGACAGATGTATCCAGCACGCGAAATTATAGCGAAATCTTTGCGGAGCTCTGTTCTCCTTTGCACTGTGCTCTCGCGGTCGGGATTTCTTTATTCCTGCAAATCTCGCGTTGCATTTCTCGTAGCCGTGACCGCAGCATCGGCCGCGTCCGTCTCTCTTTCCCCGGGGAACAACGTGCATTGTATTGCGAGACGGGCTCCCCCTTCCAGCTGTGTAAAATACGCGCTGAAAATGCCAAGGACGTGACGGTGGAACCGGGCGGCCGTCTGAGGCGCCCGTCCTGTCTTGCCGCCTGGCAGGGGAGCCGTTGCCTCTTGTTCATCTCCCTGGGCGAAGCGAGGCGCTCCTTCACAGAAGCGGCACATTCTCTTCTCAAAACTGTTCCGTTTCCTTCAGGGATGGAGATGAGGTAGCGTAACTGCGGCCATAAGCTCATCGTTCGGGAATATCAGTGCGTCGGCGCCAGCTTCACCAGCCCAGGGAGAAGCCGGTTAGATGCCTGATCTCTTAATCCAGGAATAGGCAAGAAGCGTGAGGACTTGCTAAAAAGCTGGTTTTCCGCTTCAGAGAGAAAATACTCCGTATTTGTAGCACAGTTTGCCTTTCTGTCTTCCTCGCCGTTGAAAGGTACCTGCCGAAAGGCAGGTTTAAACCTCTCTGGGCATTAACTATGTGTTTCATTTCTGCATCGTAGGGGCTGGTGTAACAGATCTCTTTCTTCCCCGAAGGAATCGGAAGGCCAGGGTTGCCCTTTCGGCCGCTGTGAAAGCAAAGGCGCAGAGCCGATTGTAGCAGACCCATTCGACCCCAGAGGAGGAGGAGGAGGAGGAGGAGGATTACCGCGGCAAGGGGCAGAAGGAACTCCCTCAGCCAGTTACGATGACGACGATGACGACAGAGCTGAAGATTCCCTCTTCACGAGGAAAGAGCTCGCTGGTACCAAGGTGAGATCACCAGAGCACGGGCCGGTAGATGTGGCGGTACGTACAAAGACCACGTGTTCCCCATCGGTTTTCTGTGGTCTCAGCGAGCTGTGTGCGGGAGGGTCGCCAAACCTTATGACAGGAGAGATTTCACTCAGCGTGGAAAATGGGGAGTTAGCTTCAGTTTTGTCAGTTCAGTTCACACTGTCAGTTCTTCTAAGCAATGGTGATCACGCTTTGAAATCTTTGACCTTTTGCGTGTTGCCTTGAAAGAATCCTTAGACGGGTGAAAAGGCTGGCTGCTTCTTCACGCCTCTCCCAGATGCGTTTGGAAAGGAGCAAGCCAAACAATGATATGCAAATAAAGCGGCCGGCGTTACCGGTGACGTTACCTGCGGTTTCCATTTCCAGCCTGCAGTTCCCTCGCCTGCTGGCGTCGGCACGCCGGTCAGCAGAGTCCTCCTTCGCCATCTGCTTCCAACGCCTCGAATCCCGCAGGTGCCTGGGCAATGGCCTGGCAGCTGCTTGCTCTCGAGGAAACAAGCTGTTTGTTAGGACAATTTCCTGTGCCCATTTTTGAGCAGTTGAGCTGATTATCCGGGTAAGGCTCAGAGCCATCCTCTGCTGAGGAGCGTCCCAGGTGGAGAGCAGCTTCCCGAACAGGCTGGGGGAAAGGCATCGGGGACGCCGCCCGACGCCGCAGGTGCCAGGGTTGTTTCCCACGCGTGTTTTTGCACCGAAACCCCCGTCGACACCTTACCTCCCTGTAAAGCTTTCCTTAGGGACAGACGGAGTCCGCTTCTGGGGAGGCAAACCCTTCCAGGGCATCGCCTTTGCTCGAGCTGCTCTGCCTCTGCCAGCAGCTTCCCCTACGCGCGGCACGAGGAGCTGGGTTACCGCCCCGCGCCCGGAGCCTTCCGTTTTGAGGCGCTGAGGATCCACGTCAGGAGCAATCAGCCTCCAAATCCATGCATGCAGCAGGGTGAGGCTGCTTCTGCAGTATGGACTTTAAAAGCAGCAAACCCCCAAATTAATTCCAAGATCTGTTCTGAATAGCTCTGTCTTACGCTGCTCAGCCTTTGCCTTCAACCGAGTGAAACCAGTCCTGCCCCTTCCGTCCCTCTCCGAGATCAGCGGAAAGCGCTGACACGCAAACTAGCATTTCTCAAGCGTTTTTCTAAGGATTTCCAAACCAGTTCGGTGCACGTTAAAATCTGCACCACGGAAAGGTTTTGAAGTCCAAAGAGAGCCAAGTGCCCACCTCCACCTCAAAGCAGCGTCACAGCCGGGCAACCACGCAGCGCCTCCGAAAGGCCAATCCCAGACTTTAAAGAGAAGAGACGAGACGACGCAAGCGTGTTCTCAGCTGGGAGAGCAAGCGGATTAGCAAGATAAAAAGAAGAACAGGTTAACACCGATTAATACATCTTTATTGTAATTGGCTAGTACAGGTTTCCTTCTCCATCTCGGCAAGAGCTCTCCACCCAGCAGTTACCAGCCCCGGCTTTGCCTAGGTTGTTACGACAGGCCGCGTTTCCAGCCCTCGTCTGTGAGACCCCTGCATCTCCCAGCGAGCCCATGGCAGGGGGCTCCCCCCACACTGCGGCACACAGTAGCCACCCCGCGGCGGAAGCGGGCCAGCCCGTTCGAGCCACGCCAGCCCAACGCTGCCTGAAACAGGCAAAAAAACCAAAAACATCATCAGGCTCAGGAACGGGAAGAGCCGGTTTGGTTTTAGGCCTGCCGGGTGGCTGGGTGCCAGCGGGCGCCAACCCAAATGCCAGAGCTAGCAGAGGGCTGTCTCGGGAAGGAGCCCGCCTCCGCAGAGAGCGGGCTCAGCCTCAGCACAGACGGCCGCAGAGTCCCACCCCATCCCTGCTCTGAAACCAGGGCACCCCAAGCGACTCTCCCCAAGAAGAGGAAGCTCGGCTCACGGTCAGCACGCGGCTCAGCTCCTGCTCCCTTCGCTGCCGGCTCCCGGACATCGTGCCCAGAAGCTCCACGAGCCGGCCGCCTGGAGCAGGGGACAAAGGCAGTTGTTCCACCCCAGCTCCAGAGGCAAAATGGAGGTGGAGACAGAGGGGAGGGCTATCGCTGGGCAAAGCCAGCCCCAGCTGGGCAGCGACCAGCCAGCCACAATCGCTACCGGCTGTGCAGGGCCCCCCAGCTGCTGGGTATTAATCTCGCTGTGGCCCGACGGGCAGCCGCCACGCAGCTGTGGGCGCCGCCACCACGGACAGGCTTGCCAGTGCTGGGTCGCTCCCTGGGCGCCGAGGTCCCATCCAACAGCCCCTTGCCAGCTGCAGCCTGGCCCGCGAGGCAACGCTGCCTGGGGAAGGACTGACCAGGAAAGAGATCTCGCTCCGAGCAGCGACCACCACCACCAGCAGAGCACCTACAGCTGCACGCGCACCAGAAGCTACGTATCGGGGAGCGGGTTCACAGTCCCCACGGCCACGAATCTCGCTGGGGTACGGAACAGACGAGAGGAGGGACGGCGCAGGGCACGGGTGGCTGACGCATCTACTTCTTCTCCTGCTTCTGCTGCTGGTATCTCCTGAAGTGAGTCTGGATGGTGACGGCCGCCTTCTCGGAAGGATCGCCGAATAACTTGCTCTCGCTGCTGCCATCAGGGGTCACGTTGCCTGGGATGACAAGCAAGCACCACAGTGAGCACAGGCGCTGCCGCCGCTGGCCCCGAGCCGGCTGCACTGAGCAGGGCAGGGCTCCGGCTCGCCCCCCGCGGGGTCGGACCGGCCTCCGCGCGCCCCAGGCTCCCCGCGCGCGCCCGCAGATGGGAGGGTTCCCCTCCGTTACGGGCTGGGAGAGGCTGGCGAGCCCGCAGCACGAGACCACGACTCCACGGGGGGCACATCTCCGCGGCAGAGGGAGACGGAGCAGGGAGCGGGAAGCACAGAAAAGCCCAGCCTCCCTGGCAGCGCTAAGCCCTCTGTTTACACAGCTTTACTCCCCAAAGACCTCGGCTTCCCCACATTTAATCACCAAGTATGATGCTCGCTTACTTTCACGCGCACAAATACGATTAGGAAAAAAGCCCGGCACTGCACAGCAATAAAGCTCTCACGCTGCCAAGTGGGAGCCCTCCCCAGCCCACGCTTAATGTGGCATGAGGGAAGTATTGTGAAATTCGACGGGAGCTGGATCAAAGCCACTCAGCGGTGCTCCGTTAAGTGAGCGTGTCACTGCTAAGCACCCCCCGAGCAGCGATCAGGAATCCTGGTGCCAGACGCTGCTGTCTAAACTCACCGCCGTCACCTGAACCCGTTTTTATTCACATCCTAAAAGAAACTGCAAAGCAAAAGGAGACATAAAAAGAGGCCACACCGGGAATCGGCTCCCTCCTGCCCTGCTTAACAAGATACATCGTCAGCCATAAATCCTGCCCGCTGCAAAAACCAAACGCCCGAGGCCGGGCAGCCACCAGGGCATGTACTGCCGAACTTGAGAGGCGGGCCCGGGCGAGCCTCGTGAAGGTCAAGGCCAAGTGCAAGGTCCTGCAGATGGGCCGGGGCGATGCCAAGCCCAAATACAGGCTGGGCGGAGAACGGAGCAGCCCGGAGGAGAAGCTCAACGTGACCCAGCAACGTGCGCTCGCGGCCCAGAAAGCCACCGTACCCTGGGCCGCATCCAAAGCGGCGCGGCCGGCAGGGCGAGGGAGGGGATTCTGCCCCGCTGCTCCGCTCTGGGAGACCCCAGCTGGAGCCCTGCCTCCAGCTCTGGGGCAACCAGCCTAAAGAAGGACAGGGACCTGTTGGAGCGAGGCCAGAGGGGGCCACGGAGACGATCAGGGGGCTGGAGCACCTCTGCTGTGAGGACAGGCTGAGAGTTGGGGTGGTTCAGCCTGGAGGAGAGAAGGCTGCGGGGGGACCTTGTAGCAGCCTCCCGGTGCCCGAAGGGGGCCTGCAAGAAGGCTGGAGAGGGGCTTTTTCCGAGGGCATGCCATGACGGGACAGGGGGTAATGGCTGTAAACTGAAAGAGGGTACATTTCAATTAGATACGAGGAAGAAATTCTTCACCGACACAAGCGCCGCTGTCAGCCCAGGCAGCCCTGGGGACCTTCACCTACTCACGGGGCAGCGAAACCCCCAAAACCAGTGACCGGGCTGGCCAGAGCTGCCTATCCACTGAGGAGGAACGTCACAGCTCAGCGCCCTGCCGCGGCAGGCGGCCGGCAGAACCCCTCCCAGCCCCGCGCTGCCAGAGCATCGCTCGACCTGCCGTTATCCGATTGCTGCCCGAGCTGCGCTGGGAAGAGAAGCGCTCAAATCCTCTTTGCTGAGCACTTGGCTTCAGCGGAGAGGGCGCAGCCTTAGAGACAAGGGGGCAGGTTTCCCGGGCAGAGGCAGGCAGGGATTTGCGCGCACGCGTGCTGCCGTCCGCGACGTGCGACGCTGGGGCCTTCGCTTGCCGGTACTACGGGCTTTAACGAACATCTCGCCATCCCGTCCATACTCCGGGCCCTCCCGGGGGTGGCAAGAAGGGCACCCTCCGCAGGGAGGAGAACCGACTGAACGTACAGCGCAGCCAGCAAGCCATAGGCTGGGCTGGAGAGAAAGCTATCCGAGAGGGCCTCCCTCCCACAGAGCTGACTTCCAAATACCTCTTAATGTCACAGAGACAGCTTTCTTTGGAAGAAAGAGGCCAGGAAGGGTCCGGGTACCGCAACGCCTGCTCTTCCATTGTGTCCCACCATCGCAACCACGAGTTTCCCCCACTACTTGGGCAGGGCTGTCTCCCTGCCTGCTCCACACTCACCTTTCTCTCCAGAAATCGAGTAGATGCTGTTGTGCCGAGAGCTCCTGCCTTTCTAGAGAGGTAGAGAACAAAAATACAGCCGCGTTAGTTATATCTCAGGCAGAGGCGGCGAGAACAGTCCCTTTCAGGCCAGCTGCAAAGCTCTGAAGGGACAGGGCTAGCTTCACCAAGCTTTCCGCTATCCACTCCCTTTGGGAAACTTGAAAATACTTACTGTTGTTCCCTTAAAGAGCACTACAGAGCACCGATTAATTAATTTGCACTTGCGAGAGGTCCTCCTGGGAGAAGCAGGAAAGAGCTCTGTATCAAAAATCAGTTCTGAGATGTGCTGGTAGCATCTGAGGACGTACCCTGGCACGGGCTAGCCTCACTGCAGCCGCGCTTCAAATCAGCGCGGAACCAGGCTCGCTGGGGTTACGTCCTTGACTCCAGCCCCTACCGTGACACTGCAGCGCCCGGGATGCCAAGTCTGCTAGGGGCTATTTTCATGCCTAAAAATAAGCTTGAACTTGTCTACAAATACATTTCCTACACCTTCCAGCTTATCCTGCCTCCTGACATCACCCTATTTTCCGTCTTGTTAACAGACGCGGGCTGCTCCTTCTGCACCAGGCACGGCCCTCTCCCCCGGCCAGTCACCGTGGCTGACCGCCCGCGGAGAAACCAGCCCTCACCTCGCTGTCCCGGCTGGTGCGGCGGCTCTGCGTCACACACTGGATCTGCCAGGGCAGGGGCTGGTACACGAGGTACGGCAGGGGCTCTTCACGGAACAGGCCGGTCCTGAGCTGGGCACGGAAGGGATTTGCGTCAGAGGACGGGAGAGAAGCGGCGGAGCAACAGAAAGAGCTGCTCCTCCATATGCGTCAGCAGCAATCGCAACCCGTGGTGGCCTTGCCAGCTGCGGCGACGCTCAGCGCGTCTCCCCAGCACCACGCCGACGAGCGATTCTCATCGCGAGGGCGTGGGGCTGCAGAGCTCGTGGGTAGGGCTGAGCCCCCGTGGCTCCGCGTGAAGCACGGGCGGCCCAGACCTCCTGCCCAGAGGGGCGCGCAAGGCCGTGCCCACCACGGGTGCCTCTGGGGACAGGGAATTGCAGAGGGCAGGAGCTGGTGGGTGGAGAGACCGCAGGAGAGGCCGGAGGGCATGGGCGCAACAGGGAACTGCCCTCTGCAAGCTGCTGCTGAACCTGCTAATGTGATGGCGCCGAAAACGCAAATGCGCTCCCAAGCCAACGCCGCGGGCAGCTGGCTGAGGACGCGTGGGCCCGCCGGGCGCGTGGTGCAGCCCGGCCCACGAGAACGGCCGAGCCCGCGCTCCCCACCTTCTCTAACAAGAAAACCCCCGTGCTTCTAGAAACGAAGCGGAAAGCGTTAAATCCCACCCGCTGCCAGGCCAGCCCAGACTCACCTGTCCAAACGCTCTCACCACGAAAAACAGGGCTGTCATCAGGGTCGCCAGCATGGCTGGGGGCTCCGAGGGCTCCCTCCGTCCCGGGAAGTTGGAGCTCTGGGAGCGACGCACAGCCGTCTCTGACTAGCCAGGGACTGAGACGCCCCTTCTCCGGCAGGCAGGCTCCAAGCCGCTTAATGAGCTTACGGCTCGCATTCGTCTTGGCAGAGTAATCGCGCACTGTCCTTTTGCTCTTCTAATCGCCGAGTTTCTCCAGCGTATACAGTATTGGCATTCCAGGAAAAGCAAATCCTCTTCTCTGCCTGCAGACGCAGGGCGGTGCGCACAGACCCCACGCCTTGGAGCCACGAGCCCGGGCAGACCTCCCCTGCTCCGGACGGCTGCTCGGCAGGATTACAGCAAAGCGGAGGCTGTGCTTCACCCAAAGCGCCTACGCTTCGGCAGGGATGTGGGATTTCTCAGAGCTGCCCCGGGCTCCTCGCACAGCGGCTGCCTCGGGGGCGGGGCAGGGGACCTGTCCCCAGAGCGCCCACCCGGACAGCACGCGTGGCCATCAGAGACCTCCTCCAGCAGCTCTGATCGCAGCTCTCCAGCGGGCAAAGACACACAAGTGCAGATTGCGCACAGCAAGAACTAGGGTGACTCGAGGTTTGGCGGGGGCTCGTGTTTTGTTTTGAAGGACGTGCCTCGAACTACCAGCCTCCATTTCTGCACGACCGGCTGACCCACATCGTGTTCTTCCCGAGCCTCACCAGCCTCCGGCTGCGGCCGCTTCCCTCTCCCCAGCCCGCAGAGCGGCAGTCGCGCTCCTCGCTTCCCAGCCCGCTCTCCCCAGGCGGGGCACAACCCTGCGCAGCAGCAGCCCAGCCCCGCACGCCTCCGCGTGCCTCACGCATCCTCCGGCCACGTTGCGCTTTGTCTTCTCTTGTACCAGTGGCTCAAATCGCATTACGATCGCCATCCATCTGAACCTAGGCCTGCCAGCGGGCAAGGCGCTGCGCAGAAAAACCAGAGCTGGAGAAACGAGGGCAGGTGTCGAACCTCCCCTCTCCCCACCATTGCTGCCAGCAGCCGCGTTACACATCTGCAGCCTCCGCCCTGGAGGGGCCCCAGCCAGGACACGTGCGGCAAATGCCCCCTTTGTGAAGGGAATGAAACACGGACTCCGCATATGAGTTCAGGCGAAGACACGCAAAGACACTTTATTTTTACAATCTATCCCCTTTATAATATGATCTAGTGTTCACGAGCAAGCAAAACTTATTTCACTGGTTACTGTCTTGCATCCACGCGTCTCTTCAGCGTTACTTATTGGTTCTACAAGTTGGTGCACGTGAATTCCTCTTTCAGGAACGTATCCAGTCTCGTCCTTATTTTTCTGCCTCTAAGTTTCACAAACTTGTTTGTAACAAGCCTCAAGGGCACAGCTGCATCTCGTCAAAGTGAAACACAATCTCATTTATTCCCACACCTCTGGACCGCAGCAGCCTTCACTGCAGCGCTCGGAGCCACGGGACGAGCCGAGTCTTTCACGAGAGACCACCTCAGAGGGAAAAATCCCAGAGGAGCAAACAGGCGCAGCCTGGGAGGGCTGCTATGGGTGTCCCAGGGCTGCCGGAAGGCGGCGGGAAGGGGAAAGGAACGAGCGCATCGCCGATCCCGCCCGATTCCCGGCAAGAGCGGCGATCAGCGATCCCGCCGGCAGGACGCCAGCAGGCACGCTGCCGCGGCAGCGGCGCCTGACGCACCGCGTGGGGGAGAGTCACGGCCGCTGCGAAGTAGATGGCGAAATCGGTAGCAACAGCCCATCTGCCGAGTTCGCCACTTGTAACGCATCCCAGGCTGCCGGAGAGCCGCTCTGGAGCGGAGCGGCCCTGCTCCCCGCTGGCACGACACCTTCTCCCCCTTTGCCAGGGAGAACCCCCCACCCGCGCCGGCGGAGACCCGAGCGCCTTCGCCCCTCCCCAGGTGCCCAGCCGCGCCGGCCTTGGGCTCTTCCTGCACACCGCCCATCCTCCAGCCTTGACATAAGGCTCCAGAGCAAGACGAGCATTGTAACGAGCCTGGGTGACAGTTCTGTGAAAAGGGCGGGATGGGGGCCCAGAAAAAGCCGTCCTGCTGGCTGAAGGCCCCATGAAGAATTGCTTTTGTGGTTTTCTTTTTTAGCTTTCTATCTGCCCCCGCATTTGCTACCCCGGCCAGATACCGAATAGAAGAATGGTAATAAAGCCACGGTGAGCTGAAGCAGTCGTGGAAATTGCCAGAAATGACCTTGACAAGACAAAACCTGAAACAGCCCGGCGACAAGCGAGGGGAAGATGCGAAAGCTAAGTACAAGCTGGGCATCTAGAGCTACAACAACATCTCAGCAAGAAAAGAACCAGAGCTACCAACGTCGGCATCGTACAAAACAGGCTCACGTTGATTTAATTTGCGTACAAAGCCAGATACGGCTGCTATCGCAGGTTTTAACAGGAAAAAGGAACGTGTTTCAGACCGAGCTATTGCTAAGACAACAGGCATTTCTCTGCACCCCTAACAGACGCCTCTCCGAACACACAGACCGGACTCCGCGTGCGGTGCGGGGCACAGCATCCACCGGGCTGACAGCCTCCCCGTGCTACAGAAAGCCAGAACCGCGGGGTCCCTTCTCAGACGCCGAACTGGAAGGACTGCCGTGTCTCCCGCCAACAGCCAGGAAACTAGAAGCAAAATCCCTACAGACAGGGCTCGGTGCAATCCGACAGCGGCCGAGAAACCTGCGTTTTGATCCATCCCTCCCTCCAGAGGGCTCCTCCGGGCAGCTGCCCTTCCCCCTTCGGGGCATCTGAGGTCTCCGGTTCAGCCAGAGCCGGGAAGAGCTGGCTGGGATTTCCTCGGCAAGCACACCAGGGAGACGTTCTCTACCGGCAGCGCCTGCAGGTGGGAGAACGTGCCCCTGACCAGAGGATGGAGCTCTCCGAGGACAAAGGCTGGCCAAGTAATTAAAAAAAATTCTAAGAAAAACCAGAAAAAAAAACCATACGGGCATTCTCAAGAGTTTTAAAACAGTGCTCATCAAAAATATAGTTCTATTTGCATGCAAGCATTCCCCTGCCACGCTCGCAGCGTGAGCTCCTGCGGTGCCGTGCCGGTACGCAACGCGCGGCATGCGAAGCAGGGGGGGGTCTGCCTTCCTCGGCTGCGTACCATCAGCCCCGGCGAGGAACAGGAATGGCACGGAAGGGTGCAGAGCAGCAGCTTACCACCCTCCCTGCATCAGCCAGCTCTAGAGAGCACGCCTTTGAAGATGATTTCTCACAGATGGGATCCCTTGAAGTGCAGACTTCTTCAGACAAAATGGCAAGAGGTTCAGCATTTTTTAAAGCATAAAATATTTAAAGTCAGCTTGGAGGAAATACTGACAGAGACAACCGAATAGCACATTTCCCGCTCAGCGGTATGAAAACCTCGCCCAACTTCTCCCCGCCGGTTAGAGCAACACCATCTGACCCCGCCAGCTCCGCGCATCCCACCCCGAGCTCCAGATCCCTCTCCCGGGCACGGATGGAAGCGGGGGGCTTTGTCTCCACGCTCACGCCAGGCTGCGTGCCTTACCAGTGCCTGCACCGCCGGACGCCGCCCCACGCCCTCCTCGTTCTCTTGCCATCCCAGCCCCGCGTTGCCATCAGCACGCTTGGCACGCAGAAGAGATCCCGCAGCTGCGCTGCGCAGCTCTGGCCGGCGCGGCAGAAAGCGGGAGCAGGGAGCGCTTTCCCAGGTCTGCCCTGAAAAGCCGCTCCTGGTTTCGTCCCAGTTGCTTCCATCCCCGAAAAGAGAGCAACGTTTCCCGAGAGTCGGAAACCACCGTTCCCCGATTCTGCCCCCGACGCTACAGCCCTTTCGCTGCTCGTCCTCCCCTGCTCCCGCGCGCACCAGAGGCCAGGCGACCTGGCCCACCGGCAATTCGGCATTTGCCGGGCACCGGTGGGGGCTCGTTCCCCGACGCGTTTCCTCTGGCAGAGCCGCGGCTGGATTAACGTCCTCCCCCTTGACCGGTTACTCAGGGTCCCCCGTGATTCACAGCTCTGGCTCACGACTGCTAGAATGCTAATGAGAGAACTGGATTAAACAGTCTATAAAGTATATTTGGACACAATACAGGATTGGAAGAATCCAGCTGGGAAGTTCGCTTCCTCCTTCCTCCGCTCTCTTGCGCAGAGCCTATATTTCAAGGGCACGGCCCAAAGACAGCGCGGAGGCGGCTGGGCATCACCGAAACCCAGCATCTCGTGAGGGGGCCCGCAGGGGCCCCAGCCACTGCCTCTCCGGCGCCAAGCCCCCCTTTTAGTAGCGGTACACTTTAATGTTGCTGTTTTCATCCAGTCTGAGCTGAAGCAGGCTGGAGCTGCCGGCCGGGGGCTTCTGTGCACCTGGGAAGAGAGGTCTGGCAGCTGGGTGAAGGAAAAGCCCGGCTTACGGGAGGGATTAGCAGGCACGAGCACAGCCAGCAGACAGGACAGGTATCGAGGGGCGGGAGCCAGCCTCGCGCACACGTGCTGCGTTTAGCCCGCTGCATCCGAGCCAAAGGGAATTAAAGGGGGATTAGGGCATTCGAAGGAGCGCCGTGCTCAGGACAGCGTGCGCTGTCGGAGGCCTGAGGGGTTTGCTGCTAATTTCAGCGTACGCCGCGGAGGAGATGCTGACAGCCCCAGCATAATGCTGTTACCCCGCAAACCTGGGAACGGCCCCGCTAATAGCGCCGAGGCCTCCCTCATTCGATGCAAGGCCATGCCTCCAACCGAGCTGGAGAGCACGCTCCGCCGGGGAGCCCCAGCCCTCCCCGCCCGGCCACGCGGCCACCCCACGCGCCAGGCCCGCGCGGCTCCGGCCCCCTCGCCTCGTCCCGGGCTGCTCAGCGGGGACTGCCCCTAGCGGAGTCGCCCGCGGGGCTGGGGCTGGAGCGATGGCACCAAAGGCAGGCCTCCGAGACTAGGGCCCTGCTGCCTCCTCCGTTCTGCACCCTCTGGTTCATTTGGTTTTAATCCTCACATCACCAGCTCCAACTGCTGCGTACCACAGCAGAGCCGTGGCACCGCAGAGCGGCGCAGCCCGGCTGGGGAAAGGGAAGAGACTTTCTCTGTCAAGCCCAGGGCAAAGAACAGCCAACAGGTCACTCACGCTCTAACTGCTAAACATCGTATTCCTCTGCAGAACCGGGCGCCAAAATAGAGGCTAAGGCTTCGAAATTGCTGTTCGATGCTTTGGGGCCCGATTCCCTCACCTCCTGCCGCCGTCTCCTACTCGCTGCAGGAAGGTGGAGTGCAACAGAAGACCAGACGCAGGCAAAGGATACACTTTGGAATCCCTCTTGAAGTCTTCTAGCCATTTCTTGATGGCCTCAATCCTTCCTTCAATACTCATCTTGTCCGACTCACGGCTCCGGATCTGGGACTGCTGGAACAGCCGTAATTGCTCCCTGTTGCACGAGAGAGACGGCGCAAGTGGGAAAGAGAGGTCTAGGCAGAAACTAGCCCCGAAATGGCAAAGAAAATGAGGGGCTGCTACAGAAAGAGCCACGGTGAACAAAGAGCAACCTCCTCTTGGCTCAAAGTCCTCTGCCCAACCCCATCGTAGAGAAACACTGCAGCAGCCCCCCGCTATCAGGCTGCCGTCCTCCTTTTAGTCCGTGCAGCACTGGAAAGGCTGGGGCGGCAGCCTCCGCTCCACCCGCCCGCCCGGCGGAGCCGGCGAGGCCCAGCGCCGACACCCTCGGACCCTGGTCCTGGAACGAGGGCTGTCAGCACAGCCACGCCGCCAAGCGCGTGGCAGTAATAACTACTAGCTTCTGACTTGTCTGCTTAATACGTAGCTTTTGATTTTGCTATCTACCCGTTCTATGAAATGCGACCCGCAAATCATTCCAGGGAAATAAAAGCAGGACAACGAAACGACAACGGAAGGAAAAGGACCCTTACTCTGCAGGTACGTATCCCAGCTTGTTGTCCAGAGGCTTGGAACTGCCACCGAGCACCGGGAACCCACCTGGAAAACAGACATTAAGTACAGGCCCCCAGAGAAATCGCCAGTCTTTACATCTGGGCGCGTTTGCTTTCCTGTGCTATGGACAGACCGTCCTTACAAGCTGAGCCACCGGCCGAGGACACGGTGGCGTTAAGGAAGCCGAGATGGTGAACCCTGTCTGCAATTCACAGGAGGCTTCCAGTGAAGCAGGGCCATCTCCTTCTGCTCCCTTCGCCAGCAACGACGGCTTTCTTGGGTGCCTCTGAAAGGCTGAACTGCCCCAGAAGCAGGACGACGAGATCAGCCATATGCTGCAGTTCCCGGAACGAGGCTCTCGTTCCTTATCTTATTAGCACCCTTCCCATCGGCAGCACCAGCATCGGACGGGTGAGCCCGTTAGAACCTGCAGGGCTGTAAATCAAAAGTCGCAGGCAAGCAAGCAGATGGATTGACAGGAGACTGACCTGGGAAATACTTGTGCCATTTCTCTGCTAGGAAGCTGTCCACTGACTGTTTGGCTGCGAAGGAGTGGCTGGAGCTCAGCCCAGTGCTCCAGGCCCACCGGTCCACCAGGGATGCCGCGGTGGAGGGCACCGGGGAGCTCCCTGCCTGGACTCCTGCCAAGGAGGCATAGGTAGAAGGAGGGACGCCGTCGCAGGGTGTCGAGGTGAAGAGCGGAGACTGGCGATCGTTCGGAGCGCCCAAGACGCCCAGGACCCCCCTCAGTTCACTGCTGATACGCTGCAGGGAGTCTGTCAAGTACTTGATCTTGTCCAGCTGGGGGGCAGGCCGCAAATCCGTTCTCAAATCAACTGGCAGAAGAGAGGGGGAAAAAAGGGGTGACTGGGAAGGCAAGGGAGACGCTGCCTCCCCGGCAGGAGGCTCGCTCCCCACTGCGTGTCGCGCCCCGAGCCGAGCCTGATCAGCGTCTGCTAAGCGGGATAGAGAGGCAGAAACCTGGCTTTGCAGCCAACAGAGCAGATACGGGCTGACAACGAGGATTTGTGCCTTGGAGGCTGCTTGGGCACAAAGCGGAGGAGAAACCAGAGAGCGGGGACAAGACCCTCCAAAGCTGCAAGAACAGGGCCCGCAGGACAAGCGGGATAGGCACCGGTGCGTGCGCTTCACCCCCCTGCTCCGTCCCTCCGAGTTCTACTGTACCCTGCAGCACGCAGCCGTGAACGGCGGTTCCCTTGCAAGCGGCGAGCCCTCTCAAGGGCCGAAACCCCCAGTACGGCACCCTGCCCCTCCGGCGAGACCCCGGCGCGGGCCGACACGCTGTACTTCAGCGCTCCCACCGCGCGCCAGCTGAGCAGGAGGCAGAATGGCTTGGTCACACTTCACACGCTCGTAAAAAGCAAAGGTGTCGAGGCCACCAGCCAGGCTGGAGGTGGGACCGATGGCACCATCCTGACGGAAGGGCTCTCGTCTTAGGGCGAGAGAAGACCCTTAAGTTTCATGCGTGCCTGCGGGTATTTTACTGACCAGGGCCAGAGAGATGATCCCAGACCGGACAGATTGTCAGTCTGTTCCCACAGGGAAGCTTTCCAACTTTTCCTTAAGCTTCAGCCTTGCCAGCCCTTCTGCGAGCAACACAGCCCGCCTGCCTTCCCGGCTGTTTACGGGGAGCCCTCCTCCGCACCCGCGCAACTCCAGTTACAGGCAACTGGAGGCAAAGAAAAAGCACAGGCAGCAGGCAGAGGGAACTGCAGCAGCCTCTCCTGCCAGAGACGTGAGGAAGAGGAAGGCCGGACACCCGCAGAAGAGGAAGACAGCTCTGCAACAGCAGCGGGAAGAGCTGAAGCCGGATTTTATAATCCGCTCGAAAAAGAACGGTAGAGATTTAAAGGGCAAGTTCTCACGCAGGTCCCATCCCTCTCACCTGCCGCTACAGGCGGGAAAGGAGTTTCTCACGTAAAACGTTGTACGCAGAGCAGTCCCCGTCACGGAGGACGGACCTGCCCCCGTTACGGAGGGCAGACCTGCCTTGGGCGCTAGCGAGCACGAGTCAGAAGAGCAGAAGGTACCTCCGAGAGGCGAGAGGGAAAGCCAGAGCCAGGTCTAAAGCATTAGGCGCTGGGCACAGCACATCAAGCCCGTCAGGCGCTTACGTTTAGGCTGATGCAGATTCACACTGGATGTGCTGTCTGTGTCCTCAGAGCTGCCGAGATCAAAAGTCACCGTCTTCTTGCACGCGGCACTCTTCAGCGTATCTTCGTCCGACAGCTGGTCAAAAGAAGGGAAACAACGCAAATAAATCCTCCCGTTCTGTCCCCGAAACATCAAAGCCGCTGGAATACCGCCTACAGCCAGTCTCCGCAGGCTGGACTGCGGAGACGGGCATAGGCCAGGCGACAGCAGACTCGTCTTCGGCCCCCGACAGCAAAATCTGAAAGTCAAGAGACCGCTCGGTCTCTGGAAGAAGCACGTGCGCGCACTGGAGGCCAAAGCCAACGGCCACGTGAACGGGCCCTTCTAGGCAGGAGGCCAAGTGCTTTGGTTTAAATAAGCCTCAAAACTCCCGCGTGGGCTGGGTTCTCTCTCTGCACCAAGGACAAGCGCTCGACCCTCAAAGGTCTCGTGCTCTCGCATCTGCTGCCGCCCTGCGCCTAAGGCCCCGCGGTCCCAGGCAGAGCCGAGCGGATCCCAGGGCTTGCCTCGGTCGGGAAAGCAGACCCGAGCCTAGCTCGCGCAAGGTGACCTGCCCTTGCTTTCTCGAGCCTCGAGTCACGCAGCTTTTTCAGGCTGCCTTCTGCATCCGCTCTGCAGCCCCACGCTTAACGGCGAGTCCAGGTGTCAGCAGCAGAGGGAAGGCTCAGCGTTTGCCGTCTCGGCCAAGATACAGGCAGTTAATAAGACATCCAAGCATCCTGATGTGAGGTTTGAGTTTATATCGTAGGATGCTTCAGCACGCTGGTGTTAACTGTGATTCGTTTCTGACCTAACGAGCACGCTTCTCGCAAGCCAGCGCACTCGGCAGGTTTGCTCCCCCAGGTCCATCCCGGCCGCCAGCAGCCCTGCCTGGCAAGCTGCCGCCGTGGAAGAAAGTCTCCGTCCCAAACCCCAGCCCGCATCTGCCCTGCTGGCTGCAGAGCTAGCGAATCACGGGGGCCACGGCTCAATTGGGCTTGCCGTGCTCCCCGACCTTGCGACTGGCCGCCTCTCTCCCGCCGTTCTCAGACAGGCGCACCGTTCTGCTCCCGGAGAACGTGTTTCTAAAGTCCGGCTCCGCTGGCAAACACCAGCCTCTGGCCGCCAGCTAAGCAGCCCGCAGAGGGACCAAAAGCCCCGCAGAGAGACTCCAGCCTAGGGCCAGGAGCTCTGGGCGGGCTGGGAGCGCGGCTGGGCAGGCCCAAGCAGGAGTGCTGCTGTGCTTACCTCCTCCAGCAGCGAGGACTCCAGCTGGCTTAGCTTCTCCTCTTCCTTCTTCAGCAGCACCTGCCCTTTCCGCATAGCCGACTTCATCTTCTCCAACCGCTTTGCTTCCTGCAGTGGACCAACAGCCAAGCCAAGGAGGAAAATTAAACAAGGATGACAGGAAATAACCTGCGTTCGTGGTCGTGGTGACTTTCGTTATCTCGCTTCTGCTCAGCACGGGGAATCGTGCTGCTGGAGTACAACTGCTCCCAGGCCTTCGAGAGCGCGGGAAGCGGAGCGTGCAGAGGGCAGAGCCCAGGCCTCAAAGCACGTTCACCCCAGGGAAAAGGAGGTTTCACTTCCACACCCGGCAGCCAACAGGGTCAACAGCTTTGGTTCTGCAGACGTAAGCAGAGCGCTTATCGCGAGCGAGGGAAACTACGATCTTCCCTGTCTTTGCCTGGCGTACCGGCAGAGCTGGCAAGTGCTCAAGAACCCTCTGCCAAGCAAGGGTGAAATCACTGTAGAGCTACGACCCTAAATTTGTACCCGCTGATGGGACGGATACCTGTCGCTTCCTTTGCTAGGAGGAAAAAGCGCGTTATGGGACCTGCGGGGCACGGGAATCCCTCTTTCCCCACCAAATGCCTTCTCCGTTTTCAAGGCGCCCAGAGCTCCTGGAAGCTAGCAAGCTACTGAGCACGGGCCGCACTGCAGCCACTGCTTCGTAGAGCCTTCCTAGTCCGCAGCGCACACAGCGAAACAGAACCGAAACTCTTCTACCGCGCAACGCTCCGTTAGCTGCGGGCCACGCGTGCCCACGCAGGCGCTCTGGGCCGCTCGTCTGACGCACGGTAACGTCACTGCGATCCGCAGCCTCTAACCCTCGTGTTATGATGAGGAAGACGCGAGGAGGGACGAACGCCGCGTATCTAACCCAAAAAACACGCGAGATCCGATTTCCAGGAGGACTCGGCCCCCCCAGCTGCCCGTCACCGCACCTGCAGAGCCAGGAACCGAGCCCCGGGCTGCGGGTTCGTTCGCGCAGCCACGATGCCGACACCCGGACACGGGCGGCGCTCAGCTCACCTCCTCCAGGTTCCGGCGCACGCCCTCCAGGAGCTGGGAGCTGTCTAGATCCCGCACCGCCTCCCGCGCTTCCTGCATATCTTGGCGCCACTGCTGCTTTGCAGCTTTCAGCGCCGCGTGCCTCTTCCTCATGGAGAGGGTGTGGCGCACCAGGAACTCCTTGGCGTTCCTGATGAAGATCCCTTCCGCAGAGATGTAGCTCCTGACGCTAGGCGAGAGAGAGACGGGCATGCCCCTGGCTTTGCGCTGGCTGTGCCGTCCTGCAAGCCTCACGCAGCCCCCTCCCCAAAACCGGAGGGCCAGCTCAACGCGCGTAAACCCCAGCAAAAACATTTGCTTGCAAAACCAAAGCGACAACGTTTTCCAGAAGCGGCTGCCATGCAGATACTCACTGATCAAACTGGAAGGCGCTGTTCTCATGGCTTTGCGAGGGCGGGGAAGCAGGCTCTCTGGGCGAGCGCTGAGGAGTTGAAGCATTTCAAAAACTAAGGAATACGTATGGGAGACGGAACCCCAGGATCCCATTAGGAGCAAAAATTTGGAATGACATCATCGTGGCATCGCCCAGATCCCAGACCAGTGCCGGGGGTGTTCTTTATCTGACTCGTGAAAAGGAACACAGGCATTTCCATCCCTGACTCAAGTCCTGCCTTGGACTCCAAGGGCGCTCAAGGATCCGACAACTCCTTCCCCCCCCCCCCCAACAGACAGGACTCAACAATTACTGCTAAACGCGTCGACGTCCCCTGGCAAAGAAAACGCGTCGCTGCATCTCAACCGGCTTCACGCAGAAGGAACAAAAGCTGGGCTTTTCAAGGCAGTTACGGCCTCCGATCCCACAGGGAAGCACCTTTACGGTCCGCGTTACTCACAGCTTGAAGACTTTCTCTCAGGTCTTCAACGTGGAGCTCGGCTTTCCTTCTCGGAGATTCCACGCTTCCTTCTGCCTCCAGCTCTTTCAAAGTCTCCTGTTTGCTCCTGACAGCTGCCTCCAGCTCACTGCCCCGAGAAAAGGCAACAGCGGCAGCGCTTGATTAGACCGGTAATCCATCTGCAGCCGCGTCCAAAGCGACCTCCAGTTTCCAGGAGGGAAAGGGCCGCAGACGTGCAAGACGCCACCAGTATCGGCTCTGCGGGGCGACGTCGGACGTAGCCCCCGGCTGGGCAGGGAAACGTCGCTTCGCGCCCTCACCCAGAGCCTCAGCTACCCTCAGGAGAATCTTTTCTCCGCATTTCAGTGCCCCTCTCCGAGCATCTTATTAAGCTCACAAGACAGACGGGGAGAAGACAGACCAATTAACCTGGCAAGCAGGGGCAAAGTTACACAGCGAGTTACTAATAGATGTGGAAACAGCCCCCGGGACCTCCACGCCCTCGACACGCAGTAAAACCACCGTCAGGGTTCTGAAGGAGCACGGCCCAACACGCAAGAGGCTCAGAGGTGAGGGAGAGACCCAGGCGAGGTCAGAGAGGTTTCCGTTAGGAGCACAGGGGACATTTTTTGCACGAGATCAAATTTCTCCTCCACGCACCTGATGCGTTTCTGCAGCCTCTGGCTGCGGGTCTGCAACAAGTCCACCTGGGCCTCCAGCTCAGCTTTCTGGTCCCGGAGCTCCTCAAGGGACCTACGCAGCTGCCGGAGGGACTCAAGGAGGCTGGCGTGCTCCTTCCTGTTCTCCTCCAGGCGGAGCTGAGAAGCTAAAGCAGCTTCCTAGAAGAAAACCAAAACAATCCCTCACAGTCCTTTCCCCAAAACCAAAAGGAAAGGCGCTCAGTGGCTCGCCACTCGCGCAGTTCGCAGGAGGTCCCGGAGCTACGAATGCACGTGCCAGTCCTGGAAGAAGAGGGCTGTCTCTTCTTTTTGGGAAGCAGCTCAGAGCTAATCAACCTCCCGGCAAGATGGCGCTCCCGGCTGAGGCAGGGAGGGATTTTCATACTCACAATTCAGAAGCAACAGTTTGCTTTTTTAAAGCCGTAGTTCCAACGTGCTCCCCTCAGCCCCAAAAGGAGGGCAGCACGGCACCTCTCCGGAGCTAAGACATACATACATCTCTTTCTAGCTCAGTCCGTCTGTCTTCATCCAGCAGCTGCTGCCTTTTCTTTCTCAGAGACTCCTCCTAGGTCCAGATGAGAAAGTAGGCGAGTGTCAGAGCGAGGAGACGGCCGACGCCGAGCAGCACTTGAAGTACCGGGGTCAGGCCTGAGTCTCAAGACCATTTCAAGACACCCGAGGACTCTTGTCAGTGCTGCTTTATTCCCCCTCCTGCGCTCAAGATCCCCTGCCTCTCTGACTTCAAGCTGGGAACGTTTGCGTTCCCGTGGGAAGAACGGCCCTTCCTGCTCAGCTGCGAGGGCACTCAAGGCACGCAGCCGCTTCTGCGGGATCTTGCTTTTCTGAAACCTCTGCTTGCCTCCGGCATTTCTCCGCCTTTTTACTTCTCACTCCAGCGCCGCTTGGAAAGGAAGGGCTGACCGAAGCAAGGCTACCTACAGCCCTGGGCACAGGCCAGCACTTAGAGACCTGGCAGGCGAGAGCATCAGCCGGTGATCTTTGCCAGCTCCACAGGAGCATTTGGGGTGCTTCCCTCTCCCACCCTGCTGCCCAAGATCCAGCAACGCTCATTGCCTTTTCACGGCAGCAGGGAGAAGAGGAGGTAGATCGGGAAGGGACTGACTAAAATCCAAAGTTACGCTGAGCAGGACGCGCTGCCTCGAAAGGCTTTTATGGTCCCTCTGCCACTTACTGCCTCCCAAAGCCCCGACAAAGCCAGAGCGCTGGCTGTCGCTGCAAACATCAGTCACGAGGACCGCTTAGCCCTGCTCCGCCTCGTGATGGAAGCTTCACCTGTAGCTTGGATGGCAGCACAAGCCCTGGCTGAGCGCTTCCGAAAGTCCCCCCGAGGGAGCAGCCAGAGGAGCAGCACGGGCTAGGAGACCTCCGCGAGCCCACCAGGGCTGACTCACCTGGCTGAGGAGCTGCGCTGATCTGGCTTCGACGTCCCTCATGCGCATTTCAAGCTCCATTTCCGAATCCTGGAGTTCTCTTTCCTGCAGGGAGATGCCGAGTCAAAGAGAGAACGGCACGAGTTCCTCACTCGCCGGGCAGAGCTCTGCCACCAGGAGGAGCAAGGAAAACTGGGGAGGTGTGACGCGCCGCTTGCGTCGCCCTGGGCTGGCACGCACACGGAGGTGTCACCACGCCCAGGCCGTCCCCAGGCAGCCAAGTCACAGCAACCTAAGGCAAAGGGTTCTCCTCACCTTCTCCCCGTGCCTGTGCTGCAGCGCAGCCAGCCGCTCGTCCAGCTCCGCCTGCAGAGCCTTCACCTCCTCCGCGTGGAGCTGCTGGAGGTGCGCCTTCTTACTTCGCAGGCCTTCGAACAGCTCTGCCTTTTGCTTCCGCTCCTGTTTGTCGCAAAACCCAAAGAAGGAAAGCGTCTGAGTGAAGCAGAGGTTCTCCAGCAAGGCCACGGGAACCCACGGGACGCGCGCCCTCTGGAAAGCCAGCCCGTCCCACAGCAGCTCCCGAGCAAACGCCAGTCAGCAAATTAACACCGCTTGCTTACAGGGACAACGCTGTCAAGGGAGCGGCTCAAGAAAGAAGGAGCCACCCATGAAACTAAGGTTTTGTCACGCGCTGCCGACTGTATAGTCAAAAACGGGAGGCAGAAGGCTTTCCAGAACAGGCACCTGCAAAAACGTGAACGAGCTTCGCTTGTACCAAAGTCCACAAAGGCACGTGGAAGGGGCCTGCCCAGAGACTATTTGGACAGCTGATCCTTACAACCCCAGCCTAAATTCATTTTACGTTATGGCAACAGTTCTGCTAGAAGAAAGGAGACTTCCAGCTCTAGGAGCGGCCGAGACAGGCGGGCCTGGCAAGCAGCAGTGCCAGCCCAGGCGCAGCCCAACTGAGCAACTCGCTGCTCTCCCCCGCAGTACCTCCTCCTCGTACTGGTCCTGAATCCGTGCTAGGACCTCCTGGTGCTCCTCTTTCATCCTCTCCATTTTCCTCTCGTGCTCGTCTTCCACTTGCCGGCGTTTCTCTCTCATAAGCTCGCCGAGCTGCGGGGGTAACACGGACAGATATTTCCCCGACCTGCGGCGCTGCGCTCCGGTGGCCCCCCAGCGATCAGCCTCTCGCACGAGCAGAGGGACCGAGGCTCCGAGCACCTTGCGAGGGGCATCAGGCTGTGGCCGGGGCAGCGCAAAGCCAGCGCCCTGGCGAGGCGAGATGCTGCAGGGGCGTCCTTTCCCCGAAGGCGCCGGTCACCCCTGGGCAGGGGACGCGGCCCCTCGGGCCTCACCACGCGCCCAAGGAGAGAGGGTGAAGAACCCTCAACAATCCGAGATGAGTACTCGCCTCGCGTTCGTATTCGGTTACTCGAAAGGCTTTTTGCTGCACTTTCTGCTCCGCTCGCTGCAAGTCGTCACGCAGCCGAGCCTCCTTGCTCCTCTGTGCCTCTGCTATCTGGGTTCGCAGGCTGGAAATGACCTGCCATGAAAGCCGCCCACGGAGACTTGTCACCCTTCTGACAAGATCCATTTAGGGCCCTCCTACAGAGAGCAAGCACCGCGGCAAGGACCAGCGCGTGCAGCCTCACCGCCCCCGACTTGGAGCACGTCCAAATGCTGAGCCAGACCAGGCCCGCATTTAGGAAGCGGGAAAAATTTAACGACGCCCTCCCTGGCCACCTTTGATGGCAGCGTGGGGGAGCAAAACAACCAGTTTACTTTCTGAGGACACCACGTTTTACCTTACGATGCTTCTCTTCTGCTGCGGATTTCACCTGCTGGAGTTCAGCTGCAAACTGTTTCTCCAGCTCTTCTGCTGCCTACGGGAACAGGAGCAAGACAGGCTGCTGGAAAACCTCTATTTGTGGGGACGTGCTGCGCAAGACGCATTTGCAATTAGCACCTCTCCGTCAGCATCAAAAAAGCGCACGGTAACCCCCTTTCAGGCCGGACTGTACACGAGGTGCCTTCACTCTCGCTGAGCTTTCCCTCCCGAGCGGGAGGGTGCTTCTCCCTCCCTCCTCCGCAGATCTCAGCCGCGCTGGGCTGGACGGACTACAGACCGCCTCCGTGCAGGAACCCCCCAAGCTCTCCGGAGGACTACAGCGGCAGCCGAAGCGGTAGTCCGAGCGGATAAAATGGCTCGGTTTAGCTCGGCAGAGACACGCGGCGATCCTTCTTTTCGTCAGATGCAATGTGGCCATTGAAGTAAGTGCTATTTAATCACCATGGTAATAAAAATTGGGGGAGTACTCCTCCCCACCTCCGTCACGCCTCTAACAGCACGCCTAACATCTTTCCTTTAGGTTTCAAGGCAGCCGTTATTAAAGTGCGTGCAGGCGTTGTTTAACCTCAACACTTGAGCGTCGCGAAGCCAGCCAGGTCAGCACGAACAGCACGGCTCTGACCCTAGCTGGCAATAAACACCTCACCTTCTTCTTCTTTTCCCTGTCTAATCTCTCCTTGAGCTCACGCAGGACTTGCTCCTTCTCTTGTTCCAGCCCCACCATCTCCTTCTGCCGAGCTTCCTCCATTTCCAGCTTCATTTTCTCCAAAGCGAGCTGGTGCTGCTTCTCCAGGCTCTCCTTCTCCATCACCTGCAGGGACTCCCACTCTTCTCTTAGTTTCTGCAGCGCGACCTCTTGCTCTGCCCTGCCGGGTTTGCGACAAGAACACAGACAGAGGCAAGTCAGGATTCGGTCCTTTACCGCCGGCCTCCGTTTCGGAACCAGAGCTGACAGAAGACACAGCTAGAGGACAGGACACGCAAGCCAGAAGGAACCAGGAACCACAGCACACAGATCCACAAGCGCGGATCCAAAGCTCAGGCCTTGGAAACAAACAGCAAAGCAGTCGGGTGCAGACATATCCGTCAGCTAAGAAAAAAAAGAGAGAGGAAAATAGAAGTTTGCCAGCGGCTGCCTTTTCTGCCTCCTCCGGCGGTTTTAACAGGCCTTAACCGCCGTTAGACGGAGACGTCCGCTCAAGGCAAGCCACGCTGCCGAGCGCGGCCGTCCTTGCAGATGCCACCTCTTTCATTTCCAGGCCCCAGGGCTGCGCCTGGTCCAACATTACAGCAGCACCTCTCTCAGGGCACTTCTGCACCGTACGTCTACTTAGCAAAACTGGATCAGCTCCCAGGCGGCAATAAGGTCCCTCCGTTTTACCTCCTTTCGACACGCGGCTCCCCGGCACGTGCAGCGTCACGGCTGGGGCCTCGCGCTCACGGCCGAGGCAGGCGACCGGCCACGGGAGGCTCGGGCGGGCTAGCACCTCCGCTTTGAGCGGCTGCCGGTGGCATGCAAGGCGCTTCCCTCCCAGACCAGCAGAGTTTGGGTCCCCAGGGATGGCAGCAAAAAACTTGTCACCTTATCTTCTCCTTCTCTGCCTCCGTCTCCGAGGCGATTCTGGCTCGCAGCTTTGAGAGTCTCTCAGTTTCTTCCTTTCTGACACGCAGCTCTTCCTCCTCAGAAGCCTTTGCCAAATCTTCTTTTAGAGTCCTGAGAGATGAGCAGCTGGGGAAAAAAAAAAAAAAAAGAAAAAAAGAAAAAAAAAAAGAGGTTCAGGAGGCTTTAATGTCTTCCAACCACCTCCCCAAGGCCTATAGATCAGCCGCTGCTCCCACTCGCTCTGCCCGCCCAGGCGACGCGTTGCCAGGGCTCCAGACCATTCATTCTCTTCCCCACCTTCCGAACCTGGCTGCTGGCACGGGAGACGCAGCCCCCAAGCACCAAACTTCCGTGGCAGGCTTTTAAAATGCACTCTATCATCAGAGGTGGCACTTGGGGTTTTTTCCCAGGTAAATGAAATCAGCTCCTATTAAATGAAAGCCACGGGGCCCGGATGCTTTACTGCATCTGTAAGCTTCCTATTTCCATGAGACACCCTTTCTGCTACTGCTTTAGTACCGCATAGACCTTTTTCCCTTTCTGTGTCTTCCCTCGCACCCAAGTCAGCATTCCCGTGACATTTCATGCCAAGATACTGTTTCTGGCTGGCTCGGCCTGCTAAGAACATAAGTATCAAGGCCACCTGAAATAAAAGACAAGCCTTGAGAGAAGAATCCCCCAGGGAGAGGACACGGCTCCCAGTGCCGTTCTGCTCCCTGCGTTGCTACGAGACCCGCGTGCACTGGCTGGCTTTCACGCAGGCATCCGTGCCCCGTTCCTTCAAGTCTCGTTTGGAAGCGCCTCTGTAAAACGTACCGCGCCAGAGGTTCAGGCAGCTCCTCTGGGGTAACCTCACCTCCTCTAAGGCTCCCATTGCCAGTCCCGTTACCAGCATTTCACCCAGGATTTGAACGCCTGCCGGGCGGCAAAGCTCCACGCGCCCAGCTGGGAGCTCTTCCCAGGTTAACCGTAAGAGGCAGGCTCAGAGCTCTGAAAGCTGCACGTGTATGGCATCAGAGCTCCTCTTGCAGGACAGGGGAAGATGCTCTCTTGCCTGCGCTGGAGAGCGCTTTCCTGCGGCAGACCGTGCTCTCCACGCATCTGCCTTGAGCATTTGCGGCGCCGACAGCAGACCCCTGCTCATTTCAAGGTGCGCAGACCCTCGCGCGCAGGGCTGTCCGTGCCGGGCAGGGAGCCCCGCGCTCCTCCTCCCCAAAAGCCTCGTTCTTGCCTCCTTCGCCCACAACTCCGCAAAGCAGCCCCGCTGCCAGGGTGGTGGCCCATACCGGCACAAGCCTGCAGCCGCCGGCAACGAAAGCGCAGCTAGGAAAGGCTCGTAGGAGAAAGCGGGGAGGTGGAGTAAAAGAGGAACGTACCTGAGGGATATTTCTTTCTGCTGATGAAGCTTCTGAGCTTCCTCCTCCTCCTGCTGCCTCATCTCCTCCCGGAATTGCCGAATTTTCTCCTTTGCTTGCAATAAACGCATTTTCTCTCGCTCCAGCTCCAGCTCCAGCTCCTCGACTATTCCCTCCAGGGATTCTTCACTAGGCTGGTTCAAGGACTGCCCGTGTTTGATTTCCTTCTTGCGGCGCCTGCCGAAAAGAGAAAGCTCCTTTAGGCAAAAGGGTGACAGAAAACCGAGTAACACGAAAGGAACAGCCACATCCCCCCACGCAGTATCGACTCCAAACCCAAAACCTCAGAGCCACCTACGGCAGAAGCTTCACCGTCGGCAAAGGGAAGGGACGAGCAGAAGCCCCACCAGCCATCAGACCATCAGTTTAGCACAGCAACAGGCCGCAGGCTTTTGCGGGGAACCTGGGCTCGACCGTCCTGCGCTCTGACCTTAGTCTCTCAAAGCGACCCACGTTCCCAGCGACCGTAAGAGCGGGGTGAGGTGCTGGGGTTTTGTTGCTCCCCCGCAACCTCGGCACCGCTCAGCGAGCCAAGGCAGGAGGCTGCGCGAAAGCGTTTGCCAAAGGAGGACGAACGCTTGCAGCCTCGTTGGCGACGCTGGCAAGGAGGAGGCTTTCCCAGGCACAGAGCAGACCGCTCTGTCTCCGTACCACGGAGTCCTGCGCCACAGCCCCCAGGGCTGAGCCGCTCTTCGCGCGCTCCCCAGCGCAGACCGTTCACACAGCTGCTCCGATTTGCGCAGGGAGGGAGACCTTCGCGCTCTGCTGTGCCCACCAGACCGCATCTCCTGGCATGCTGACTTCAGACACCACGAAGGGCAACAAAAGGACAAGAGCTGTTACGCTTACAACACCGGGGACTTAACTGAAGCCCTTACGCCTTCCGTGGGGCAGCGAGCTCCTCCAGACTGCTGGGGCTACCCAGCGATCCCTCCTCCGCCTCCCGGGCCACAGCCTCCTCCCGACTGGCATTTTCTAAAGCAAAACACTTCTCTTCTGACGTTTCCCAAGCACTTTGCTCCCTTATGCTTTGCGGCGCAGAAAAGGTAACAGAAGACCGGATTAGCACAGATCAGATGCTAGCGGCTGCCGCAGGTAGACGAGGCGGAGGGAAGAGGGGACGGGCAGGCGGCGCGGACGGGCACCGAGCCATGCCTGCCAACGGGACCCCTTTGGCCACCGCGGGGCTGCCAAAGGCACCGCAAAGCTCCAAACCGTCCCCACCGCCTCGAGGCCTGCCGGGCTAACAGGCAGCCGCGGCTCTCACGGCTGTCGGTCTCAGAATGCCGAACCCCCTGCCCTGGATTAGCCCCCTCTCTTTCCGAGTCCTTGGAGCATCTCCCCAAGACAAGTCAGCCCCGCGAGCAGTACTCTCGCTGTTGTCCGAGTTACAGACGGGAACATTGGCAGGCATGTTTACACCTCCAGTCCTACTTCATCTCAGGATAACAGAGCAGAGAGGCAACAAAGCAAGCACGAGCCAGCTTTACAGGCCGAGAGAAAGAGAGGCTGCACAGCTGGGAAGCAGGTACCAAGCGATAAGGAGACAGCTCCTGCGGGCAGAGCACGTTTTCGGGGACCTTCCCGCGAACAGCTCCTCTACGAACAAGGCTGCAGATCCCAAGGGCGTGCAGCCAGTCGTTAAGATGGACTGCAGCTTCTTCTGTTCACAAGTTTTCCTGGCACGGGTAACAGCTCCTCGGTTCCCGGCGCCCCAGAGGATGTGTAACTCTGCGCGGAGGCTAAGAGTTTTGACACGATTCATCTATAAACGCCACACGCTGCAGCTCTCGGAGAGGGAGGGAGGGGCTCGAGGGAGCACGGAGCTCACGGCTCAGCACAGCATTTCAACTGTTTTAAACGAGTGGCCACAAACAGGCTGAAAAGAGCTCCCCAGACAGCCTAACTAAGGGCCTGGAACCAGCGTTGCTCTCGGCGTAACAGCCAGCGCGCTCGAGCGAGTCGTCCGTGTACCAGGACGTAAAATAGCTTAATGCTCACAGCTGGTCAAGCAGTGACTTGCTCTGGGCCACCTCTGTGGAAGGAAGAGGACGACAACCGTTCACACTGCAGCTGGACCCTCCTGCCAGCAGCGACAGGCACCGGGCTGGCCCTGGGAGCCTTCAGCTGCAGGCTCTGCCCAGCGGAGAGCCGGCAGCCCAGCAGGACCAGCGCCGGCCGAGACGGGGGCTGCCTCAGAACCAGAAAGGTCTCTCGTCGGGCAGCCGCCCGCGGCCAAGTCTTCCACGGTTCAACGCCGCAGGGCACAAGACACAAGGTTAACAGGTTCAGAGCATCCCGGCAGGAGCGTGACTTTCAGAGCCTTAGAGAAAAGCCAGAGAGCTGTAAGGGAAACAGAAGCCAGCTCCACATCTGGGGCAGTCTCGAGGAAACGAAAGGCAGGCGGATTTGCTGCCTACCCAGCCAGAAGCCGAAACAAAGCTGCAATCCGCTGCGACAGTCCCGAGGAGGTGGCAGGAGGAGCGAGAGGGAGAGACCCCGCGAGAAGCGGCAGCGTCTCAGGGCGTTCTACGGGGACGCCTGCACGGGTTACAGGGAGCAGAGCAGAGCAGGGGCAGACAAGACGGGAAAGCCACCCGGAGCTAGAGCTGGCTACACCTCCTCTCTTGCTCTGGCTGTTTGTACCATACCTCTCAGCAGCTTTTCTTCTTTGGCTTTGCTCTTCCTCTATACTGGCTTCGCTTTGCTCTTCTTCCTCTTCTCCCAGCTCCCGGGCCTGCAGGTAAAAGCAAACAGCGTGGAGTTTGCTGGCTCCTTCGCCATCGAAGCCTCTCAGGACCCGGCGGCGGTTCTGCTAAGGGCAGCGCCGCTCTGGTCCAGCCCATCGGCGCCGAGCAAGCAGCGCCCGCGGGCTGCTGCGGAGCGCCCAGCCGAAGGGGCCAGCCTCCTCTCCCGCAGGCAGCCACGGGTCTCAGCGCGTCGCGGGAGCGGTTCCAGCAGCGCAGCCGAGAGGCCGGGGAGCTCGGCTCTCCGGGCTGCGCTGGGTTACGGGCTGGGGCTCGCGTTTTCAAGGCGGAAGATGAACTCCCTGCCGGCACTCTAGACACAGGCTGGGTTTTTTCCCTGAGGATCGTCTTGGACACGTGAGTAACACTAAACGCCCTGAAAAGCGTGGGACGACAAAAAAAAAAATCTCCTAAACCAAACAGGAACGTCACACGCACGGAAGCGTGCCGGGGCCATAAAGCGATAGATGTATTGGCCGTGACCGGAACGGCACAGGACTCAGTCCTGCCCGGCACCCCGGACCTCGGGCAGATCGCGACGAGCGGCGCGCGCGCGCAGTCGCACCTCCCCAGGGATTTCTGACCGCTCGCTCCGGAACGCGTCACGTCGGGTGCCGCCAAGGAAGCCAGCCCCCTCAGGAACGCACCCTGAGCCACTACGGTTGGCTTACTTATGACGTAGTAAATACTTGAAATACAAACAGCAAATATTCGGATTCGAACTAGCCAGCTGCTCCTTCTCCCACCTGCCAGCTCCGGGCACCTCCGTCCCCGCAGCAGGCGCACGCAAGCGCGCACCGCGCCGTTCGCCTGGGGAGGGGAAGAGCTTCCCTCCTCGAGCTGCCGGCCCCGGCTGACCGAGCCGTAAGGGCTCGCCCTCCCTGCGGAGGCTTCTGGCCCCCAGAAGAGCGGCCCGTCGGGACGCTCTTGGGGACCACAGCAACAGCAGGTGGGCTCAGCCCGCGCCACGCGGGAGAGTACCGTGGAGCAGGGTCAAAATAAGGCAGGATTAAACCAGCAGTAATTTCTGCAAGCGTCCAGCGGAGCAAAGAGCAGAAGGATTCCCTGCAAGCGCTGTCACCTTCCGTCACATCAGCCTGGTCAGAGCTCGCCCAGGCGGCTCCCCCTCCCAGCCTCCCTCCTGCCCCCTGGAAAACGATGACTTCAGTTCTCCAGAACCGAGGAGCTCGGCAAACGTCTCCTGGCTCAAAACAGGCTCTGTAACTGCTGCCTGCGAAAGGAGAGAAGCCAGGCAAATGGAGAATGAGAGCTCCCTGGGAACGGGGATAACCAGGCCCCGGGGAACGCTGCTGAGCCCAGGCACGGGCCAGCGCTGCTCTCCTGCCCAGCGCCCCTTCCCGGGAGGGCGGCCCCTCGCCAGGAACCGCGGGCTGCGGGAACCTCTGGGCACATTCGAGGAGGCGAAGACGGCACCTGCCCGCGGGGACCGAGGGCTGGTTTTAAGCCTTGCCTGTGAAATTACCGCCCCTCCTGCTGCCTCAGCATCCCCAGCAGTCCCAGTACCGCAAACAGCCTAGCGTGCCGTCCTGCCCAGACGCCCGGCTGCACGCCACCCAGGAAATCTCGCACGCCCGCAATACAAAGCCGGTCTTGCGGCCACAGGAGAGCAGGATGACAGCTCGCAGGCCGTCTCCTCCCCCTGCACAGCGCCGTGCCCAAGGGACCTCAGCAGGAGGATCTCCACGACCTCCAGCACGCACCAGCTTAGATGCGCCCCTCGCAAGCCGGCTCTGCTAAAGGGTGCGTCGCTTGCGCAGCTACCTGCGCCTCGCCTCCGCGGAGAAAACAAGAGCGCTGCTCTAATCCCTGCCCTGCCGCAGGCAGGGCGCTGAACGCGCCGCTTCTGCTTGCCTCTGCAAAGCCGTTCTGCCGACACCACCGTCCTGCCATTAGTACGCCACAATACAGTATTCTACCCCGGCTATTCACAGCTCCGTCCCCGAGCACATATACAGCACTTACCTTGCACGTGGGGCGGTCCAGAACAGGAGACAGAACCCCCGCGTCCAGTACCTGCTCCAAAAGCCGACTCTGGAAAGCCAGGTCCTAAAGAAGGAAGCAGAAAAGGATCCGTGTCTGATGAGCACGCACAGGTTTTACCCGAGATCCTGACAGGTTAGGCCAAAATCCTGACACGGCTGGGCCTCCACGCTCACTGCCCTGCTGACAGCCAGCCTTCTGCAGCACTGGGCATCTGAACATCAGAACGGTTTACAGGACACGGGAGATGGCTACACAAAGACTCGGCCCCACGTCCAAGCAGAGGTCCTGTCCGTACTGCAGGCAGGCAGACGGACGGACGGACGGCTCTGTTGGCGGCTTGAGCAGCAGCAGCGAGTGGGGCCGGCCCGTGCCACAGCCGTAAGGTCACCGCTTCGCAGCCGAGGAGCGGGGCAGGCGGACTGCACGAGGTGGGGACAGCATTACCCGGCTGCACGTTCCCAGAGGAACGCGAAGCCCACGGACAGGGGACAAGGAGCTTCCAGTGACTCACCATCGGCTGCAGCAGCTCCCGGTCCGAGCGGTTGGAAACTTGCAAGTCCTCCCCACCGCCGCTGCTCTCCGATGCCTTTGAAAGCTGAAAGGAGACGTGCGTTACAGCCCGTACGTGCCTCACCCCCGCAGCTTCACCTAGGCCTTTCCAGCGAGGTGACAACTGATCTTGGGAAGACAAATCTGGCCGCTCTAACGCAGGGAAGAAAAGGCGATTGAATATCCCAGGAAAAACACTAAGGGTGTGACCCCGAGACAAGCACAAAAACGCCACTTCACAGAGACAAAGCGCAGAGATGGAGATGGGACTGGGGAGGGCAGAGAAGCGCTCTTCAAACATCCCTGCTAACGGGCACTTGCTCACTGTCCTCTGCTCCTTCCGCGTGGACCTCTGCACCACAACCCCATGCACCCACGTACCCGGCAATACTGGGCACACAAAAAGACTGCTCTCCCGGCAAGTTTACCTCAGTTACTAGAACATCCCAGAATAATTTCTTTAGCTGGCAGAACCCTATTTCAGGGACTGATACAGACAAAACGTTTGTTAACGCTACCCGTTAACGAGTGCCGTGGCTCGCTACGGCCGTTCCCAGCCACGCTCTCCCGTGAACACAGCGGCCGTTCCTCCCCTGTCACCGGCCACCCCTGCGCTGGTGTTTCACGGAGGTCTTTGTTTCCTGGGAACCAGCGGCACGGCTTCCCGCGCATACATCTCCGCGGTAACGCACAAGTGTGTCGCGCAACCTTTATTTACAGGGACGGCTCCCTTTCACACGTCTCCATCTGGTGAAGAAGCCTCGCGTGGTGACTTCCCACCACACGAAGGACCCCCTTGGCTCCCGGTGTTTACCCGGAGCTGCGCCTGTACAGAAGGCAGAGCACGAAACCTCCCGAGCTCAAGCGCTGCGGCGGGGGATCGCTTCTGCTGCCGTGGGACCCTCTCCCCAGGCACCCAGAGGCGCTTCCAGACCTGTTCCTCCTCGTGCCCCCTCCAGCAGCGTCCCAAAGCCCTTCTGCATTTTAGAGCAGAGTCTCACGAGTCTGCGGCAGCTATTCCACCACAGGGATTCAGAAGGCAAGAGAGCCGGGCTCAGGCCAGAGCGAACCCCACCGGCAGCCAGGCAAACCAGGCTGCCCAGAAGAGGCCCTCTCTCCCAGAGCACGCTCCACATAGACCTCACGCCTCGAGGAGTTCTCCGGCGCCTGACGGGGGGTTCGTTTTCAGTGCCTTCTCCCCACTTAACTCCAGAAAAGCCCACTGAGGGGGGCAGCATTTCTTTCCGTCTCTCCTCCCTCTCTCCCAGAGCCTCCCGCCACCTGCAACACAGCCTCCGCTCTCGCCCAGCGTCCTCGCGTCTCCGCAGGTCACTACAACCACACGCTGCTTTTCTTTGAACGCAGGTATTCGACCCCGACCCACGGGCTACGCGAAGCCGGTTTTTTCGTCGCTTCACCCCATCGCTGCTCAGATTTCCTCCCCTGCAGGGCTCGCTACGCAAACCCTTCCCTCCCCTCCCTTTTGCAAGGAAGCCGGAGAAGGGCTTGGGCTGCGGCTCGCTCGCAGGAACGCTTTGCTGCTGCCATCTCACGGCGCTACAAGCGAATTCTGTTTTCCAGCGGGGCACTAATACGTTGTCAGGACTAAGATATTGCCCACGAGGGTTAACGGAGCCTGGCTGCTGGCCGGCAATTGCCGGTTCATAATAGATTCCTGAAGCCCTGCCGCGGCACCGAAGTGCCAAGAGAGCTCTTTGTGGCTGGACACGTTAACCTTTCGGTGACGAACTGGACCCTGACAGACGGCTCGCCGTTTGGAGAGGAGAGAGGCAGGCCTTTCTTTTTCACCTCTGCTTTCGCATAAGCCTTGGCAGTTTCTGCCCAGCACCGCGAGTGGGTTCTCCGGCAAAGCCCTTTACAGCTTAATTGTCATATGCTGCGAAGAGCATAAAGGAAATACCATAAAACGCTTTAAAAGAAATTAATTTGCCTTTCAGGTACCGGAACAGAGTTTTCAAAGCGGCGAGGAAGGATTAACGTCAGCGCAAACAGTCGGGCCAAGCCACCAGAGCCGCTCGCGACGCGCTTCCCATTGCGCCCTTGTCATCTTCAGCCGGATCGCGGCTAAGAGAGCGCAGGCAGAGCGCGCGCCCGTGGGGAAAGCGGAACGCCTGCGTACCGCACTCATTGCTGGCGCTCCGTCTGAGCCGTGGAATTCATCAGCAGCGCAAAGAGAACAGGTTTTAGGTTGCCACGGAGAAGCGGCCACGCGCGGGCCACGTGGAAGCTTCTGAGATTCTCGCGGGACCGAGCGACAGCGCGAGAATGGCGTTGCCAGAGTACGTTCCCAGCTTATCCATCGCACCTATGTGGCTCTAAGTCCCGCTCTTTCTTCGTTCGGCAAGAAACAAAGCCCCACGCTGTGCAAAGACGCCGTCCCCTCCAGTCCCATCTCCCAGACGGCAAGCATTCTCCTTCAAGCCCAAACCCGCCTTCGACGCCCACGCCGGTGTCCCCTGCGGACTGCACCTGGCTCCTCGTACGCCCCCCTCACCCCCCCAGCCCTGCCCCGGGTTGTGCCTGCCCATAAACGAGAGGCGAAACCTCGGGCCCCCCTCCTGCGCCCTCGCCCCCAGCCCAGGCGCTGCCTGGGCGGCGCCGCGGCTCCTCTCCTGCCCGCCCCACATCGCCCACGTTCCTACCTCAGTGTCCGAGATGCCTCCCAGGGCGCCGACGTCCACGTGCAGGTTTTTGAACAGTCTTGCTGTCCCACGGAGACTCTAAGGGTATTAAAAACGAGATGGCCAACACTGAGTTCCCTCTGCAACCCCCCAGGCTACGCAGGAGGAACTGGGGGTTCCTGATCAGCGAAGTACGGCAGCAGAGCCGTAGCAGCACGCCAAGGCAATACGCCTACGGCCAGTTCACAGGACCGCGCAACGCTTTGGGACGGAAGGGACCATCTGGTCCAGCCCCTGCAATGGGCAGGGACACCTTCAACCCCATCAGCTTGCTCAGAGCCCCATCCAGCCTGGCATCTATTCCTTTCAGAAATACATGGTGGCAGATCCTGGTTCACAGGGAGCACAAGGAGAAAACAGGGTTAGACGCTTTTGTGTGCCCAAACAGCACCCAGGGGAAGTTCAGCACAAACGGAGGCCCAGAGTCAAACGGCACAGCCACGGTCAATCAGCTGCTCCCGGGGAGCGGCGCAGCTTTTCACTCCGAGGCCTCACGCGCTACGGTCACCGACAGGCGTTGAGAGCCAAGGCGCGCAAACTACCTCGTCCTCGCTTGCCTCCTCTTCGTTTCTCCCTTTATCTACGGCCGCTGTGTTCAGGGAACTCTTCTCTTCACAGACCAAGCCCAGCAACTTCTTGGTCTGGCTGGTGGGCTTACAGCTCTCTGCAGGCTGCGAAGACAAAAAGAAAGGGAGGTGAGAGGACAGCCGAGGAGAAAGGGGAGATGCAAACCCACCGCGACGCCGGCCGGCAGCGGGGTTACGCCGCTGCCCTCGCTCTGCTGGAGCCACGTCCAGTCGGGAGGCGACGCGTTCTTTACCAGGCCAGGCTTTCCTTACGCCAGAGGGGCTCCTGTCCCATAGGAGCACGTCTGCAAAACCCGCCTGCGCCTCAAAACGCTGCTTCGTAATAAAACAAAATGTCTGAAGTCCCCAGGCTTCCCTCAGCGAGGGGAACACCTTCAGCCGAGGTGCCGAGCTGTAACGTTTCCCACACCTATTGTTTTGTTTTCCTTTAAAAGATCACATTGTTACCAGTCGACTGGTTGGTTGGTTGGTTGGTTGACCCAAAGGTCACTTTCTATAAACGATCACGCGACAGGATTGCAAGTCTTACGTTCATCCAGAAAACTCTTCTGTACATTTGCTTATTCTCAGCCAAGAGTTGAGCGAAGCTATTATTTAGTAGATTACGTTACCTGTACCATATGCTTCATTGGGACACAAATTAAGGCTCTACAAAAAAACTGAACTTAACGGACTTTTTTCCCCCAACAGTAATTGAAACAATTCTGTCTTTAAATCTGCTAAACGTAGCAGAAGAAAGCTCACCACAAATTTAGCACTGGGGTCCCTAGAAACAGCAAAAGAAACAAAAAACAGAGTAGGGAAGTGGCTTTTCAACAGACAAAAGTATCCCAAAACCGACGAGAGGTCACAAATACTGTCATTTAAGCTTCGAAGCGCCGCCACGCCTGCGACCTCGTGCAGAGCGCGCTTTCCAGGGCCCGCTCCCCGAGAAGCTGCGGCCTTACCCGCGTTCCTCCTCTGGCCGCGAGGCTGGAGTCCGCCGAGCTGCCCGCGTCCGAGTTGAGGGAGGCGCGGAGGCCGCCGGCCGGGGAGGCCGCGAGGCCACGCAGCGGAGCGAGGTTCCCCAGGGGCGCCTGGACGGGTGCCAGCAGGGTGCCTGCGGACTGGAGCGTGCAGAAGGGACTCGCTGACAGGAGAGCACAGGCGCACGGGCTTACGCTCCTGACTTCAGAAAGGGAGAAACCGCTCCCCCGGGCGAACGCTGTCTGCTGACGCTGAACCCACCACCGCTGAAGAACTGCCTGTGAGACCCCGCGCCCAGCAGTCCCACCCACGAGATGCATAAGGAACAGCGGTTTGATTTACTCGCGCGTTTCGTCCTCCAAAGACCCATCTGAATACAGCGATTCACTCGACAGCAGCGAGGCGATTCGGAAAATCCGCGGGCATCACCCCAAAACCAAAGCGAGGGCAGGACGGCCGCCACGGGAGCCGACGCAGCTGCGCGTACCCCCTCGCAGCACCCTCTGGGAGGGCTCTTACCAACTCGCACCCCAGGCAAACCGGGCAGCTTCGCCTCCGTTTGCCCTGCGACTCCGCACGGCGTGAAACCGTGAAGCAGAAACCACTCCGATGGCAAGGAGCCTCCTACTCTCCACAAGCTGCAACTACCGCCTCCTCGCAGACCGAAACCCAGGCTGCTTCCTCACCTTGCACCAGCAGAAAAGGCACGAGCAGTGCAAAGCAGCTCTGCTGCAGCAGTAAGGGGCTCCTGAACACACCTCTCCCTTTCAAAGCGCAGCAAGAGCCCCGGGAGCCCTCCAGCACCCCCACCTCTGCGCGACGCACGCCCGACATCGCCAGTTATCCTCACCCAGCAACGGGGTCCTTCTGTGGGGCTTCGCGGAACTGCCCGCCCCAGCAGCCTCGCCCTGCCGCACACCGCACAGCTTACGCTAGAAGCACACCTACGCCAGGATTTTTTTCGTAGCGTGCCAGCACGGCCGCGGGCTGTTGCTTCAGCGGCGCACGCGTGCGTTCAGAAATCACAGCTCCTGCACTCTGCGCCCATACGAGATTACAGACTGCAAACAGAGTTAATTCACCCGCACGCCGAGGGATGGGGAGAGGGAGCCGATATACGCCGATCCTCCTTCCGCCAAGTCAGCGCCACAGCAACGGCAACAGAAGAAATCACACCTTCTGGGCTTGACTAATTATTTTCTATAGATGGCCATCAACTACACGTACGGAGCAGAGGGTGTGAGCTGTCCTTCAGCAAAGATAAACTCACTTCCACCGGGCTGATTACAACCTTCAGGATAACCCGCAGTTTATCTGGTATTTATAGTCCGAGTCCCTATCAGCTAACCGGGCGCCACCCCGCGCTGGTCATTAGAAACCCGAGCTAGCCATTTGGCGGAGCCGCAGCGGGCCGCCAGCAGCAGCAGAGCAAAGCGGTTCATTAACATCACACACGGCGACCTTTCCGTTCATTTTTTTCTTCAGAACGGGAGAGTGGCTAAGTTTGATTAAATTGAAGCAATTACTCATGGACAAAGACAAAACGGCCTGGAACGTTCTTCCCAGGGAAGGGCAGGATCCTGCGATAGGCAACAGGGGGAAAAAGTTTGGGCAAAACAGAGCAAAAGGGTCCAGCTATTCCCAGAGGGAGCAGCGTGGGTTTGTGAAAGGCAGGTCCTGCTTGACTGACCTGGTCTCCTACGACAAGGTGGCCCGCTCAGTGGAGGAGGGAAAGGCTGCGGGTGCCGTCTGCCTGCACTTTAGTAAAGCCTTTGGCACCCTTTCCCACAGCATTCTCCTGGAGAAACTGGCTGCTCCCAGCTTGGACGGGCGTACTCTTTGCTGGGTAAGAAACCGGCTGGATGGCCAAGCCCAGAGAGTGGCGGTGAATGGAGTTAAACCCAGTTGGTGGGCGGTCACCAGGGGTGATCCCCAGGGCCGAGTACTGGGGCCCATTCTGTTTAATATCTTTATCAATGACCTGGACGAGGGGATGGAGGGCACCCTCAGTCAGTTTGCAGGGGACACCCAGTCGGGCGGGAGCGTCGATCTGCCGGAGGGCAGGGAGGCCCTGCAGAGGGCCCTGGCCAGGCTGGGGCGATGGGCCCAGGCCACGGGGTGAGGGGCAGCAAGGCTCAGGGCCGGGTCCTGCACTGGGGGCACAGCAACCCCAGGCACCGCTGCAGGCGTGGGGAGGAGCGGCTGGGAGCTGCCCGGCGGGAAAGGGCCTGGGGGCGCTGGTCGACAGCCGCTGAACATGAGCCAGCAGCGTGCCCAGGCGGCCAAGAGGGCCAGTGGCATCCTGGCTTGTGTCAGGAACGGCGTGGCCAGCAGGAGCAGGGCAGGGATGGTGCCCCTGTGCTGGGCACTGGGGAGGCCGCCCCTCGAATGCCGTGCTCAGCGCTGGGCCCCTCACCCCAAGGCGGCCATGGAGGGGCTGGAGCGTGGCCAGAGCAGGGCAGCGAGGCTGGGGCAGGGGCTGGAGCACAAGGCTTCAGAGCTTCTCTGGGCACCCTGTGCCAGTGCCTCACCACCCTCACAGTAAAGAATTTCTTCTTATATATAATCTAAATCTGCCCTCTTTCAGTTTACAGCCATTACCCCCTGTCCCGTCATGGCATGCCCTCGGAAAAAGCCCCTCTCCAGCCTTCTTGCAGGCCCCCTTCGGGCACCGGGAGGCTGCTACAAGGTCCCCCCGCAGCCTTCTCTCCTCCAGGCTGAACCACCCCAACTCTCAGCCTGTCCTCACAGCAGAGGTGCTCCAGCCCCCGATCGCCTTCACCTCCTAAGACAACAACAGCAGCAGCCCAGGGACCAAACTGCGCTCAGACAAGTCGGTACTGCGCCCACCTGCCAACCAACGGCCTGCAGCCGCTGGGACTGCTCCTGCCCTCGTCTGGGAAAGCTCAAACACTTTTTCCCATTTTTCTTTCCTTTGAGAGGGAAGAGAGCCCCTTTCTCGAGGTACTGGCCACGGCGGCAGGAGAGCTGACCGCAACTTACGGTTTCTTATCACCTTAACCAACTCAATCACTCCGGGACTTGAGATTCAGCAAGCTAAATTAAGCTAAAAATAGCTGAATAAGCTATTCCCCCCCCAGTTTAGAGCGTGGGACCTCCAGGGAAAAGACTGACTTTGTAGCGTGCTTACTACACAGAGTCTCAGAGCCAAAACGAAGGATGATTTTGTATTTCACGTTGCCATCCCGCTTGAGTTACCGCCCATCACTTGGTTTTGGGTTCAGAAGGCACTTCGCGTCCTTGCAAAACTAAAGCAAGGTGCGAGTTGTGCAGCGTTTGCCACGCAAGGAAGGCCTCGAACAAAGGCTCTTTCAAGCTACCTCCTGAGCTTTAGGAAAACCACTAAAACTAACGCCACATCTGCTTACGTGGCCTCCAGCAGGATGGTTTTGCCCATTTTCCCCTGAAAATTACCTTGGAAGCAAAACTTCACCCCTCAGGTCTCCAGAAACGCTTACAACGGAAGGGCCGTCACAAAGGACCTCATTCCCACCTGCTCCTTCACCTTCTCCTCTATTTTGCCCTAACTCCCTGCAGCTTCTCTGGTCTGGGCCATCTCCCCCCTCAGCTCTAGCATCGCAGGGCTGCGGCACCCCCGCGCCAGGCGCGTCCTTCGAAAGCCAAGCTCGCCAGCTTCTGTGGGTTCGCGACCCCACTTCTGTGGGATTTTCATCCCACTCGCAACCTTACTGAACAGGATCCCTTGCCAGGGGGTCGCTGTTCCCATCCCGAAGCAGCAAGAGCACGGGGTCAGCCCCTAATTCACAGCCCCGCGTTCATCCTCCGCCCAGCCCGCTCCTCCTCCCCGGGAGCACTGCAAGCAGCAGAGCCTACTCACGGTGGGTTGCTTCAGCAACTGCTTCTCCTTCTTGTCTGCCTCCTCTTTCTTTTCTTTCTTCTTCTCTTTCTTTTTCAAGCTGCCGCGTGCCAGCAGCTTCTCTCGCTCCTGAACGACAAGCTCCCTGTAGCGATCGTCGCAGGGGTGGTCCCACGTGGACTGGCCGTTGGCAAAGTTGAAGTAATAGATATCGCCGGTGATATCCTGGCTGCGTGGCAAAAACAGCGTGAAGAGCGAGCCCGGTACTTCCCCGCCCGCAGGAAGCCCCCCTGTTGTGGCATTAGCCCCCCGGCCAGCCGGTCCCCTGCCCACGCGGGCAGCCCAGAGCAGGGGAAGGGCAGGGAGGCCAGGAGCCTCCGAGGGCAGCTGCCGACAGAGCTCTCACCAGGGCTTCCACTCGGGTGGCAACGGGGCCACGATGCCTTCCCTGGCCAGCCAGATCAGCTCCGGCTCCTTCTCGGGGTCGATGCCGATCTCCCGTGCAAAGTCGTGGATTTCTAGGAAAACGGAAGAGGGACCTGTGGCGACGGTCTACACCGGGCACTACACAATAAAGGCAACCTCCTCGGCTAAAGCAACGGGCGCACGGGGAAACCCCGATCCCGAGAGGAAGCTGCTCAAAGCTGCTGAGACAGCCCTGGGTCAGCAAGCACGTCCTGCCAGGCCGGTAAAGCAGGGAGGAAGACTGGCAAACGGCATTTATCTTCGCAACCAGACAGCTAATTTTTCAGCTCCGCCTTCTACAAAATCCCATTTATCCTGCCCTCTCCCCCCACGCTCTCCCCGATTCCCGTTTTCTCAATACGCCCAGGAGCGGCTCGCGCGCTTGAATCCCTCGTCGCGGCTCCCGGGAGGCCAGGCATCGGTTACCTTGCTCGCTGGGAATGTACGTCTCGTCGTAGTCTTCTTCCAGGATGAGCTGGTCCCCGATGCGCACCATCGATCCCGCCATGGCTCCCGGCACCTGGCAGCACGGAGGAGTAAGGCAGATCACAACGATCGAACGCGCGCCGGCAGAAATAAAGCTTCCTCGTCGCCCGGCGCGTGGCAGAGCCCCGCGGGGTCCTCGGCACCGGGGCGGTGCAGGGGAGCCAGGGGCTGCCGAGGGCGGGTGCAGACGGGAAGGGCAAAGAGCGAAGGCGGCCAGAACTGATGGATTCTGGTCAAGGCGGGAGGACACGGCTCAAAGCGAACGAAGAGCGCAAAGAGAGGAGAAATGGCACGTTATTTCCACGCGCGTTTCCCCCCCTTCCCTACAAAGGGTAGAAGCTGCTGGAACTGGGTTTTGCTTCAGGCTTTGTTCATTTGGCAACGAGGAGATGGAGCCCACCTGCGCGCCGCTGGGATACACCTGCACAGCCAGCAGCCCTCCGCTCTGCGGTTCGGCACCCTCCCAAGGACGGAAAACACGCAAGAGGGCAGAGCTCTCCGCTCTGCTTACGGCGAAGCCGAATCAAAGCCCTTCCGCGCGCGCCGCGCGGGGGCCGCGGGAAGAGGGAGCGGAGCTGAAGCGGCACAGGAGTCACAATCGGAGCCCCCGGCTTTTAGGCTCCTGCAGAGGAGATGAGCGCTTGCTTTGGGGACTTTTTAAACAGGCCAAACATAAGGCGAAACGAGAAAGGGAGAAGACGTGTTTCCCAGAGCGCAGCCCAGCTTTTCGAGGGCAGTCCCTGGGCTGAACCCGCGCTGCCCAGGGACGAGGCAGCTTCCCGCCGCAGCCGGCTCGCCCCGGCCCCTCTCGCCTTCCCAGGGGACCTTTCGGAAGCTCTCAAAGGATCCTAATTCAACGTGTCCCACCTCCGGAGCTTCGCTATTTAGCTCAAAGACGGCGGGCGGCCCTGCGCAGCTGAGCCCTTACACCCCGTTCACCACGGGCTGAGGCAGGCGCAAGTCAGTTTCCCCAGCCCAGCCGCCCCCGCCGCGGCTCGGCACCGCCACCTTAGCCTCACGCAGGCCAGGTGGCCCAGCAGGCTCCCAGCACGAGGAGCGGCAGGAGCGGGGACAGGGCCTTCCCGTCCAGTCCCGCCGCGCAAACCCAGCGCAAGGACGAGCTCAGGCCAGCTTTCACCCCGAAACCCCCAAATGCTCAACGCACGCCTCTGCTTTCCTCGTCAGCCTCAGGGGTGGCCGGGGGCCGCCCCCTCGCCTTCCCCTCCGCTGCGGCCCCTTTCCTCGCCCCTGGAACTGCGTGTGCACCTCACCCCGAGGGGGTCTGCACCCCGGGGGGGCGGGCGGAGAGGCCGCACTCCGGCGAAGGGGCCGCACTCCGGCGGGGGGGGGGGGGCCGCACCGCACCCCGGGGCGGGCGGGGGGGGGGGGGGGCCGCACCGCACCCCGGGGCGGGCGGGGGGGGGGGGGCCGCACCGCACCCCGGGGCGGGCGGGGGGGGCCGCACCGCACCCCGGGGCGGGCGGGGGGGGGGGGGGGCCGCACAGCACCCCGGGGCGGGCGGGGGGGGGCCGCACCGCACCCCGGGGCGGGCGGGGGGGGGGCCGCACCGCACCCCGGGGCGGGCGGGGGGGGGGGGGGGGGGCAGCACCGCACCCCGGGGCGGGCGGGGGGGGGGGGGGGGCAGCACCGCACCCCGCGGGCGGGGGGGGGGGGGGGGCAGCACCGCACCCCGGGGCGGGCGGGGGGGGGGGGGCAGCACCGCACCCCGGGGCGGGCGGGGGGGGGGGGCAGCACCGCACCCCGGGGCGGGCGGGGGGGGGGGGGGGGGGCAGCACCGCACCCCGGGGCGGGCGGGGGGGGGGGGGGGGGGGGCAGCACCGCACCCCGGGGCGGGCGGGGGGGGGGGGGGGGGCAGCACCGCACCCCGGGGCGGGCGGGGGGGGGGGGGGGCAGCACCGCACCCCGGGGCGGGCGGGGGGGGGGGGGGGGGGCAGCACCGCACCCCGGGGCGGGCGGGGGGGGGGGGGGGGCAGCACCGCACCCCGGGGCGGGCGGGGGGGGGGGGGGGCAGCACCGCACCCCGGGGCGGGCGGGGGGGGGGGGGGGCAGCACCGCACCCCGGGGCGGGCGGGGGGGGGGGGGCAGCACCGCACCCCGGGGCGGGCGGGGGGGGGGGGGGGGGGGCAGCACCGCACCCCGGGGCGGGCGGGGGGGGGGGGGCAGCACCGCACCCCGGGGCGGGCGGGGGGGGGGGGGGCAGCACCGCACCCCGGGGCGGGCGGGGGGGGGGGGGGCAGCACCGCACCCCGGGGCGGGCGGGGGGGGGGGGGGGGGGGCAGCACCGCACCCCGGGGCGGGCGGGGGGGGGGGGGGCAGCACCGCACCCCGGGGCGGGCGGGGGGGGGGGGGGGGGGGGGGCACCGCCCCCCGGGGGGGGCGGGGGGGGGGGGGGGCGCCCCGGGGGGGGCGGGGGGGGGGGCGGGGCCGCACCGCACCCCGGGGCGGGCGGGGGGGGGGCGGGGCCGCACCGCACCCCGGGGCGGGGGGGGGGCGGGGGGGGGGGGGGCCGCACCGCACCCCGGGGGGGCGGGGCCGGCGGGCGGGCGGGGGGGGGGGGGGCCGCACCGCACCCCGGGGCGGGCGGGGGGGGGGGGGGGGGGGGCCGCACCGCACCCCGGGGGGGGCGGGGGGGGGGGGGGGGGGGGGCCGCGGGGGCGGGCGGGGGGGGGGGGGGGGGGGCCGCACCGCACCCCGGGGCGGGCGGGGGGGGGGGCCGCACCGCACCCCGGGGCGGGCGGGGGGCCACCCGCAATTAAAGCGCTCGCGCGGCTGCGGCCCCGCCGGCCCGAAGCCGAGCGAGGAAGAGAAACAGCTTTGAGTAACAGGACAGAAAGTAAAAAAAAAGGCGAAGAAGCCCCTTCTCACCCGTTCCGCCGCTGCGGAGGCGCAGGCAGCTGAAGCCGCGGAGCGCACGCACAGCCGGGACCCGGCGCTCCGGGGGAGGGGAAGCCGAGGCGGGGCGGCGCACTGCAGGCTGCCGGCCTCCTCCTCCGACTGCCGGGCCCGGGGCCGGGCCCCGGAGCCGGAGGAGGAGCCGCCGCCGCCGCCGCCGCCGGAGGCTACCCGCCGCCGTTTAACCGTTTCCGGCTCGCGGCGCCCTTAGCAACGGCAGGTCCCACCCCCGCCTCCGCGCTATTGGGCGGCGGGGTAACGGTCGGGAACCGGATTGGCCGGGCCGCGTGACGGCGGCGGCGCCTGCCGGGGGCTGTAGTCCGGGCGGGGCGGGGCCCCGCCGCGCGTTCCCATGGCGACGCGTCTGCCGAGCCCGCCGCCCGCTGCGGGCCCGCTAGGGAGGAGCGCTTTCGGGGCGGGGAGCCGCCGGCGGGGCTGCGGCGATGGCTGCCGCCTGGCCCTGGCTGCTGCTCTGGCTGGGGGCGGCCGCCCTGCGCGCCCGCCCGGCCCCGCCGCGCATCCGGCTGCCGCTGCGGGGCGGCGCGGCCCTGCCGCCGGGTCCCCGGGAGCGCCGGGCGCCGGAGGAGGCCGAGCGGGGCGGCAGCTTCGTGGAGATGATCGACAACCTGCGGGGCAAGTCCGGGCAGGGCTACTACGTGGAGATGACGGTGGGCAGCCCCCCGCAGAAGGTAGGCTGCCGCCGAAGGGGACCCCCCCCCCCCCCCGCCCGGGGGGCGGCGGGGGGCGGCGGTGCGCGCTTGCGTGCGCCTGCTGCGGGGACGGAGGTGCCCGGAGCTGGCAGGTGGGAGAAGGAGCAGCTGGCTAGTTCGTATCCGAATATTTGCTGTTTGTATTTCAAGTATTTACTACGTCATAAGTAAGCCAACCGTAGTGGCTCAGGGTGCGTTCCCGAGGGGGCTGGCTTCCTTGGCGGCACCCGACGTGTTCCGGAGCGAGCGGTCAGAAATCCCTGGGGAGGTGCGACTGCGCGCGCGCGCCGCTCGTCGCGATCTGCCCGAGGTCCGGGGTGCCGGGCAGGACTGAGTCCTGTGCCGTTCCGGTCGCGGCCAATACATCTATCGCTTTATGGCCCCGGCACGCTTCCGTGCGTGTGACGTTCCTGTTTGGTTTAGGAGATTTTTTTTTTGTCGTCCCACGCTTTTCAGGGCGTTTAGTGTTACTCACGTGTCCAAGACGATCCTCAGGGAAAAAACCCAGCCTGTGTCTAGAGTGCCGGCAGGGAGTTCATCTTCCGCCTTGAAAACGCGAGCCCCAGCCCGTAACCCAGCGCAGCCCGGAGAGCCGAGCTCCCCGGCCTCTCGGCTGCGCTGCTGGAACCGCTCCCGCGACGCGCTGAGACCCGTGGCTGCCTGCGGGAGAGGAGGCTGGCCCCTTCGGCTGGGCGCTCCGCAGCAGCCCGCGGGCGCTGCTTGCTCGGCGCCGATGGGCTGGACCAGAGCGGCGCTGCCCTTAGCAGAACCGCCGCCGGGTCCTGAGAGGCTTCGATGGCGAAGGAGCCAGCAAACTCCACGCTGTTTGCTTTTACCTGCAGGCCCGGGAGCTGGGAGAAGAGGAAGAAGAGCAAAGCGAAGCCAGTATAGAGGAAGAGCAAAGCCAAAGAAGAAAAGCTGCTGAGAGGTATGGTACAAACAGCCAGAGCAAGAGAGGAGGTGTAGCCAGCTCTAGCTCCGGGTGGCTTTCCCGTCTTGTCTGCCCCTGCTCTGCTCTGCTCCCTGTAACCCGTGCAGGCGTCCCCGTAGAACGCCCTGAGACGCTGCCGCTTCTCGCGGGGTCTCTCCCTCTCGCTCCTCCTGCCACCTCCTCGGGACTGTCGCAGCGGATTGCAGCTTTGTTTCGGCTTCTGGCTGGGTAGGCAGCAAATCCGCCTGCCTTTCGTTTCCTCGAGACTGCCCCAGATGTGGAGCTGGCTTCTGTTTCCCTTACAGCTCTCTGGCTTTTCTCTAAGGCTCTGAAAGTCACGCTCCTGCCGGGATGCTCTGAACCTGTTAACCTTGTGTCTTGTGCCCTGCGGCGTTGAACCGTGGAAGACTTGGCCGCGGGCGGCTGCCCGACGAGAGACCTTTCTGGTTCTGAGGCAGCCCCCGTCTCGGCCGGCGCTGGTCCTGCTGGGCTGCCGGCTCTCCGCTGGGCAGAGCCTGCAGCTGAAGGCTCCCAGGGCCAGCCCGGTGCCTGTCGCTGCTGGCAGGAGGGTCCAGCTGCAGTGTGAACGGTTGTCGTCCTCTTCCTTCCACAGAGGTGGCCCAGAGCAAGTCACTGCTTGACCAGCTGTGAGCATTAAGCTATTTTACGTCCTGGTACACGGACGACTCGCTCGAGCGCGCTGGCTGTTACGCCGAGAGCAACGCTGGTTCCAGGCCCTTAGTTAGGCTGTCTGGGGAGCTCTTTTCAGCCTGTTTGTGGCCACTCGTTTAAAACAGTTGAAATGCTGTGCTGAGCCGTGAGCTCCGTGCTCCCTCGAGCCCCTCCCTCCCTCTCCGAGAGCTGCAGCGTGTGGCGTTTATAGATGAATCGTGTCAAAACTCTTAGCCTCCGCGCAGAGTTACACATCCTCTGGGGCGCCGGGAACCGAGGAGCTGTTACCCGTGCCAGGAAAACTTGTGAACAGAAGAAGCTGCAGTCCATCTTAACGACTGGCTGCACGCCCTTGGGATCTGCAGCCTTGTTCGTAGAGGAGCTGTTCGCGGGAAGGTCCCCGAAAACGTGCTCTGCCCGCAGGAGCTGTCTCCTTATCGCTTGGTACCTGCTTCCCAGCTGTGCAGCCTCTCTTTCTCTCGGCCTGTAAAGCTGGCTCGTGCTTGCTTTGTTGCCTCTCTGCTCTGTTATCCTGAGATGAAGTAGGACTGGAGGTGTAAACATGCCTGCCAATGTTCCCGTCTGTAACTCGGACAACAGCGAGAGTACTGCTCGCGGGGCTGACTTGTCTTGGGGAGATGCTCCAAGGACTCGGAAAGAGAGGGGGCTAATCCAGGGCAGGGGGTTCGGCATTCTGAGACCGACAGCCGTGAGAGCCGCGGCTGCCTGTTAGCCCGGCAGGCCTCGAGGCGGTGGGGACGGTTTGGAGCTTTGCGGTGCCTTTGGCAGCCCCGCGGTGGCCAAAGGGGTCCCGTTGGCAGGCATGGCTCGGTGCCCGTCCGCGCCGCCTGCCCGTCCCCTCTTCCCTCCGCCTCGTCTACCTGCGGCAGCCGCTAGCATCTGATCTGTGCTAATCCGGTCTTCTGTTGCCTCTTCTGCGCCGCAAAGCGCGAGGGAGCAAAGTGCTTGGGAAACGTCAGAAGAGAAGTGTTTTGCTTTAGAAAATGCCAGTCGGGAGGAGGAGGCTGTGGCCCGGGAGGCGGAGGAGGGGTCGCTGGGTAGCCCCAGCAGTCTGGAGGAGCTCGCTGCCCCACGGAAGGCGTAAGGGCTTCAGTTAAGTCCCCGGTGTTGTAAGCGTAACAGCTCTTGTCCTTTTGTTGCCCTTCGTGGTGTCTGAAGTCAGCATGCCAGGAGATGCGGTCTGGTGGGCACAGCAGAGCGCGAACGTCTCCCTCCCTGCGCAAATCGGAGCAGCTGTGTGAACGGTCTGCGCTGGGGAGCGCGCGAAGAGCGGCTCAGCCCTGGGGGCTGTGGCGCAGGACTCCGTGGTACGGAGACAGAGCGGTCTGCTCTGTGCCTGGGAAAGCCTCCTCCTTGCCAGCGTCGCCAACGAGGCTGCAAGCGTTCGTCCTCCTTTGGCAAACGCTTTCGCGCAGCCTCCTGCCTTGGCTCGCTGAGCGGTGCCGAGGTTGCGGGGGAGCAACAAAACCCCAGCACCTCACCCCGCTCTTACGGTCGCTGGGAACGTGGGTCGCTTTGAGAGACTAAGGTCAGAGCGCAGGACGGTCGAGCCCAGGTTCCCCGCAAAAGCCTGCGGCCTGTTGCTGTGCTAAACTGATGGTCTGATGGCTGGTGGGGCTTCTGCTCGTCCCTTCCCTTTGCCGACGGTGAAGCTTCTGCCGTAGGTGGCTCTGAGGTTTTGGGTTTGGAGTCGATACTGCGTGGGGGGATGTGGCTGTTCCTTTCGTGTTACTCGGTTTTCTGTCACCCTTTTGCCTAAAGGAGCTTTCTCTTTTCGGCAGGCGCCGCAAGAAGGAAATCAAACACGGGCAGTCCTTGAACCAGCCTAGTGAAGAATCCCTGGAGGGAATAGTCGAGGAGCTGGAGCTGGAGCTGGAGCGAGAGAAAATGCGTTTATTGCAAGCAAAGGAGAAAATTCGGCAATTCCGGGAGGAGATGAGGCAGCAGGAGGAGGAGGAAGCTCAGAAGCTTCATCAGCAGAAAGAAATATCCCTCAGGTACGTTCCTCTTTTACTCCACCTCCCCGCTTTCTCCTACGAGCCTTTCCTAGCTGCGCTTTCGTTGCCGGCGGCTGCAGGCTTGTGCCGGTATGGGCCACCACCCTGGCAGCGGGGCTGCTTTGCGGAGTTGTGGGCGAAGGAGGCAAGAACGAGGCTTTTGGGGAGGAGGAGCGCGGGGCTCCCTGCCCGGCACGGACAGCCCTGCGCGCGAGGGTCTGCGCACCTTGAAATGAGCAGGGGTCTGCTGTCGGCGCCGCAAATGCTCAAGGCAGATGCGTGGAGAGCACGGTCTGCCGCAGGAAAGCGCTCTCCAGCGCAGGCAAGAGAGCATCTTCCCCTGTCCTGCAAGAGGAGCTCTGATGCCATACACGTGCAGCTTTCAGAGCTCTGAGCCTGCCTCTTACGGTTAACCTGGGAAGAGCTCCCAGCTGGGCGCGTGGAGCTTTGCCGCCCGGCAGGCGTTCAAATCCTGGGTGAAATGCTGGTAACGGGACTGGCAATGGGAGCCTTAGAGGAGGTGAGGTTACCCCAGAGGAGCTGCCTGAACCTCTGGCGCGGTACGTTTTACAGAGGCGCTTCCAAACGAGACTTGAAGGAACGGGGCACGGATGCCTGCGTGAAAGCCAGCCAGTGCACGCGGGTCTCGTAGCAACGCAGGGAGCAGAACGGCACTGGGAGCCGTGTCCTCTCCCTGGGGGGATTCTTCTCTCAAGGCTTGTCTTTTATTTCAGGTGGCCTTGATACTTATGTTCTTAGCAGGCCGAGCCAGCCAGAAACAGTATCTTGGCATGAAATGTCACGGGAATGCTGACTTGGGTGCGAGGGAAGACACAGAAAGGGAAAAAGGTCTATGCGGTACTAAAGCAGTAGCAGAAAGGGTGTCTCATGGAAATAGGAAGCTTACAGATGCAGTAAAGCATCCGGGCCCCGTGGCTTTCATTTAATAGGAGCTGATTTCATTTACCTGGGAAAAAACCCCAAGTGCCACCTCTGATGATAGAGTGCATTTTAAAAGCCTGCCACGGAAGTTTGGTGCTTGGGGGCTGCGTCTCCCGTGCCAGCAGCCAGGTTCGGAAGGTGGGGAAGAGAATGAATGGTCTGGAGCCCTGGCAACGCGTCGCCTGGGCGGGCAGAGCGAGTGGGAGCAGCGGCTGATCTATAGGCCTTGGGGAGGTGGTTGGAAGACATTAAAGCCTCCTGAACCTCTTTTTTTTTTTCTTTTTTTCTTTTTTTCTTTTTTTTTTCCCCAGCTGCTCATCTCTCAGGACTCTAAAAGAAGATTTGGCAAAGGCTTCTGAGGAGGAAGAGCTGCGTGTCAGAAAGGAAGAAACTGAGAGACTCTCAAAGCTGCGAGCCAGAATCGCCTCGGAGATGGAGGCAGAGAAGGAGAAGATAAGGTGACAAGTTTTTTGCTGCCATCCCTGGGGACCCAAACTCTGCTGGTCTGGGAGGGAAGCGCCTTGCATGCCACCGGCAGCCGCTCAAAGCGGAGGTGCTAGCCCGCCCGAGCCTCCCGTGGCCGGTCGCCTGCCTCGGCCGTGAGCGCGAGGCCCCAGCCGTGACGCTGCACGTGCCGGGGAGCCGCGTGTCGAAAGGAGGTAAAACGGAGGGACCTTATTGCCGCCTGGGAGCTGATCCAGTTTTGCTAAGTAGACGTACGGTGCAGAAGTGCCCTGAGAGAGGTGCTGCTGTAATGTTGGACCAGGCGCAGCCCTGGGGCCTGGAAATGAAAGAGGTGGCATCTGCAAGGACGGCCGCGCTCGGCAGCGTGGCTTGCCTTGAGCGGACGTCTCCGTCTAACGGCGGTTAAGGCCTGTTAAAACCGCCGGAGGAGGCAGAAAAGGCAGCCGCTGGCAAACTTCTATTTTCCTCTTTCTTTTTTTTTCTTAGCTGACGGATATGTCTGCACCCGACTGCTTTGCTGTTTATTTCCAAGGCCTGAGCTTTGGATCCGCGCTTGTGGATCTGTGTGCTGTGGTTCCTGGTTCCTTCTGGCTTGCGTGTCCTGTCCTCTAGCTGTGTCTTCTGTCAGCTCTGGTTCCGAAACGGAGGCCGGCGGTAAAGGACCGAATCCTGACTTGCCTCTGTCTGTTCTTGTCGCAAACCCGGCAGGGCAGAGCAAGAGGTCGCGCTGCAGAAACTAAGAGAAGAGTGGGAGTCCCTGCAGGTGATGGAGAAGGAGAGCCTGGAGAAGCAGCACCAGCTCGCTTTGGAGAAAATGAAGCTGGAAATGGAGGAAGCTCGGCAGAAGGAGATGGTGGGGCTGGAACAAGAGAAGGAGCAAGTCCTGCGTGAGCTCAAGGAGAGATTAGACAGGGAAAAGAAGAAGGTGAGGTGTTTATTGCCAGCTAGGGTCAGAGCCGTGCTGTTCGTGCTGACCTGGCTGGCGTCGCGACGCTCAAGTGTTGAGGTTAAACAACGCCTGCACGCACTTTAATAACGGCTGCCTTGAAACCTAAAGGAAAGATGTTAGGCATGCTGTTAGAGGCGTGACGGAGGTGGGGAGGAGTACTCCCCCAATTTTTATTACCATGGTGATTAAATAGCACTTACTTCAATGGCCACATTGCATCTGACGAAAAGAAGGATCGCCGCGTGTCTCTGCCGAGCTAAACCGAGCCATTTTATCCGCTCGGACTACCGCTTCGGCTGCCGCTGTAGTCCTCCGGAGAGCTTGGGGGGTTCCTGCACGGAGGCGGTCTGTAGTCCGTCCAGCCCAGCGCGGCTGAGATCTGCGGAGGAGGGAGGGAGAAGCACCCTCCCGCTCGGGAGGGAAAGCTCAGCGAGAGTGAAGGCACCTCGTGTACAGTCCGGCCTGAAAGGGGGTTACCGTGCGCTTTTTTGATGCTGACGGAGAGGTGCTAATTGCAAATGCGTCTTGCGCAGCACGTCCCCACAAATAGAGGTTTTCCAGCAGCCTGTCTTGCTCCTGTTCCCGTAGGCAGCAGAAGAGCTGGAGAAACAGTTTGCAGCTGAACTCCAGCAGGTGAAATCCGCAGCAGAAGAGAAGCATCGTAAGGTAAAACGTGGTGTCCTCAGAAAGTAAACTGGTTGTTTTGCTCCCCCACGCTGCCATCAAAGGTGGCCAGGGAGGGCGTCGTTAAATTTTTCCCGCTTCCTAAATGCGGGCCTGGTCTGGCTCAGCATTTGGACGTGCTCCAAGTCGGGGGCGGTGAGGCTGCACGCGCTGGTCCTTGCCGCGGTGCTTGCTCTCTGTAGGAGGGCCCTAAATGGATCTTGTCAGAAGGGTGACAAGTCTCCGTGGGCGGCTTTCATGGCAGGTCATTTCCAGCCTGCGAACCCAGATAGCAGAGGCACAGAGGAGCAAGGAGGCTCGGCTGCGTGACGACTTGCAGCGAGCGGAGCAGAAAGTGCAGCAAAAAGCCTTTCGAGTAACCGAATACGAACGCGAGGCGAGTACTCATCTCGGATTGTTGAGGGTTCTTCACCCTCTCTCCTTGGGCGCGTGGTGAGGCCCGAGGGGCCGCGTCCCCTGCCCAGGGGTGACCGGCGCCTTCGGGGAAAGGACGCCCCTGCAGCATCTCGCCTCGCCAGGGCGCTGGCTTTGCGCTGCCCCGGCCACAGCCTGATGCCCCTCGCAAGGTGCTCGGAGCCTCGGTCCCTCTGCTCGTGCGAGAGGCTGATCGCTGGGGGGCCACCGGAGCGCAGCGCCGCAGGTCGGGGAAATATCTGTCCGTGTTACCCCCGCAGCTCGGCGAGCTTATGAGAGAGAAACGCCGGCAAGTGGAAGACGAGCACGAGAGGAAAATGGAGAGGATGAGAGAGGAGCACCAGGAGGTCCTAGCACGGATTCAGGACCAGTACGAGGAGGAGGTACTGCGGGGGGAGAGCAGCGAGTTGCTCAGTTGGGCTGCGCCTGGGCTGGCACTGCTGCTTGCCAGGCCCGCCTGTCTCGGCCGCTCCTAGAGCTGGAAGTCTCCTTTCTTCTAGCAGAACTGTTGCCATAACGTAAAATGAATTTAGGCTGGGGTTGTAAGGATCAGCTGTCCAAATAGTCTCTGGGCAGGCCCCTTCCACGTGCCTTTGTGGACTTTGGTACAAGCGAAGCTCGTTCACGTTTTTGCAGGTGCCTGTTCTGGAAAGCCTTCTGCCTCCCGTTTTTGACTATACAGTCGGCAGCGCGTGACAAAACCTTAGTTTCATGGGTGGCTCCTTCTTTCTTGAGCCGCTCCCTTGACAGCGTTGTCCCTGTAAGCAAGCGGTGTTAATTTGCTGACTGGCGTTTGCTCGGGAGCTGCTGTGGGACGGGCTGGCTTTCCAGAGGGCGCGCGTCCCGTGGGTTCCCGTGGCCTTGCTGGAGAACCTCTGCTTCACTCAGACGCTTTCCTTCTTTGGGTTTTGCGACAAACAGGAGCGGAAGCAAAAGGCAGAGCTGTTCGAAGGCCTGCGAAGTAAGAAGGCGCGCCTCCGGCAGCTCCACGCGGCGGAGGTGAAGGCTCTGCAGGCGGAGCTGGACGAGCGGCTGGCTGCGCTGCAGCACAGGCACGGGGAGAAGGTGAGGAGAACCCTTTGCCTTAGGTTGCTGTGACTTGGCTGCCTGGGGACGGCCTGGGCGTGGTGACACCTCCGTGTGCGTGCCAGCCCAGGGCGACGCAAGCGGCGCGTCACACCTCCCCAGTTTTCCTTGCTCCTCCTGGTGGCAGAGCTCTGCCCGGCGAGTGAGGAACTCGTGCCGTTCTCTCTTTGACTCGGCATCTCCCTGCAGGAAAGAGAACTCCAGGATTCGGAAATGGAGCTTGAAATGCGCATGAGGGACGTCGAAGCCAGATCAGCGCAGCTCCTCAGCCAGGTGAGTCAGCCCTGGTGGGCTCGCGGAGGTCTCCTAGCCCGTGCTGCTCCTCTGGCTGCTCCCTCGGGGGGGGACTTTCGGAAGCGCTCAGCCAGGGCTTGTGCTGCCATCCAAGCTACAGGTGAAGCTTCCATCACGAGGCGGAGCAGGGCTAAGCGGTCCTCGTGACTGATGTTTGCAGCGACAGCCAGCGCTCTGGCTTTGTCGGGGCTTTGGGAGGCAGTAAGTGGCAGAGGGACCATAAAAGCCTTTCGAGGCAGCGCGTCCTGCTCAGCGTAACTTTGGATTTTAGTCAGTCCCTTCCCGATCTACCTCCTCTTCTCCCTGCTGCCGTGAAAAGGCAATGAGCGTTGCTGGATCTTGGGCAGCAGGGTGGGAGAGGGAAGCACCCCAAATGCTCCTGTGGAGCTGGCAAAGATCACCGGCTGATGCTCTCGCCTGCCAGGTCTCTAAGTGCTGGCCTGTGCCCAGGGCTGTAGGTAGCCTTGCTTCGGTCAGCCCTTCCTTTCCAAGCGGCGCTGGAGTGAGAAGTAAAAAGGCGGAGAAATGCCGGAGGCAAGCAGAGGTTTCAGAAAAGCAAGATCCCGCAGAAGCGGCTGCGTGCCTTGAGTGCCCTCGCAGCTGAGCAGGAAGGGCCGTTCTTCCCACGGGAACGCAAACGTTCCCAGCTTGAAGTCAAAGAGAGGCAGGGGATCTTGAGCGCAGGAGGGGGAATAAAGCAGCACTGACAAGAGTCCTCGGGTGTCTTGAAATGGTCTTGAGACTCAGGCCTGACCCCGGTACTTCAAGTGCTGCTCGGCGTCGGCCGTCTCCTCGCTCTGACACTCGCCTACTTTCTCATCTGGACCTAGGAGGAGTCTCTGAGAAAGAAAAGGCAGCAGCTGCTGGATGAAGACAGACGGACTGAGCTAGAAAGAGATGTATGTATGTCTTAGCTCCGGAGAGGTGCCGTGCTGCCCTCCTTTTGGGGCTGAGGGGAGCACGTTGGAACTACGGCTTTAAAAAAGCAAACTGTTGCTTCTGAATTGTGAGTATGAAAATCCCTCCCTGCCTCAGCCGGGAGCGCCATCTTGCCGGGAGGTTGATTAGCTCTGAGCTGCTTCCCAAAAAGAAGAGACAGCCCTCTTCTTCCAGGACTGGCACGTGCATTCGTAGCTCCGGGACCTCCTGCGAACTGCGCGAGTGGCGAGCCACTGAGCGCCTTTCCTTTTGGTTTTGGGGAAAGGACTGTGAGGGATTGTTTTGGTTTTCTTCTAGGAAGCTGCTTTAGCTTCTCAGCTCCGCCTGGAGGAGAACAGGAAGGAGCACGCCAGCCTCCTTGAGTCCCTCCGGCAGCTGCGTAGGTCCCTTGAGGAGCTCCGGGACCAGAAAGCTGAGCTGGAGGCCCAGGTGGACTTGTTGCAGACCCGCAGCCAGAGGCTGCAGAAACGCATCAGGTGCGTGGAGGAGAAATTTGATCTCGTGCAAAAAATGTCCCCTGTGCTCCTAACGGAAACCTCTCTGACCTCGCCTGGGTCTCTCCCTCACCTCTGAGCCTCTTGCGTGTTGGGCCGTGCTCCTTCAGAACCCTGACGGTGGTTTTACTGCGTGTCGAGGGCGTGGAGGTCCCGGGGGCTGTTTCCACATCTATTAGTAACTCGCTGTGTAACTTTGCCCCTGCTTGCCAGGTTAATTGGTCTGTCTTCTCCCCGTCTGTCTTGTGAGCTTAATAAGATGCTCGGAGAGGGGCACTGAAATGCGGAGAAAAGATTCTCCTGAGGGTAGCTGAGGCTCTGGGTGAGGGCGCGAAGCGACGTTTCCCTGCCCAGCCGGGGGCTACGTCCGACGTCGCCCCGCAGAGCCGATACTGGTGGCGTCTTGCACGTCTGCGGCCCTTTCCCTCCTGGAAACTGGAGGTCGCTTTGGACGCGGCTGCAGATGGATTACCGGTCTAATCAAGCGCTGCCGCTGTTGCCTTTTCTCGGGGCAGTGAGCTGGAGGCAGCTGTCAGGAGCAAACAGGAGACTTTGAAAGAGCTGGAGGCAGAAGGAAGCGTGGAATCTCCGAGAAGGAAAGCCGAGCTCCACGTTGAAGACCTGAGAGAAAGTCTTCAAGCTGTGAGTAACGCGGACCGTAAAGGTGCTTCCCTGTGGGATCGGAGGCCGTAACTGCCTTGAAAAGCCCAGCTTTTGTTCCTTCTGCGTGAAGCCGGTTGAGATGCAGCGACGCGTTTTCTTTGCCAGGGGACGTCGACGCGTTTAGCAGTAATTGTTGAGTCCTGTCTGTTGGGGGGGAAGGAGTTGTCGGATCCTTGAGCGCCCTTGGAGTCCAAGGCAGGACTTGAGTCAGGGATGGAAATGCCTGTGTTCCTTTTCACGAGTCAGATAAAGAACACCCCCGGCACTGGTCTGGGATCTGGGCGATGCCACGATGATGTCATTCCAAATTTTTGCTCCTAATGGGATCCTGGGGTTCCGTCTCCCATACGTATTCCTTAGTTTTTGAAATGCTTCAACTCCTCAGCGCTCGCCCAGAGAGCCTGCTTCCCCGCCCTCGCAAAGCCATGAGAACAGCGCCTTCCAGTTTGATCAGTGAGTATCTGCATGGCAGCCGCTTCTGGAAAACGTTGTCGCTTTGGTTTTGCAAGCAAATGTTTTTGCTGGGGTTTACGCGCGTTGAGCTGGCCCTCCGGTTTTGGGGAGGGGGCTGCGTGAGGCTTGCAGGACGGCACAGCCAGCGCAAAGCCAGGGGCATGCCCGTCTCTCTCTCGCCTAGCGTCAGGAGCTACATCTCTGCGGAAGGGATCTTCATCAGGAACGCCAAGGAGTTCCTGGTGCGCCACACCCTCTCCATGAGGAAGAGGCACGCGGCGCTGAAAGCTGCAAAGCAGCAGTGGCGCCAAGATATGCAGGAAGCGCGGGAGGCGGTGCGGGATCTAGACAGCTCCCAGCTCCTGGAGGGCGTGCGCCGGAACCTGGAGGAGGTGAGCTGAGCGCCGCCCGTGTCCGGGTGTCGGCATCGTGGCTGCGCGAACGAACCCGCAGCCCGGGGCTCGGTTCCTGGCTCTGCAGGTGCGGTGACGGGCAGCTGAGGGGGCCGAGTCCTCCTGGAAATCGGATCTCGCGTGTTTTTTGGGTTAGATACGCGGCGTTCGTCCCTCCTCGCGTCTTCCTCATCATAACACGAGGGTTAGAGGCTGCGGATCGCAGTGACGTTACCGTGCGTCAGACGAGCGGCCCAGAGCGCCTGCGTGGGCACGCGTGGCCCGCAGCTAACGGAGCGTTGCGCGGTAGAAGAGTTTCGGTTCTGTTTCGCTGTGTGCGCTGCGGACTAGGAAGGCTCTACGAAGCAGTGGCTGCAGTGCGGCCCGTGCTCAGTAGCTTGCTAGCTTCCAGGAGCTCTGGGCGCCTTGAAAACGGAGAAGGCATTTGGTGGGGAAAGAGGGATTCCCGTGCCCCGCAGGTCCCATAACGCGCTTTTTCCTCCTAGCAAAGGAAGCGACAGGTATCCGTCCCATCAGCGGGTACAAATTTAGGGTCGTAGCTCTACAGTGATTTCACCCTTGCTTGGCAGAGGGTTCTTGAGCACTTGCCAGCTCTGCCGGTACGCCAGGCAAAGACAGGGAAGATCGTAGTTTCCCTCGCTCGCGATAAGCGCTCTGCTTACGTCTGCAGAACCAAAGCTGTTGACCCTGTTGGCTGCCGGGTGTGGAAGTGAAACCTCCTTTTCCCTGGGGTGAACGTGCTTTGAGGCCTGGGCTCTGCCCTCTGCACGCTCCGCTTCCCGTGCTCTCGAAGGCCTGGGAGCAGTTGTACTCCAGCAGCACGATTCCCCGTGCTGAGCAGAAGCGAGATAACGAAAGTCACCACGACCACGAACGCAGGTTATTTCCTGTCATCCTTGTTTAATTTTCCTCCTTGGCTTGGCTGTTGGTCCACTGCAGGAAGCAAAGCGGTTGGAGAAGATGAAGTCGGCTATGCGGAAAGGGCAGGTGCTGCTGAAGAAGGAAGAGGAGAAGCTAAGCCAGCTGGAGTCCTCGCTGCTGGAGGAGGTAAGCACAGCAGCACTCCTGCTTGGGCCTGCCCAGCCGCGCTCCCAGCCCGCCCAGAGCTCCTGGCCCTAGGCTGGAGTCTCTCTGCGGGGCTTTTGGTCCCTCTGCGGGCTGCTTAGCTGGCGGCCAGAGGCTGGTGTTTGCCAGCGGAGCCGGACTTTAGAAACACGTTCTCCGGGAGCAGAACGGTGCGCCTGTCTGAGAACGGCGGGAGAGAGGCGGCCAGTCGCAAGGTCGGGGAGCACGGCAAGCCCAATTGAGCCGTGGCCCCCGTGATTCGCTAGCTCTGCAGCCAGCAGGGCAGATGCGGGCTGGGGTTTGGGACGGAGACTTTCTTCCACGGCGGCAGCTTGCCAGGCAGGGCTGCTGGCGGCCGGGATGGACCTGGGGGGAGCAAACCTGCCGAGTGCGCTGGCTTGCGAGAAGCGTGCTCGTTAGGTCAGAAACGAATCACAGTTAACACCAGCGTGCTGAAGCATCCTACGATATAAACTCAAACCTCACATCAGGATGCTTGGATGTCTTATTAACTGCCTGTATCTTGGCCGAGACGGCAAACGCTGAGCCTTCCCTCTGCTGCTGACACCTGGACTCGCCGTTAAGCGTGGGGCTGCAGAGCGGATGCAGAAGGCAGCCTGAAAAAGCTGCGTGACTCGAGGCTCGAGAAAGCAAGGGCAGGTCACCTTGCGCGAGCTAGGCTCGGGTCTGCTTTCCCGACCGAGGCAAGCCCTGGGATCCGCTCGGCTCTGCCTGGGACCGCGGGGCCTTAGGCGCAGGGCGGCAGCAGATGCGAGAGCACGAGACCTTTGAGGGTCGAGCGCTTGTCCTTGGTGCAGAGAGAGAACCCAGCCCACGCGGGAGTTTTGAGGCTTATTTAAACCAAAGCACTTGGCCTCCTGCCTAGAAGGGCCCGTTCACGTGGCCGTTGGCTTTGGCCTCCAGTGCGCGCACGTGCTTCTTCCAGAGACCGAGCGGTCTCTTGACTTTCAGATTTTGCTGTCGGGGGCCGAAGACGAGTCTGCTGTCGCCTGGCCTATGCCCGTCTCCGCAGTCCAGCCTGCGGAGACTGGCTGTAGGCGGTATTCCAGCGGCTTTGATGTTTCGGGGACAGAACGGGAGGTTTTATTTGCGTTGTTTCCCTTCTTTTGACCAGCCGTCGGACGAAGATACGCTGAAGAGTGCCGCGTGCAAGAAGACGGTGACTTTTGATCTCGGCAGCTCTGAGGACACAGACAGCACATCCAGTGTGAATCTGCATCAGCCTAAACGTAAGCGCCTGACGGGCTTGATGTGCTGTGCCCAGCGCCTAATGCTTTAGACCTGGCTCTGGCTTTCCCTCTCGCCTCTCGGAGGTACCTTCTGCTCTTCTGACTCGTGCTCGCTAGCGCCCAAGGCAGGTCTGCCCTCCGTGACGGGGGCAGGTCCGTCCTCCGTGACGGGGACTGCTCTGCGTACAACGTTTTACGTGAGAAACTCCTTTCCCGCCTGTAGCGGCAGGTGAGAGGGATGGGACCTGCGTGAGAACTTGCCCTTTAAATCTCTACCGTTCTTTTTCGAGCGGATTATAAAATCCGGCTTCAGCTCTTCCCGCTGCTGTTGCAGAGCTGTCTTCCTCTTCTGCGGGTGTCCGGCCTTCCTCTTCCTCACGTCTCTGGCAGGAGAGGCTGCTGCAGTTCCCTCTGCCTGCTGCCTGTGCTTTTTTCTTTGCCTCCAGTTGCCTGTAACTGGAGTTGCGCGGGTGCGGAGGAGGGCTCCCCGTAAACAGCCGGGAAGGCAGGCGGGCTGTGTTGCTCGCAGAAGGGCTGGCAAGGCTGAAGCTTAAGGAAAAGTTGGAAAGCTTCCCTGTGGGAACAGACTGACAATCTGTCCGGTCTGGGATCATCTCTCTGGCCCTGGTCAGTAAAATACCTGCAGGCACGCGTGAAACTTAAGGGTCTTCTCTCGCCCTAAGACGAGAGCCCTTCCGTCAGGATGGTCCCATCGGTCCCACCTCCAGCCTGGCTGGTGGCCTCGACACCTTTGCTTTTTACGAGCGTGTGAAGTGTGACCAAGCCATTCTGCCTCCTGCTCAGCTGGCGCGCGGTGGGAGCGCTGAAGTACAGCGTGTCGGCCCGCGCCGGGGTCTCGCCGGAGGGGCAGGGTGCCGTACTGGGGGTTTCGGCCCTTGAGAGGGCTCGCCGCTTGCAAGGGAACCGCCGTTCACGGCTGCGTGCTGCAGGGTACAGTAGAACTCGGAGGGACGGAGCAGGGGGGTGAAGCGCACGCACCGGTGCCTATCCCGCTTGTCCTGTGGGCCCTGTTCTTGCAGCTTTGGAGGGTCTTGTCCCCGCTCTCTGGTTTCTCCTCCGCTTTGTGCCCAAGCAGCCTCCAAGGCACAAATCCTCGTTGTCAGCCCGTATCTGCTCTGTTGGCTGCAAAGCCAGGTTTCTGCCTCTCTATCCCGCTTAGCAGACGCTGATCAGGCTCGGCTCGGGGCGCGACGCGCAGTGGGGAGCGAGCCTCCTGCCGGGGAGGCGGCGTCTCCCTTGCCTTCCCAGTCACCCCTTTTTTCCCCCTCTCTTCTGCCAGTTGATTTGAGAACGGATTTGCGGCCTGCCCCCCAGCTGGACAAGATCAAGTACTTGACAGACTCCCTGCAGCGTATCAGCAGTGAACTGAGGGGGGTCCTGGGCGTCTTGGGCGCTCCGAACGATCGCCAGTCTCCGCTCTTCACCTCGACACCCTGCGACGGCGTCCCTCCTTCTACCTATGCCTCCTTGGCAGGAGTCCAGGCAGGGAGCTCCCCGGTGCCCTCCACCGCGGCATCCCTGGTGGACCGGTGGGCCTGGAGCACTGGGCTGAGCTCCAGCCGCTCCTTCGCAGCCGAACAATCAGTGGACAGCTTCCTAGCAGAGAAATGGCACAAGTATTTCCCAGGTCAGTCTCCTGTCAATCCATCTGCTTGCTTGCCTGCGACTTTTGATTTACAGCCCTGCAGGTTCTAACGGGCTCACCCGTCCGATGCTGGTGCTGCCGATGGGAAGGGTGCTAATGAGATAAGGAACGAGAGCCTCGTTCCGGGAACTGCAGCATATGGCTGATCTCGTCGTCCTGCTTCTGGGGCAGTTCAGCCTTTCAGAGGCACCCAAGAAAGCCGTCGTTGCTGGCGAAGGGAGCAGAAGGAGATGGCCCTGCTTCACTGGAAGCCTCCTGTGAATTGCAGACAGGGTTCACCATCTCGGCTTCCTTAACGCCACCGTGTCCTCGGCCGGTGGCTCAGCTTGTAAGGACGGTCTGTCCATAGCACAGGAAAGCAAACGCGCCCAGATGTAAAGACTGGCGATTTCTCTGGGGGCCTGTACTTAATGTCTGTTTTCCAGGTGGGTTCCCGGTGCTCGGTGGCAGTTCCAAGCCTCTGGACAACAAGCTGGGATACGTACCTGCAGAGTAAGGGTCCTTTTCCTTCCGTTGTCGTTTCGTTGTCCTGCTTTTATTTCCCTGGAATGATTTGCGGGTCGCATTTCATAGAACGAGTAGATAGCAAAATCAAAAGCTACGTATTAAGCAGACAAGTCAGAAGCTAGTAGTTATTACTGCCACGCGCTTGGCGGCGTGGCTGTGCTGACAGCCCTCGTTCCAGGACCAGGGTCCGAGGGTGTCGGCGCTGGGCCTCGCCGGCTCCGCCGTGCGGGCGGGTGGAGCGGAGGCTGCCGCCCCAGCCTTTCCAGTGCTGCACGGACTAAAAGGAGGACGGCAGCCTGATAGCGGGGGCTGCTGCAGTGTTTCTCTACGATGGGGTTGGGCAGAGGACTTTGAGCCAAGAGGAGGTTGCTCTTTGTTCACCGTGGCTCTTTCTGTAGCAGCCCCTCATTTTCTTTGCCATTTCGGGGCTAGTTTCTGCCTAGACCTCTCTTTCCCACTTGCGCCGTCTCTCTCGTGCAACAGGGAGCAATTACGGCTGTTCCAGCAGTCCCAGAGCCGTGAGTCGGACAAGATGAGTATTGAAGGAAGGATTGAGGCCATCAAGAAATGGCTAGAAGACTTCAAGAGGGATTCCAAAGTGTATCCTTTGCCTGCGTCTGGTCTTCTGTTGCACTCCACCTTCCTGCAGCGAGTAGGAGACGGCGGCAGGAGGTGAGGGAATCGGGCCCCAAAGCATCGAACAGCAATTTCGAAGCCTTAGCCTCTATTTTGGCGCCCGGTTCTGCAGAGGAATACGATGTTTAGCAGTTAGAGCGTGAGTGACCTGTTGGCTGTTCTTTGCCCTGGGCTTGACAGAGAAAGTCTCTTCCCTTTCCCCAGCCGGGCTGCGCCGCTCTGCGGTGCCACGGCTCTGCTGTGGTACGCAGCAGTTGGAGCTGGTGATGTGAGGATTAAAACCAAATGAACCAGAGGGTGCAGAACGGAGGAGGCAGCAGGGCCCTAGTCTCGGAGGCCTGCCTTTGGTGCCATCGCTCCAGCCCCAGCCCCGCGGGCGACTCCGCTAGGGGCAGTCCCCGCTGAGCAGCCCGGGACGAGGCGAGGGGGCCGGAGCCGCGCGGGCCTGGCGCGTGGGGTGGCCGCGTGGCCGGGCGGGGAGGGCTGGGGCTCCCCGGCGGAGCGCGCTCTCCAGCTCGGTTGGAGGCATGGCCTTGCATCGAATGAGGGAGGCCTCGGCGCTATTAGCGGGGCCGTTCCCAGGTTTGCGGGGTAACAGCATTATGCTGGGGCTGTCAGCATCTCCTCCGCGGCGTACGCTGAAATTAGCAGCAAACCCCTCAGGCCTCCGACAGCACACGCTGTCCTGAGCACGGCGCTCCTTCGAATGCCCTAATCCCCCTTTAATTCCCTTTGGCTCGGATGCAGCGGGCTAAACGCAGCACGTGTGCGCGAGGCTGGCTCCCGCCCCTCGATACCTGTCCTGTCTGCTGGCTGTGCTCGTGCCTGCTAATCCCTCCCGTAAGCCGGGCTTTTCCTTCACCCAGCTGCCAGACCTCTCTTCCCAGGTGCACAGAAGCCCCCGGCCGGCAGCTCCAGCCTGCTTCAGCTCAGACTGGATGAAAACAGCAACATTAAAGTGTACCGCTACTAAAAGGGGGGCTTGGCGCCGGAGAGGCAGTGGCTGGGGCCCCTGCGGGCCCCCTCACGAGATGCTGGGTTTCGGTTCTGCGCAAGAGAGCAGAGGAAGGAGGAAGCGAACTTCCCAGCTGGATTCTTCCAATCCTGTATTGTGTCCAAATATACTTTATAGACTGTTTAATCCAGTTCTCTCATTAGCATTCTAGCAGTCGTGAGCCAGAGCTGTGAATCACAGGGGACCCTGAGTAACCGGTCAAGGGGGAGGACGTTAATCCAGCCGCGGCTCTGCCAGAGGAAACGCGTCGGGGAACGAGCCCCCACCGGTGCCCGGCAAATGCCGAATTGCCGGTGGGCCAGGTCGCCTGGCCTCTGGTGCGCGCGGGAGCAGGGGAGGACGAGCAGCGAAAGGGCTGTAGCGTCGGGGGCAGAATCGGGGAACGGTGGTTTCCGACTCTCGGGAAACGTTGCTCTCTTTTCGGGGATGGAAGCAACTGGGACGAAACCAGGAGCGGCTTTTCAGGGCAGACCTGGGAAAGCGCTCCCTGCTCCCGCTTTCTGCCGCGCCGGCCAGAGCTGCGCAGGGATTTGTGTTGAAGCAGAATTGTGTTGGAGCGGAGGCTGTGTTGCAGGTGGCGGGAGGCTCTGGGAGAGAGGGAGGAGAGACGGAAAGAAATGCTGCCCCCAATGTGGCAGAGTCATCCCGCTCCCTGGGCTGAGCAGGGTTCCCTTTTGGCGGCTGCTGTTCACGCTGACCGTTCAGCTCCGGAGCCCGCGCCTTTCCACAGGCCGGTCCCGCCGGGATCGGTGCGCTCGTCTCCAGGCTTACGCCGATCGCTGGAAGTAATGATTGGATGGGCAGGAATTTCACATCAGTTGGTGGCACTCAGCTGCAGGTAAAATGCGTTACAGCTTGTAAAAAGATCAGCTAAACCAACTATAACCCGCTTGACTTGTCCTAGCTCTGAAATCCGTAGAAAACCCATAGTGGCCTGTTTTTGCAGGAGGAAAAGCGCCCGCCTCCTCCGCCTCTCTGTCTGATCGGCGTCGTTCCCTCTTCTGGAGGGTGGCATCTGCGGTCATTAAGGGGTAGCGTTAACAAACGTTTTGTCTGTATCTGTCCCTGAAATAGGGTTCTGCCAGCTAAAGAAATTATTCTGGGATGTTCTAGTAACTGAGGTAAACTTGCCGGGAGAGCAGTCTTTTTGTGTGCCCAGTATTGCCGGATACGTGGGTGCATGGGGTTGTGGTGCGGGTGCTCCTCGAAGGGCCGTATCTGCGTCCTGGTTTGAAGCGTAAGAATCCCGATGGCTCTCGTTTGGCATATCTGTCCTGTCCTCAGGAAGAACCTGACAGGGAGCACAGCTAGGGACCGGTCTTTCCAGACGCCCTCGCCCCCAGGGAAAAGGAAGCGTAGTAAGGACTCCTCTTCTGGAGCAGCGCTAAAGAAAGGCCGCTCGCAGGCGTTCTCCCGGGTTCCGGAATTATGATGTCACTGAGGCCTCTGCAGAGCCTCATGGCCAGCGCGCGATTCGGTGGCGCATTCGTGACCCTCTGCGAACTGGACTGCAAGGGGGCCGTGAGCTCTCGTTTCTCGCTTGGTGAGTTGCAGGTGAGGCTCCGAACTGGTGCTTTTTGGCAAGTCCCCAGGGGTTTGATTTCTCTGGCCTCCTCTCCGGTCCGATGGACGGCTCGCACAGCCCTGAGAAGGTCTCTCAGACAAATGGCGTTCTTTCCGTGTGCCGCAGCTCCGGGTTTAAAGCTGACAGCGTTCCAGTTGCACTTTGATAAAAATACATGGTTAAAATATGCGGTCTGTGTATGGTACACGCTGTACGCAGGATGCGGCTAACGTTTGAACAAGACGCCACAGCTTTAATAAAACAGCGAGAAAGTAGGACGTGCTCGCGGTTTTGTTTGCATACTGATGAGGGAGCCTTTGCCTGCTTCTCGCACGTTTGGTTGTGAGCTTTGCGGGCCGCCCCGCTGCCGGCAGAGGCGGTCGAACCTTTGGGTGACTAAGCTTTGGCTCGGGGCTGTTTTTCTCCCGAGGCCGGCGGGTTCTGCCGCTCCTCGCTGCGTGAGCTGGTCGCGGTCTGGTCCCGAGCTCAGAGCGGCGGCTTCAGTCGGCGCCTGCCCTCGAGCGGGTCCTGCTGGGCTGATTGCACCCCGCCTGCTCTCCTCTGGCGATAATTTTGGGCAGAAGTCAAACGCCCAGTAACGCGCTCTGGCAAATTGCCGTCTCGCGCTGACCAGAGCCGATGTGGAAGCGCGAGCGGGCGGACTGCGGGGCAGGTTGGGTGCTCCCAGGGGCCGGCGGTTCCTGCAGCAGCCACTGCTAGCTCTGGGTCGCTGAGGCCCTGTGCATAGAAAAGCAACAGATTAAAACCAAAAAAAAAGCCTGAGCCCAAGAAACGAGCGTGTTTTTTATCTTAATGAAGCTCCTTGTCTTTGAAAGGGGCGGTATGGAAGGCAATCAAACTGGTCTTAAAGTCACCCAAAGCTTTGCGATTTTGCTTCTTGCCGTAGGAGAACCCATGCTATTTCTGACCCCTGCAGCCTCCCAGAGAGGAGGCAAGGAATGTTGTAGCTCTAACTGTGTTTGACTTGCTGTCTAGGAGGAGTCTTTAAAACCAAGACACGCTGAAGAAGGGCGAGAGTCTTCCTCGGCTTCTGACGCTGCGTGCCCTCCGACTCCGCTTCGAGCCCTTCCCGGTGACGCTGACAGTAGCCTGTCTGGCCAGAGCAAGGAGGAGTCCGATGGGAAACTCGCTGGGAAGGAAGTGCTGGGCGAGAAAGATGCCGCGGTGGAAGGTGACGTCTCTGCAGCTGATGAGCTGCCGCGGTCTCGGGGGGAAAGGAGTGCGACAGGGGCAGACGCGCCCGGCGGTCCTGGGCGACCTCGAGCTGCGTCTCTGGCTGCGGAAGCCGCCGAGGCAGGTTGGCTGGCGAGGCTGGCCGCCGCTGTTGACGCCACGTCAGGTGATGAAAAGAGAGTGACTGAAATGAGGGAAGCAGCAGCAGCTGATCTGAAAACAGACAGCAGGCTGGATGCTGGCAAAGTAAGAGACCTGCCTGCACGGGCAGGGCTTGGTGGGGGAGCTGCCGTGGCTGTTCCCGTCGCTTTGTAAGGCCTTGATTCAGGAAAGCTCTCCCAGCGCTTGCTCGCTTTCTGTTAAGTCAGCGTAAGGGCTTTCCGAGTCAGCGGGGTGTTCCTGGGGGGCACGAGTGCTCCGAGCGCCCAGATCGGCGTCTTTAGTGCGCAGCTAGGAAACCGTTCTTTTCTGCATGCGCAAAGTGCTGTCCAAAGCAACCGACAGGCAAAAACCCCGAACTGTGACGCGTGTTTCGAGTCTCGGAGGAGAAATAAGTCTCAGCTTTCAGTGCTGCCATCTGTACCAAGCAAGCAGGTTTCATAATGAAGTTCACACCGAGCCCAGCTGTCCGCGCTGCTTTGTTTCTCTCCGTCTGTTGTTTCTCTCGGCTTAGGCAGAGACAGGGCGAAAGCGTCAAGCGAGCTGCCAGCTGCGACGTTCGCAGCTCTGCGGGGGATGCGCCGGGGAGGCGCGAGGTCAGAGGCGGGGAGGACGCTGCCTCGGGGCTGCCTCCGGAGCTGGCGCCCGAGTCCGTCGAGCAGGGTACCGTCCGGGCTGCCCGCCGCTTTTCCAGCGCTCGCTGGGAGGAGAACTGGCAAAGAGCTGACTGCGGCCAGCTGAACCAGGGTGTTTGTGCAGTCTCGGGCAGGAGAGGAACCGCTAAGTGTCGCAGGGTGCAGATGGGTTCACGGTCCCTGCAGCTGGGTCGCCGGACAGGCGCGTGCTGTCCGCTCTTGCTCAGCGTCCCCCAGAAACGCTCCAACATGAGCTCTGAATAACCGTTTCTTTCCAATCTAGTCTCCTTCCTGCCGATTTTGGTGACTTTTCTAGTTCCGCTGATGCGTAATGTCTCGAAGAAATGGTAAGCTATAGCGCTGAGCCCGGAAAACATGCGCTGTCCCGAAGAGCTTAAAGTTGAAAGCGTTGCTTTTACGAACGCTTACCTGCGCGCTTGCTTTAGGCGTCTGGGTAGTTCTGCTGAAGTCAGCAGGGCTGCACTGGTGTCCGCATCGAACGCTGGCGTATTGCTTCCCGATGGCTGGGCACAGGGGAGCCCTCGCTGCAGCTGGGCACGGCGAGGTGCACTTTTAAGGCCACGGTACTGTCCAGTGTGGCTTTAGCCATTCGTGCGTGGGCTGGGGCGTTCTCAGAGCTGCAGAGATCCACGCGGAAGGAGCAGAGGACAGTGAGCAAGTGCCCGTTAGCAGGGATGTTTGAAGAGCGCTTCTCTGCCCTCCCCAGTCCCATCTCCATCTCTGCGCTTTGTCTCTGTGAAGTGGTGTTTTTGTGCTTGTCTCGGGGTCACACCCTTAGTGTTTTTCCTGGGATATTCAATCGCCTTTTCTTCCCTGCGTTAGAGCGGCCAGATTTGTCTTCCCAAGATCAGTTGTCACCTCGCTGGAAAGGCCTAGGTGAAGCTGCGGGGGTGAGGCACGTACGGGCTGTAACGCACGTCTCCTTTCAGCTTTCAAAGGCATCGGAGAGCAGCGGCGGTGGGGAGGACTTGCAAGTTTCCAACCGCTCGGACCGGGAGCTGCTGCAGCCGATGGTGAGTCACTGGAAGCTCCTTGTCCCCTGTCCGTGGGCTTCGCGTTCCTCTGGGAAGGTGCAGCCGGGTAATGCTGTCCCCACCTCGTGCAGTCCGCCTGCCCCGCTCCTCGGCTGCGAAGCGGTGACCTTACGGCTGTGGCAGGATCCTGCCCTTCCCTGGGAAGAACGTTCCAGGCCGTTTTGTCTTTGTCCATGAGTAATTGCTTCAATTTAATCAAACTTAGCCACTCTCCCGTTCTGAAGAAAAAAATGAACGGAAAGGTCGCCGTGTGTGATGTTAATGAACCGCTTTGCTCTGCTGCTGCTGGCGGCCCGCTGCGGCTCCGCCAAATGGCTAGCTCGGGTTTCTAATGACCAGCGCGGGGTGGCGCCCGGTTAGCTGATAGGGACTCGGACTATAAATACCAGATAAACTGCGGGTTATCCTGAAGGTTGTAATCAGCCCGGTGGAAGTGAGTTTATCTTTGCTGAAGGACAGCTCACACCCTCTGCTCCGTACGTGTAGTTGATGGCCATCTATAGAAAATAATTAGTCAAGCCCAGAAGGTGTGATTTCTTCTGTTGCCGTTGCTGTGGCGCTGACTTGGCGGAAGGAGGATCGGCGTATATCGGCTCCCTCTCCCCATCCCTCGGCGTGCGGGTGAATTAACTCTGTTTGCAGTCTGTAATCTCGTATGGGCGCAGAGTGCAGGAGCTGTGATTTCTGAACGCACGCGTGCGCCGCTGAAGCAACAGCCCGCGGCCGTGCTGGCACGCTACGAAAAAAATCCTGGCGTAGGTGTGCTTCTAGCGTAAGCTGTGCGGTGTGCGGCAGGGCGAGGCTGCTGGGGCGGGCAGTTCCGCGAAGCCCAACAGAAGGACCCCGTTGCTGGGTGAGGATAACTGGCGATGTCGGGCGTGCGTCGCGCAGAGGTGGGGGTGCTGGAGGGCTCCCGGGGCTCTTGCTGCGCTTTGAAAGGGAGAGGTGTGTTCAGGAGCCCCTTACTGCTGCAGCAGAGCTGCTTTGCACTGCTCGTGCCTTTTCTGCTGGTGCAAGGTGAGGAAGCAGCCTGGGTTTCGGTCTGCGAGGAGGCGGTAGTTGCAGCTTGTGGAGAGTAGGAGGCTCCTTGCCATCGGAGTGGTTTCTGCTTCACGGTTTCACGCCGTGCGGAGTCGCAGGGCAAACGGAGGCGAAGCTGCCCGGTTTGCCTGGGGTGCGAGTTGGTAAGAGCCCTCCCAGAGGGTGCTGCGAGGGGGTACGCGCAGCTGCGTCGGCTCCCGTGGCGGCCGTCCTGCCCTCGCTTTGGTTTTGGGGTGATGCCCGCGGATTTTCCGAATCGCCTCGCTGCTGTCGAGTGAATCGCTGTATTCAGATGGGTCTTTGGAGGACGAAACGCGCGAGTAAATCAAACCGCTGTTCCTTATGCATCTCGTGGGTGGGACTGCTGGGCGCGGGGTCTCACAGGCAGTTCTTCAGCGGTGGTGGGTTCAGCGTCAGCAGACAGCGTTCGCCCGGGGGAGCGGTTTCTCCCTTTCTGAAGTCAGGAGCGTAAGCCCGTGCGCCTGTGCTCTCCTGTCAGCGAGTCCCTTCTGCACGCTCCAGTCCGCAGGCACCCTGCTGGCACCCGTCCAGGCGCCCCTGGGGAACCTCGCTCCGCTGCGTGGCCTCGCGGCCTCCCCGGCCGGCGGCCTCCGCGCCTCCCTCAACTCGGACGCGGGCAGCTCGGCGGACTCCAGCCTCGCGGCCAGAGGAGGAACGCGGGTAAGGCCGCAGCTTCTCGGGGAGCGGGCCCTGGAAAGCGCGCTCTGCACGAGGTCGCAGGCGTGGCGGCGCTTCGAAGCTTAAATGACAGTATTTGTGACCTCTCGTCGGTTTTGGGATACTTTTGTCTGTTGAAAAGCCACTTCCCTACTCTGTTTTTTGTTTCTTTTGCTGTTTCTAGGGACCCCAGTGCTAAATTTGTGGTGAGCTTTCTTCTGCTACGTTTAGCAGATTTAAAGACAGAATTGTTTCAATTACTGTTGGGGGAAAAAAGTCCGTTAAGTTCAGTTTTTTTGTAGAGCCTTAATTTGTGTCCCAATGAAGCATATGGTACAGGTAACGTAATCTACTAAATAATAGCTTCGCTCAACTCTTGGCTGAGAATAAGCAAATGTACAGAAGAGTTTTCTGGATGAACGTAAGACTTGCAATCCTGTCGCGTGATCGTTTATAGAAAGTGACCTTTGGGTCAACCAACCAACCAACCAACCAGTCGACTGGTAACAATGTGATCTTTTAAAGGAAAACAAAACAATAGGTGTGGGAAACGTTACAGCTCGGCACCTCGGCTGAAGGTGTTCCCCTCGCTGAGGGAAGCCTGGGGACTTCAGACATTTTGTTTTATTACGAAGCAGCGTTTTGAGGCGCAGGCGGGTTTTGCAGACGTGCTCCTATGGGACAGGAGCCCCTCTGGCGTAAGGAAAGCCTGGCCTGGTAAAGAACGCGTCGCCTCCCGACTGGACGTGGCTCCAGCAGAGCGAGGGCAGCGGCGTAACCCCGCTGCCGGCCGGCGTCGCGGTGGGTTTGCATCTCCCCTTTCTCCTCGGCTGTCCTCTCACCTCCCTTTCTTTTTGTCTTCGCAGCCTGCAGAGAGCTGTAAGCCCACCAGCCAGACCAAGAAGTTGCTGGGCTTGGTCTGTGAAGAGAAGAGTTCCCTGAACACAGCGGCCGTAGATAAAGGGAGAAACGAAGAGGAGGCAAGCGAGGACGAGGTAGTTTGCGCGCCTTGGCTCTCAACGCCTGTCGGTGACCGTAGCGCGTGAGGCCTCGGAGTGAGGCTGACGAGGAAAGCAGAGGCGTGCGTTGAGCATTTGGGGGGTTTCGGGGTGAAAGCTGGCCTGAGCTCGTCCTTGCGCTGGGTTTGCGCGGCGGGACTGGACGGGAAGGCCCTGTCCCCGCTCCTGCCGCTCCTCGTGCTGGGAGCCTGCTGGGCCACCTGGCCTGCGTGAGGCTAAGGTGGCGGTGCCGAGCCGCGGCGGGGGCGGCTGGGCTGGGGAAACTGACTTGCGCCTGCCTCAGCCCGTGGTGAACGGGGTGTAAGGGCTCAGCTGCGCAGGGCCGCCCGCCGTCTTTGAGCTAAATAGCGAAGCTCCGGAGGTGGGACACGTTGAATTAGGATCCTTTGAGAGCTTCCGAAAGGTCCCCTGGGAAGGCGAGAGGGGCCGGGGCGAGCCGGCTGCGGCGGGAAGCTGCCTCGTCCCTGGGCAGCGCGGGTTCAGCCCAGGGACTGCCCTCGAAAAGCTGGGCTGCGCTCTGGGAAACACGTCTTCTCCCTTTCTCGTTTCGCCTTATGTTTGGCCTGTTTAAAAAGTCCCCAAAGCAAGCGCTCATCTCCTCTGCAGGAGCCTAAAAGCCGGGGGCTCCGATTGTGACTCCTGTGCCGCTTCAGCTCCGCTCCCTCTTCCCGCGGCCCCCGCGCGGCGCGCGCGGAAGGGCTTTGATTCGGCTTCGCCGTAAGCAGAGCGGAGAGCTCTGCCCTCTTGCGTGTTTTCCGTCCTTGGGAGGGTGCCGAACCGCAGAGCGGAGGGCTGCTGGCTGTGCAGGTGTATCCCAGCGGCGCGCAGGTGGGCTCCATCTCCTCGTTGCCAAATGAACAAAGCCTGAAGCAAAACCCAGTTCCAGCAGCTTCTACCCTTTGTAGGGAAGGGGGGGAAACGCGCGTGGAAATAACGTGCCATTTCTCCTCTCTTTGCGCTCTTCGTTCGCTTTGAGCCGTGTCCTCCCGCCTTGACCAGAATCCATCAGTTCTGGCCGCCTTCGCTCTTTGCCCTTCCCGTCTGCACCCGCCCTCGGCAGCCCCTGGCTCCCCTGCACCGCCCCGGTGCCGAGGACCCCGCGGGGCTCTGCCACGCGCCGGGCGACGAGGAAGCTTTATTTCTGCCGGCGCGCGTTCGATCGTTGTGATCTGCCTTACTCCTCCGTGCTGCCAGGTGCCGGGAGCCATGGCGGGATCGATGGTGCGCATCGGGGACCAGCTCATCCTGGAAGAAGACTACGACGAGACGTACATTCCCAGCGAGCAAGGTAACCGATGCCTGGCCTCCCGGGAGCCGCGACGAGGGATTCAAGCGCGCGAGCCGCTCCTGGGCGTATTGAGAAAACGGGAATCGGGGAGAGCGTGGGGGGAGAGGGCAGGATAAATGGGATTTTGTAGAAGGCGGAGCTGAAAAATTAGCTGTCTGGTTGCGAAGATAAATGCCGTTTGCCAGTCTTCCTCCCTGCTTTACCGGCCTGGCAGGACGTGCTTGCTGACCCAGGGCTGTCTCAGCAGCTTTGAGCAGCTTCCTCTCGGGATCGGGGTTTCCCCGTGCGCCCGTTGCTTTAGCCGAGGAGGTTGCCTTTATTGTGTAGTGCCCGGTGTAGACCGTCGCCACAGGTCCCTCTTCCGTTTTCCTAGAAATCCACGACTTTGCACGGGAGATCGGCATCGACCCCGAGAAGGAGCCGGAGCTGATCTGGCTGGCCAGGGAAGGCATCGTGGCCCCGTTGCCACCCGAGTGGAAGCCCTGGTGAGAGCTCTGTCGGCAGCTGCCCTCGGAGGCTCCTGGCCTCCCTGCCCTTCCCCTGCTCTGGGCTGCCCGCGTGGGCAGGGGACCGGCTGGCCGGGGGCTAATGCCACAACAGGGGGGCTTCCTGCGGGCGGGGAAGTACCGGGCTCGCTCTTCACGCTGTTTTTGCCACGCAGCCAGGATATCACCGGCGATATCTATTACTTCAACTTTGCCAACGGCCAGTCCACGTGGGACCACCCCTGCGACGATCGCTACAGGGAGCTTGTCGTTCAGGAGCGAGAGAAGCTGCTGGCACGCGGCAGCTTGAAAAAGAAAGAGAAGAAGAAAGAAAAGAAAGAGGAGGCAGACAAGAAGGAGAAGCAGTTGCTGAAGCAACCCACCGTGAGTAGGCTCTGCTGCTTGCAGTGCTCCCGGGGAGGAGGAGCGGGCTGGGCGGAGGATGAACGCGGGGCTGTGAATTAGGGGCTGACCCCGTGCTCTTGCTGCTTCGGGATGGGAACAGCGACCCCCTGGCAAGGGATCCTGTTCAGTAAGGTTGCGAGTGGGATGAAAATCCCACAGAAGTGGGGTCGCGAACCCACAGAAGCTGGCGAGCTTGGCTTTCGAAGGACGCGCCTGGCGCGGGGGTGCCGCAGCCCTGCGATGCTAGAGCTGAGGGGGGAGATGGCCCAGACCAGAGAAGCTGCAGGGAGTTAGGGCAAAATAGAGGAGAAGGTGAAGGAGCAGGTGGGAATGAGGTCCTTTGTGACGGCCCTTCCGTTGTAAGCGTTTCTGGAGACCTGAGGGGTGAAGTTTTGCTTCCAAGGTAATTTTCAGGGGAAAATGGGCAAAACCATCCTGCTGGAGGCCACGTAAGCAGATGTGGCGTTAGTTTTAGTGGTTTTCCTAAAGCTCAGGAGGTAGCTTGAAAGAGCCTTTGTTCGAGGCCTTCCTTGCGTGGCAAACGCTGCACAACTCGCACCTTGTTTTAGTTTTGCAAGGACGCGAAGTGCCTTCTGAACCCAAAACCAAGTGATGGGCGGTAACTCAAGCGGGATGGCAACGTGAAATACAAAATCATCCTTCGTTTTGGCTCTGAGACTCTGTGTAGTAAGCACGCTACAAAGTCAGTCTTTTCCCTGGAGGTCCCACGCTCTAAACTGGGGGGGAATAGCTTATTCAGCTATTTTTAGCTTAATTTAGCTTGCTGAATCTCAAGTCCCGGAGTGATTGAGTTGGTTAAGGTGATAAGAAACCGTAAGTTGCGGTCAGCTCTCCTGCCGCCGTGGCCAGTACCTCGAGAAAGGGGCTCTCTTCCCTCTCAAAGGAAAGAAAAATGGGAAAAAGTGTTTGAGCTTTCCCAGACGAGGGCAGGAGCAGTCCCAGCGGCTGCAGGCCGTTGGTTGGCAGGTGGGCGCAGTACCGACTTGTCTGAGCGCAGTTTGGTCCCTGGGCTGCTGCTGTTGTTGTCTTAGGAGGTGAAGGCGATCGGGGGCTGGAGCACCTCTGCTGTGAGGACAGGCTGAGAGTTGGGGTGGTTCAGCCTGGAGGAGAGAAGGCTGCGGGGGGACCTTGTAGCAGCCTCCCGGTGCCCGAAGGGGGCCTGCAAGAAGGCTGGAGAGGGGCTTTTTCCGAGGGCATGCCATGACGGGACAGGGGGTAATGGCTGTAAACTGAAAGAGGGCAGATTTAGATTATATATAAGAAGAAATTCTTTACTGTGAGGGTGGTGAGGCACTGGCACAGGGTGCCCAGAGAAGCTCTGAAGCCTTGTGCTCCAGCCCCTGCCCCAGCCTCGCTGCCCTGCTCTGGCCACGCTCCAGCCCCTCCATGGCCGCCTTGGGGTGAGGGGCCCAGCGCTGAGCACGGCATTCGAGGGGCGGCCTCCCCAGTGCCCAGCACAGGGGCACCATCCCTGCCCTGCTCCTGCTGGCCACGCCGTTCCTGACACAAGCCAGGATGCCACTGGCCCTCTTGGCCGCCTGGGCACGCTGCTGGCTCATGTTCAGCGGCTGTCGACCAGCGCCCCCAGGCCCTTTCCCGCCGGGCAGCTCCCAGCCGCTCCTCCCCACGCCTGCAGCGGTGCCTGGGGTTGCTGTGCCCCCAGTGCAGGACCCGGCCCTGAGCCTTGCTGCCCCTCACCCCGTGGCCTGGGCCCATCGCCCCAGCCTGGCCAGGGCCCTCTGCAGGGCCTCCCTGCCCTCCGGCAGATCGACGCTCCCGCCCGACTGGGTGTCCCCTGCAAACTGACTGAGGGTGCCCTCCATCCCCTCGTCCAGGTCATTGATAAAGATATTAAACAGAATGGGCCCCAGTACTCGGCCCTGGGGACCACCCCTGGTGACCGCCCACCAACTGGGTTTAACTCCATTCACCGCCACTCTCTGGGCTTGGCCATCCAGCCGGTTTCTTACCCAGCAAAGAGTACGCCCGTCCAAGCTGGGAGCAGCCAGTTTCTCCAGGAGAATGCTGTGGGAAAGGGTGCCAAAGGCTTTACTAAAGTGCAGGCAGACGGCACCCGCAGCCTTTCCCTCCTCCACTGAGCGGGCCACCTTGTCGTAGGAGACCAGGTCAGTCAAGCAGGACCTGCCTTTCACAAACCCACGCTGCTCCCTCTGGGAATAGCTGGACCCTTTTGCTCTGTTTTGCCCAAACTTTTTCCCCCTGTTGCCTATCGCAGGATCCTGCCCTTCCCTGGGAAGAACGTTCCAGGCCGTTTTGTCTTTGTCCATGAGTAATTGCTTCAATTTAATCAAACTTAGCCACTCTCCCGTTCTGAAGAAAAAAATGAACGGAAAGGTCGCCGTGTGTGATGTTAATGAACCGCTTTGCTCTGCTGCTGCTGGCGGCCCGCTGCGGCTCCGCCAAATGGCTAGCTCGGGTTTCTAATGACCAGCGCGGGGTGGCGCCCGGTTAGCTGATAGGGACTCGGACTATAAATACCAGATAAACTGCGGGTTATCCTGAAGGTTGTAATCAGCCCGGTGGAAGTGAGTTTATCTTTGCTGAAGGACAGCTCACACCCTCTGCTCCGTACGTGTAGTTGATGGCCATCTATAGAAAATAATTAGTCAAGCCCAGAAGGTGTGATTTCTTCTGTTGCCGTTGCTGTGGCGCTGACTTGGCGGAAGGAGGATCGGCGTATATCGGCTCCCTCTCCCCATCCCTCGGCGTGCGGGTGAATTAACTCTGTTTGCAGTCTGTAATCTCGTATGGGCGCAGAGTGCAGGAGCTGTGATTTCTGAACGCACGCGTGCGCCGCTGAAGCAACAGCCCGCGGCCGTGCTGGCACGCTACGAAAAAAATCCTGGCGTAGGTGTGCTTCTAGCGTAAGCTGTGCGGTGTGCGGCAGGGCGAGGCTGCTGGGGCGGGCAGTTCCGCGAAGCCCAACAGAAGGACCCCGTTGCTGGGTGAGGATAACTGGCGATGTCGGGCGTGCGTCGCGCAGAGGTGGGGGTGCTGGAGGGCTCCCGGGGCTCTTGCTGCGCTTTGAAAGGGAGAGGTGTGTCCAGGAGCCCCTTACTGCTGCAGCAGAGCTGCTTTGCACTGCTCGTGCCTTTTCTGCTGGTGCAAGGTGAGGAAGCAGCCTGGGTTTCGGTCTGCGAGGAGGCGGTAGTTGCAGCTTGTGGAGAGTAGGAGGCTCCTTGCCATCGGAGTGGTTTCTGCTTCACGGTTTCACGCCGTGCGGAGTCGCAGGGCAAACGGAGGCGAAGCTGCCCGGTTTGCCTGGGGTGCGAGTTGGTAAGAGCCCTCCCAGAGGGTGCTGCGAGGGGGTACGCGCAGCTGCGTCGGCTCCCGTGGCGGCCGTCCTGCCCTCGCTTTGGTTTTGGGGTGATGCCCGCGGATTTTCCGAATCGCCTCGCTGCTGTCGAGTGAATCGCTGTATTCAGATGGGTCTTTGGAGGACGAAACGCGCGAGTAAATCAAACCGCTGTTCCTTATGCATCTCGTGGGTGGGACTGCTGGGCGCGGGGTCTCACAGGCAGTTCTTCAGCGGTGGTGGGTTCAGCGTCAGCAGACAGCGTTCGCCCGGGGGAGCGGTTTCTCCCTTTCTGAAGTCAGGAGCGTAAGCCCGTGCGCCTGTGCTCTCCTGTCAGCGAGTCCCTTCTGCACGCTCCAGTCCGCAGGCACCCTGCTGGCACCCGTCCAGGCGCCCCTGGGGAACCTCGCTCCGCTGCGTGGCCTCGCGGCCTCCCCGGCCGGCGGCCTCCGCGCCTCCCTCAACTCGGACGCGGGCAGCTCGGCGGACTCCAGCCTCGCGGCCAGAGGAGGAACGCGGGTAAGGCCGCAGCTTCTCGGGGAGCGGGCCCTGGAAAGCGCGCTCTGCACGAGGTCGCAGGCGTGGCGGCGCTTCGAAGCTTAAATGACAGTATTTGTGACCTCTCGTCGGTTTTGGGATACTTTTGTCTGTTGAAAAGCCACTTCCCTACTCTGTTTTTTGTTTCTTTTGCTGTTTCTAGGGACCCCAGTGCTAAATTTGTGGTGAGCTTTCTTCTGCTACGTTTAGCAGATTTAAAGACAGAATTGTTTCAATTACTGTTGGGGGAAAAAAGTCCGTTAAGTTCAGTTTTTTTGTAGAGCCTTAATTTGTGTCCCAATGAAGCATATGGTACAGGTAACGTAATCTACTAAATAATAGCTTCGCTCAACTCTTGGCTGAGAATAAGCAAATGTACAGAAGAGTTTTCTGGATGAACGTAAGACTTGCAATCCTGTCGCGTGATCGTTTATAGAAAGTGACCTTTGGGTCAACCAACCAACCAACCAACCAGTCGACTGGTAACAATGTGATCTTTTAAAGGAAAACAAAACAATAGGTGTGGGAAACGTTACAGCTCGGCACCTCGGCTGAAGGTGTTCCCCTCGCTGAGGGAAGCCTGGGGACTTCAGACATTTTGTTTTATTACGAAGCAGCGTTTTGAGGCGCAGGCGGGTTTTGCAGACGTGCTCCTATGGGACAGGAGCCCCTCTGGCGTAAGGAAAGCCTGGCCTGGTAAAGAACGCGTCGCCTCCCGACTGGACGTGGCTCCAGCAGAGCGAGGGCAGCGGCGTAACCCCGCTGCCGGCCGGCGTCGCGGTGGGTTTGCATCTCCCCTTTCTCCTCGGCTGTCCTCTCACCTCCCTTTCTTTTTGTCTTCGCAGCCTGCAGAGAGCTGTAAGCCCACCAGCCAGACCAAGAAGTTGCTGGGCTTGGTCTGTGAAGAGAAGAGTTCCCTGAACACAGCGGCCGTAGATAAAGGGAGAAACGAAGAGGAGGCAAGCGAGGACGAGGTAGTTTGCGCGCCTTGGCTCTCAACGCCTGTCGGTGACCGTAGCGCGTGAGGCCTCGGAGTGAAAAGCTGCGCCGCTCCCCGGGAGCAGCTGATTGACCGTGGCTGTGCCGTTTGACTCTGGGCCTCCGTTTGTGCTGAACTTCCCCTGGGTGCTGTTTGGGCACCAAAAAGCGTCTAACCCTGTTTTCTCCTTGTGCTCCCTGTGAACCAGGATCTGCCACCATGTATTTCTGAAAGGAATAGATGCCAGGCTGGATGGGGCTCTGAGCAAGCTGATGGGGTTGAAGGTGTCCCTGCCCATTGCAGGGGGGCTGGACCAGATGGTCCCTTCCGTCCCAAAGCGTTGCGCGGTCCTGTGAACTGGCCGTAGGCGTATTGCCTTGGCGTGCTGCTACGGCTCTGCTGCCGTACTTCGCTGATCAGGAACCCCCAGTTCCTCCTGCGTAGCCTGGGGGGTTGCAGAGGGAACTCAGTGTTGGCCATCTCGTTTTTAATACCCTTAGAGTCTCCGTGGGACAGCAAGACTGTTCAAAAACCTGCACGTGGACGTCGGCGCCCTGGGAGGCATCTCGGACACTGAGGTAGGAACGTGGGCGATGTGGGGCGGGCAGGAGAGGAGCCGCGGCGCCGCCCAGGCAGCGCCTGGGCTGGGGGGCGAGGGCGCAGGAGGGGGGCCCGAGGTTTCGCCTCTCGTTTATGGGCAGGCACAACCCGGGGCAGGGCTGGGGGGGTGAGGGGGGCGTACGAGGAGCCAGGTGCAGTCCGCAGGGGACACCGGCGTGGGCGTCGAAGGCGGGTTTGGGCTTGAAGGAGAATGCTTGCCGTCTGGGAGATGGGACTGGAGGGGACGGCGTCTTTGCACAGCGTGGGGCTTTGTTTCTTGCCGAACGAAGAAAGAGCGGGACTTAGAGCCACATAGGTGCGATGGATAAGCTGGGAACGTACTCTGGCAACGCCATTCTCGCGCTGTCGCTCGGTCCCGCGAGAATCTCAGAAGCTTCCACGTGGCCCGCGCGTGGCCGCTTCTCCGTGGCAACCTAAAACCTGTTCTCTTTGCGCTGCTGATGAATTCCACGGCTCAGACGGAGCGCCAGCAATGAGTGCGGTACGCAGGCGTTCCGCTTTCCCCACGGGCGCGCGCTCTGCCTGCGCTCTCTTAGCCGCGATCCGGCTGAAGATGACAAGGGCGCAATGGGAAGCGCGTCGCGAGCGGCTCTGGTGGCTTGGCCCGACTGTTTGCGCTGACGTTAATCCTTCCTCGCCGCTTTGAAAACTCTGTTCCGGTACCTGAAAGGCAAATTAATTTCTTTTAAAGCGTTTTATGGTATTTCCTTTATGCTCTTCGCAGCATATGACAATTAAGCTGTAAAGGGCTTTGCCGGAGAACCCACTCGCGGTGCTGGGCAGAAACTGCCAAGGCTTATGCGAAAGCAGAGGTGAAAAAGAAAGGCCTGCCTCTCTCCTCTCCAAACGGCGAGCCGTCTGTCAGGGTCCAGTTCGTCACCGAAAGGTTAACGTGTCCAGCCACAAAGAGCTCTCTTGGCACTTCGGTGCCGCGGCAGGGCTTCAGGAATCTATTATGAACCGGCAATTGCCGGCCAGCAGCCAGGCTCCGTTAACCCTCGTGGGCAATATCTTAGTCCTGACAACGTATTAGTGCCCCGCTGGAAAATAGAATTCGCTTGTAGCGCCGTGAGATGGCAGCAGCAAAGCGTTCCTGCGAGCGAGCCGCAGCCCAAGCCCTTCTCCGGCTTCCTTGCAAAAGGGAGGGGAGGGAAGGGTTTGCGTAGCGAGCCCTGCAGGGGAGGAAATCTGAGCAGCGATGGGGTGAAGCGACGAAAAAACCGGCTTCGCGTAGCCCGTGGGTCGGGGTCGAATACCTGCGTTCAAAGAAAAGCAGCGTGTGGTTGTAGTGACCTGCGGAGACGCGAGGACGCTGGGCGAGAGCGGAGGCTGTGTTGCAGGTGGCGGGAGGCTCTGGGAGAGAGGGAGGAGAGACGGAAAGAAATGCTGCCCCCCTCAGTGGGCTTTTCTGGAGTTAAGTGGGGAGAAGGCACTGAAAACGAACCCCCCGTCAGGCGCCGGAGAACTCCTCGAGGCGTGAGGTCTATGTGGAGCGTGCTCTGGGAGAGAGGGCCTCTTCTGGGCAGCCTGGTTTGCCTGGCTGCCGGTGGGGTTCGCTCTGGCCTGAGCCCGGCTCTCTTGCCTTCTGAATCCCTGTGGTGGAATAGCTGCCGCAGACTCGTGAGACTCTGCTCTAAAATGCAGAAGGGCTTTGGGACGCTGCTGGAGGGGGCACGAGGAGGAACAGGTCTGGAAGCGCCTCTGGGTGCCTGGGGAGAGGGTCCCACGGCAGCAGAAGCGATCCCCCGCCGCAGCGCTTGAGCTCGGGAGGTTTCGTGCTCTGCCTTCTGTACAGGCGCAGCTCCGGGTAAACACCGGGAGCCAAGGGGGTCCTTCGTGTGGTGGGAAGTCACCACGCGAGGCTTCTTCACCAGATGGAGACGTGTGAAAGGGAGCCGTCCCTGTAAATAAAGGTTGCGCGACACACTTGTGCGTTACCGCGGAGATGTATGCGCGGGAAGCCGTGCCGCTGGTTCCCAGGAAACAAAGACCTCCGTGAAACACCAGCGCAGGGGTGGCCGGTGACAGGGGAGGAACGGCCGCTGTGTTCACGGGAGAGCGTGGCTGGGAACGGCCGTAGCGAGCCACGGCACTCGTTAACGGGTAGCGTTAACAAACGTTTTGTCTGTATCAGTCCCTGAAATAGGGTTCTGCCAGCTAAAGAAATTATTCTGGGATGTTCTAGTAACTGAGGTAAACTTGCCGGGAGAGCAGTCTTTTTGTGTGCCCAGTATTGCCGGGTACGTGGGTGCATGGGGTTGTGGTGCAGAGGTCCACGCGGAAGGAGCAGAGGACAGTGAGCAAGTGCCCGTTAGCAGGGATGTTTGAAGAGCGCTTCTCTGCCCTCCCCAGTCCCATCTCCATCTCTGCGCTTTGTCTCTGTGAAGTGGCGTTTTTGTGCTTGTCTCGGGGTCACACCCTTAGTGTTTTTCCTGGGATATTCAATCGCCTTTTCTTCCCTGCGTTAGAGCGGCCAGATTTGTCTTCCCAAGATCAGTTGTCACCTCGCTGGAAAGGCCTAGGTGAAGCTGCGGGGGTGAGGCACGTACGGGCTGTAACGCACGTCTCCTTTCAGCTTTCAAAGGCATCGGAGAGCAGCGGCGGTGGGGAGGACTTGCAAGTTTCCAACCGCTCGGACCGGGAGCTGCTGCAGCCGATGGTGAGTCACTGGAAGCTCCTTGTCCCCTGTCCGTGGGCTTCGCGTTCCTCTGGGAACGTGCAGCCGGGTAATGCTGTCCCCACCTCGTGCAGTCCGCCTGCCCCGCTCCTCGGCTGCGAAGCGGTGACCTTACGGCTGTGGCACGGGCCGGCCCCACTCGCTGCTGCTGCTCAAGCCGCCAACAGAGCCGTCCGTCCGTCCGTCTGCCTGCCTGCAGTACGGACAGGACCTCTGCTTGGACGTGGGGCCGAGTCTTTGTGTAGCCATCTCCCGTGTCCTGTAAACCGTTCTGATGTTCAGATGCCCAGTGCTGCAGAAGGCTGGCTGTCAGCAGGGCGGTGAGCGTGGAGGCCCAGCCGTGTCAGGATTTTGGCCTAACCTGTCAGGATCTCGGGTAAAACCCGTGCGTGCTCATCAGACACGGATCCTTTTCTGCTTCCTTCTTTAGGACCTGGCTTTCCAGAGTCGGCTTTTGGAGCAGGTACTGGACGCGGGGGTTCTGTCTCCTGTTCTGGACCGCCCCACGTGCAAGGTAAGTGCTGTATATGTGCTCGGGGACGGAGCTGTGAATAGCCGGGGTAGAATACTGTATTGTGGCGTACTAATGGCAGGACGGTGGTGTCGGCAGAACGGCTTTGCAGAGGCAAGCAGAAGCGGCGCGTTCAGCGCCCTGCCTGCGGCAGGGCAGGGATTAGAGCAGCGCTCTTGTTTTCTCCGCGGAGGCGAGGCGCAGGTAGCTGCGCAAGCGACGCACCCTTTAGCAGAGGCGGCTTGCGAGGGGCGCATCTAAGCTGGTGCGTGCTGGAGGTCGTGGAGATCCTCCTGCTGAGGTCCCTTGGGCACGGCGCTGTGCAGGGGGAGGAGACGGCCTGCGAGCTGTCATCCTGCTCTCCTGTGGCCGCAAGACCGGCTTTGTATTGCGGGCGTGCGAGACTTCCTGGGTGGCGTGCAGCCGGGCGTCTGGGCAGGACGGCACGCTAGGCTGTTTGCGGTACTGGGACTGCTGGGGATGCTGAGGCAGCAGGAGGGGCGGTAATTTCACAGGCAAGGCTTAAAACCAGCCCTCGGTCCCCGCGGGCAGGTGCCGTCTTCGCCTCCTCGAATGTGCCCAGAGGTTCCCGCAGCCCGCGGTTCCTGGCGAGGGGCCGCCCTCCCGGGAAGGGGCGCTGGGCAGGAGAGCAGCGCTGGCCCGTGCCTGGGCTCAGCAGCGTTCCCCGGGGCCTGGTTATCCCCGTTCCCAGGGAGCTCTCATTCTCCATTTGCCTGGCTTCTCTCCTTTCGCAGGCAGCAGTTACAGAGCCTGTTTTGAGCCAGGAGACGTTTGCCGAGCTCCTCGGTTCTGGAGAACTGAAGTCATCGTTTTCCAGGGGGCAGGAGGGAGGCTGGGAGGGGAGCCGCCTGGGCGAGCTCTGACCAGGCTGATGTGACGGAAGGTGACAGCGCTTGCAGGGAATCCTTCTGCTCTTTGCTCCGCTGGACGCTTGCAGAAATTACTGCTGGTTTAATCCTGCCTTATTTTGACCCTGCTCCACGGTACTCTCCCGCGTGGCGCGGGCTGAGCCCACCTGCTGTTGCTGTGGTCCCCAAGAGCGTCCCGACGGGCCGCTCTTCTGGGGGCCAGAAGCCTCCGCAGGGAGGGCGAGCCCTTACGGCTCGGTCAGCCGGGGCCGGCAGCTCGAGGAGGGAAGCTCTTCCCCTCCCCAGGCGAACGGCGCGGTGCGCGCTTGCGTGCGCCTGCTGCGGGGACGGAGGTGCCCGGAGCTGGCAGGTGGGAGAAGGAGCAGCTGGCTAGTTCGTATCCGAATATTTGCTGTTTGTATTTCAAGTATTTACTACGTCATAAGTAAGCCAACCGTAGTGGCTCAGGGTGCGTTCCCGAGGGGGCTGGCTTCCTTGGCGGCACCCGACGTGTTCCGGAGCGAGCGGTCAGAAATCCCTGGGGAGGTGCGACTGCGCGCGCGCGCCGCTCGTCGCGATCTGCCCGAGGTCCGGGGTGCCGGGCAGGACTGAGTCCTGTGCCGTTCCGGTCGCGGCCAATACATCTATCGCTTTATGGCCCCGGCACGCTTCCGTGCGTGTGACGTTCCTGTTTGGTTTAGGAGATTTTTTTTTTTGTCGTCCCACGCTTTTCAGGGCGTTTAGTGTTACTCACGTGTCCAAGACGATCCTCAGGGAAAAAACCCAGCCTGTGTCTAGAGTGCCGGCAGGGAGTTCATCTTCCGCCTTGAAAACGCGAGCCCCAGCCCGTAACCCAGCGCAGCCCGGAGAGCCGAGCTCCCCGGCCTCTCGGCTGCGCTGCTGGAACCGCTCCCGCGACGCGCTGAGACCCGTGGCTGCCTGCGGGAGAGGAGGCTGGCCCCTTCGGCTGGGCGCTCCGCAGCAGCCCGCGGGCGCTGCTTGCTCGGCGCCGATGGGCTGGACCAGAGCGGCGCTGCCCTTAGCAGAACCGCCGCCGGGTCCTGAGAGGCTTCGATGGCGAAGGAGCCAGCAAACTCCACGCTGTTTGCTTTTACCTGCAGGCCCGGGAGCTGGGAGAAGAGGAAGAAGAGCAAAGCGAAGCCAGTATAGAGGAAGAGCAAAGCCAAAGAAGAAAAGCTGCTGAGAGGTATGGTACAAACAGCCAGAGCAAGAGAGGAGGTGTAGCCAGCTCTAGCTCCGGGTGGCTTTCCCGTCTTGTCTGCCCCTGCTCTGCTCTGCTCCCTGTAACCCGTGCAGGCGTCCCCGTAGAACGCCCTGAGACGCTGCCGCTTCTCGCGGGGTCTCTCCCTCTCGCTCCTCCTGCCACCTCCTCGGGACTGTCGCAGCGGATTGCAGCTTTGTTTCGGCTTCTGGCTGGGTAGGCAGCAAATCCGCCTGCCTTTCGTTTCCTCGAGACTGCCCCAGATGTGGAGCTGGCTTCTGTTTCCCTTACAGCTCTCTGGCTTTTCTCTAAGGCTCTGAAAGTCACGCTCCTGCCGGGATGCTCTGAACCTGTTAACCTTGTGTCTTGTGCCCTGCGGCGTTGAACCGTGGAAGACTTGGCCGCGGGCGGCTGCCCGACGAGAGACCTTTCTGGTTCTGAGGCAGCCCCCGTCTCGGCCGGCGCTGGTCCTGCTGGGCTGCCGGCTCTCCGCTGGGCAGAGCCTGCAGCTGAAGGCTCCCAGGGCCAGCCCGGTGCCTGTCGCTGCTGGCAGGAGGGTCCAGCTGCAGTGTGAACGGTTGTCGTCCTCTTCCTTCCACAGAGGTGGCCCAGAGCAAGTCACTGCTTGACCAGCTGTGAGCATTAAGCTATTTTACGTCCTGGTACACGGACGACTCGCTCGAGCGCGCTGGCTGTTACGCCGAGAGCAACGCTGGTTCCAGGCCCTTAGTTAGGCTGTCTGGGGAGCTCTTTTCAGCCTGTTTGTGGCCACTCGTTTAAAACAGTTGAAATGCTGTGCTGAGCCGTGAGCTCCGTGCTCCCTCGAGCCCCTCCCTCCCTCTCCGAGAGCTGCAGCGTGTGGCGTTTATAGATGAATCGTGTCAAAACTCTTAGCCTCCGCGCAGAGTTACACATCCTCTGGGGCGCCGGGAACCGAGGAGCTGTTACCCGTGCCAGGAAAACTTGTGAACAGAAGAAGCTGCAGTCCATCTTAACGACTGGCTGCACGCCCTTGGGATCTGCAGCCTTGTTCGTAGAGGAGCTGTTCGCGGGAAGGTCCCCGAAAACGTGCTCTGCCCGCAGGAGCTGTCTCCTTATCGCTTGGTACCTGCTTCCCAGCTGTGCAGCCTCTCTTTCTCTCGGCCTGTAAAGCTGGCTCGTGCTTGCTTTGTTGCCTCTCTGCTCTGTTATCCTGAGATGAAGTAGGACTGGAGGTGTAAACATGCCTGCCAATGTTCCCGTCTGTAACTCGGACAACAGCGAGAGTACTGCTCGCGGGGCTGACTTGTCTTGGGGAGATGCTCCAAGGACTCGGAAAGAGAGGGGGCTAATCCAGGGCAGGGGGTTCGGCATTCTGAGACCGACAGCCGTGAGAGCCGCGGCTGCCTGTTAGCCCGGCAGGCCTCGAGGCGGTGGGGACGGTTTGGAGCTTTGCGGTGCCTTTGGCAGCCCCGCGGTGGCCAAAGGGGTCCCGTTGGCAGGCATGGCTCGGTGCCCGTCCGCGCCGCCTGCCCGTCCCCTCTTCCCTCCGCCTCGTCTACCTGCGGCAGCCGCTAGCATCTGATCTGTGCTAATCCGGTCTTCTGTTGCCTCTTCTGCGCCGCAAAGCGCGAGGGAGCAAAGTGCTTGGGAAACGTCAGAAGAGAAGTGTTTTGCTTTAGAAAATGCCAGTCGGGAGGAGGAGGCTGTGGCCCGGGAGGCGGAGGAGGGGTCGCTGGGTAGCCCCAGCAGTCTGGAGGAGCTCGCTGCCCCACGGAAGGCGTAAGGGCTTCAGTTAAGTCCCCGGTGTTGTAAGCGTAACAGCTCTTGTCCTTTTGTTGCCCTTCGTGGTGTCTGAAGTCAGCATGCCAGGAGATGCGGTCTGGTGGGCACAGCAGAGCGCGAACGTCTCCCTCCCTGCGCAAATCGGAGCAGCTGTGTGAACGGTCTGCGCTGGGGAGCGCGCGAAGAGCGGCTCAGCCCTGGGGGCTGTGGCGCAGGACTCCGTGGTACGGAGACAGAGCGGTCTGCTCTGTGCCTGGGAAAGCCTCCTCCTTGCCAGCGTCGCCAACGAGGCTGCAAGCGTTCGTCCTCCTTTGGCAAACGCTTTCGCGCAGCCTCCTGCCTTGGCTCGCTGAGCGGTGCCGAGGTTGCGGGGGAGCAACAAAACCCCAGCACCTCACCCCGCTCTTACGGTCGCTGGGAACGTGGGTCGCTTTGAGAGACTAAGGTCAGAGCGCAGGACGGTCGAGCCCAGGTTCCCCGCAAAAGCCTGCGGCCTGTTGCTGTGCTAAACTGATGGTCTGATGGCTGGTGGGGCTTCTGCTCGTCCCTTCCCTTTGCCGACGGTGAAGCTTCTGCCGTAGGTGGCTCTGAGGTTTTGGGTTTGGAGTCGATACTGCGTGGGGGGATGTGGCTGTTCCTTTCGTGTTACTCGGTTTTCTGTCACCCTTTTGCCTAAAGGAGCTTTCTCTTTTCGGCAGGCGCCGCAAGAAGGAAATCAAACACGGGCAGTCCTTGAACCAGCCTAGTGAAGAATCCCTGGAGGGAATAGTCGAGGAGCTGGAGCTGGAGCTGGAGCGAGAGAAAATGCGTTTATTGCAAGCAAAGGAGAAAATTCGGCAATTCCGGGAGGAGATGAGGCAGCAGGAGGAGGAGGAAGCTCAGAAGCTTCATCAGCAGAAAGAAATATCCCTCAGGTACGTTCCTCTTTTACTCCACCTCCCCGCTTTCTCCTACGAGCCTTTCCTAGCTGCGCTTTCGTTGCCGGCGGCTGCAGGCTTGTGCCGGTATGGGCCACCACCCTGGCAGCGGGGCTGCTTTGCGGAGTTGTGGGCGAAGGAGGCAAGAACGAGGCTTTTGGGGAGGAGGAGCGCGGGGCTCCCTGCCCGGCACGGACAGCCCTGCGCGCGAGGGTCTGCGCACCTTGAAATGAGCAGGGGTCTGCTGTCGGCGCCGCAAATGCTCAAGGCAGATGCGTGGAGAGCACGGTCTGCCGCAGGAAAGCGCTCTCCAGCGCAGGCAAGAGAGCATCTTCCCCTGTCCTGCAAGAGGAGCTCTGATGCCATACACGTGCAGCTTTCAGAGCTCTGAGCCTGCCTCTTACGGTTAACCTGGGAAGAGCTCCCAGCTGGGCGCGTGGAGCTTTGCCGCCCGGCAGGCGTTCAAATCCTGGGTGAAATGCTGGTAACGGGACTGGCAATGGGAGCCTTAGAGGAGGTGAGGTTACCCCAGAGGAGCTGCCTGAACCTCTGGCGCGGTACGTTTTACAGAGGCGCTTCCAAACGAGACTTGAAGGAACGGGGCACGGATGCCTGCGTGAAAGCCAGCCAGTGCACGCGGGTCTCGTAGCAACGCAGGGAGCAGAACGGCACTGGGAGCCGTGTCCTCTCCCTGGGGGGATTCTTCTCTCAAGGCTTGTCTTTTATTTCAGGTGGCCTTGATACTTATGTTCTTAGCAGGCCGAGCCAGCCAGAAACAGTATCTTGGCATGAAATGTCACGGGAATGCTGACTTGGGTGCGAGGGAAGACACAGAAAGGGAAAAAGGTCTATGCGGTACTAAAGCAGTAGCAGAAAGGGTGTCTCATAGAAATAGGAAGCTTACAGATGCAGTAAAGCATCCGGGCCCCGTGGCTTTCATTTAATAGGAGCTGATTTCATTTACCTGGGAAAAAACCCCAAGTGCCACCTCTGATGATAGAGTGCATTTTAAAAGCCTGCCACGGAAGTTTGGTGCTTGGGGGCTGCGTCTCCCGTGCCAGCAGCCAGGTTCGGAAGGTGGGGAAGAGAATGAATGGTCTGGAGCCCTGGCAACGCGTCGCCTGGGCGGGCAGAGCGAGTGGGAGCAGCGGCTGATCTATAGGCCTTGGGGAGGTGGTTGGAAGACATTAAAGCCTCCTGAACCTCTTTTTTTTTTTCTTTTTTTCTTTTTTTCTTTTTTTTTTCCCCAGCTGCTCATCTCTCAGGACTCTAAAAGAAGATTTGGCAAAGGCTTCTGAGGAGGAAGAGCTGCGTGTCAGAAAGGAAGAAACTGAGAGACTCTCAAAGCTGCGAGCCAGAATCGCCTCGGAGATGGAGGCAGAGAAGGAGAAGATAAGGTGACAAGTTTTTTGCTGCCATCCCTGGGGACCCAAACTCTGCTGGTCTGGGAGGGAAGCGCCTTGCATGCCACCGGCAGCCGCTCAAAGCGGAGGTGCTAGCCCGCCCGAGCCTCCCGTGGCCGGTCGCCTGCCTCGGCCGTGAGCGCGAGGCCCCAGCCGTGACGCTGCACGTGCCGGGGAGCCGCGTGTCGAAAGGAGGTAAAACGGAGGGACCTTATTGCCGCCTGGGAGCTGATCCAGTTTTGCTAAGTAGACGTACGGTGCAGAAGTGCCCTGAGAGAGGTGCTGCTGTAATGTTGGACCAGGCGCAGCCCTGGGCCCGGGAAATGAAAGAGGTGGCATCTGCAAGGACGGCCGCGCTCGGCAGCGTGGCTTGCCTTGAGCGGACGTCTCCGTCTAACGGCGGTTAAGGCCTGTTAAAACCGCCGGAGGAGGCAGAAAAGGCAGCCGCTGGCAAACTTCTATTTTCCTCTCTCTTTTTTTTCTTAGCTGACGGATATGTCTGCACCCGACTGCTTTGCTGTTTATTTCCAAGGCCTGAGCTTTGGATCCGCGCTTGTGGATCTGTGTGCTGTGGTTCCTGGTTCCTTCTGGCTTGCGTGTCCTGTCCTCTAGCTGTGTCTTCTGTCAGCTCTGGTTCCGAAACGGAGGCCGGCGGTAAAGGACCGAATCCTGACTTGCCTCTGTCTGTTCTTGTCGCAAACCCGGCAGGGCAGAGCAAGAGGTCGCGCTGCAGAAACTAAGAGAAGAGTGGGAGTCCCTGCAGGTGATGGAGAAGGAGAGCCTGGAGAAGCAGCACCAGCTCGCTTTGGAGAAAATGAAGCTGGAAATGGAGGAAGCTCGGCAGAAGGAGATGGTGGGGCTGGAACAAGAGAAGGAGCAAGTCCTGCGTGAGCTCAAGGAGAGATTAGACAGGGAAAAGAAGAAGGTGAGGTGTTTATTGCCAGCTAGGGTCAGAGCCGTGCTGTTCGTGCTGACCTGGCTGGCGTCGCGACGCTCAAGTGTTGAGGTTAAACAACGCCTGCACGCACTTTAATAACGGCTGCCTTGAAACCTAAAGGAAAGATGTTAGGCATGCTGTTAGAGGCGTGACGGAGGTGGGGAGGAGTACTCCCCCAATTTTTATTACCATGGTGATTAAATAGCACTTACTTCAATGGCCACATTGCATCTGACGAAAAGAAGGATCGCCGCGTGTCTCTGCCGAGCTAAACCGAGCCATTTTATCCGCTCGGACTACCGCTTCCGGCTGCCGCTGTAGTCCTCCGGAGAGCTTGGGGGGTTCCTGCACGGAGGCGGTCTGTAGTCCGTCCAGCCCAGCGCGGCTGAGATCTGCGGAGGAGGGAGGGGAGAAGCACCCTCCCGCTCGGGAGGGAAAGCTCAGCGAGAGTGAAGGCACCTCGTGTACAGTCCGGCCTGAAAGGGGGTTACCGTGCGCTTTTGATGCTGACGGAGAGGTGCTAATTGCAAATGCGTCTTGCGCAGCACGTCCCCACAAATAGAGGTTTTCCAGCAGCCTGTCTTGCTCCTGTTCCCGTAGGCAGCAGAAGAGCTGGAGAAACAGTTTGCAGCTGAACTCCAGCAGGTGAAATCCGCAGCAGAAGAGAAGCATCGTAAGGTAAAACGTGGTGTCCTCAGAAAGTAAACTGGTTGTTTTGCTCCCCCACGCTGCCCCATCAAAGGTGGCCAGGGAGGGCGTCGTTAAATTTTTCCCGCTTCCTAAATGCGGGCCTGGTCTGGCTCAGCATTTGGACGTGCTCCAAGTCGGGGGCGGTGAGGCTGCACGCGCTGGTCCTTGCCGCGGTGCTTGCTCTCTGTAGGAGGGCCCTAAATGGATCTTGTCAGAAGGGTGACAAGTCTCCGTGGGCGGCTTTCATGGCAGGTCATTTCCAGCCTGCGAACCCAGATAGCAGAGGCACAGAGGAGCAAGGAGGCTCGGCTGCGTGACGACTTGCAGCGAGCGGAGCAGAAAGTGCAGCAAGAAGCCTTTCCGAGTAACCGGAATACGAACGCGAGGCGAGTACTCATCTCGGATTGTTGAGGGTTCTTCACCCTCTCTCCTTGGGCGCGTGGTGAGGCCCGAGGGGGCCGCGTCCCCTGCCCAGGGGTGACACCGAGCGCCTTCGGGGGAAAGGACGCCCCTGCAGCATCTCGCTCTCGCCAGGGCGCTGGCTTTGCGCTGCCCCGGCCACAGCCTGATGCCCCTCGCAAGGTGCTCGGAGCCTCGGTCCCTCCTGCTCGTGCGAGAGGCTACGATCGGCTGAGGGGGCCACCGGAGCGCAGCGCCGCAGGTCGGGGAAATGTTTTTATCTGTCCGTGTTACCCCCACGCAGCTCGGCGAGGCCTTATGAGAAGAGAAAACGCCGGCAAGTGGAAGACGAGCACGAGAGGAAAATGGAGAGGATGAAAGAGGAGCACCAGGAGGTCCCTAGCACGGATTCTTGGGACCAGTACGAGGAGGAGGTACTGCGGGGGGAGAGCAGCGGGTTGCTCAGTTGGGCTGCGCACTGGGCTGGCACTGCCTGCTTGCCAAGGCCCCGCCTGTCTCGGCCGCTCCTAGAGCTGGGGAAGTCCTCCTTTCTTCTAGCAGAACTTGTTGCCATAACGTAAAATGAATTTAGGCTGGGGTTATGAGGATCAGCTTTGTCCAAATAGTCTCTGGGCAGGCCCCTTCCACGTGCCTTTGTGGACTTTGGTACAAGCGAAAGCAGTCGTTCACGTTTTTGCAGGTGCCTGTTCTGGAAAGCCTTCTGCCTCCACGTTTTTGACTATACAGTCGGCAGCGCGCGACAAAACCTTAGTTTCATGGGTGGCTCCTTCTTTCTTGAGCCGCTCCCTTGACAGCGTTGTCCCTGTAAGCAA